>NC_059433.1:60602806-60909026 GCF_021028975.2 Sphaerodactylus townsendi
TGAATTTGCACAGAACACCATCCTCCCTCTAATCTAAAGATCACCTAAATTTCAATCAGAATGGATAAAGGGTTTGATTTTATAAATCTCCAAAGTAGGTGCTTTTTAAAATATTTCTTCTACTGTTTCCTGGGAAGGAGGGTGGGGTGCAAACTCTTGCAACATCTGGTTTCTTTATGATTTTACTTATACTCCACCCTTTCCCAACCAAATCAGGTTGAGGACATCTTCCAGCAACAATAAATTACAATATAAAATATATAAGTTAAAAATACAATTTAACACTATAAATACTATTAACACTATTAAAAGGTGGCATTCTACATTACATACCCAGCAGTTAGTTGGTTCAGATAGTGGTGAGCAAGTGACCAGCAGTGACCCAGAGATTTACAGGTCTCCAAAAAGTTGAGACAAAAGGGGAAATATGGGAGAAAGGGGGGGAAGGAAGGGGAAAAAGAAGACATTACTGTCTGATGGAACATCTCTGACTGAGCGATGTTCTGCAGGGCACCAGTCTCATTAGACAGGGGCTTTCCGCACTGACAGAGTTGTACTGGTTTCTAGCTAGGTTCACCTCAGTGTATCCGCACTGCAACTGAGCTCAACATTGTTTTGTCTCAGTTCCCCCCCCTCAGAACTGCAACATCCCTGTTGCAGTTATGAACTGCACCTTTCTGCTGGAACAGGGTCGATACCGCTTCGAAACTTCGAAGTGCGGACGCATCGAAACGACACCTCATCCGTTCAACCAATCAGGAGCCGCTTTTGTGGCATGCGCAGAACGGGAGAATGGCGGCGGGCATGTAACTGCAAACTGTACACTGTAAAAACTGTAAAAAAAAGAACACTCCCATTTCCCATGGTAACACAAGCTCCAATCACGATCGAGGAGCGAAACAGGCACCAAGATGATCCTGTCCACTTAGCTCGGTTCCAGGGGGCCAAGTAAGTTGCTGTGTGGACAGCCTGGAATCGCCCCCCACTGAAGGGAACTGAGTTGACCTTAGCTCCCTTCTGTAATGCGGAAAGCCCCAGAGAGATCCACCAAACTGAGGAATCCTGGATAGTTCTCTTACTGTATTCTTGAGGACAGCTGGATGTACCCTTATTGTGACTGGGTGACAATTGTTCTTTAAAATTCTGCTGAATACTTTGCACTTGGCATCCTTTTGTTATGGTTTGTTGTCAGTAAGAAAGGAGGAGTTTTTCATCATGCCTAAGGAAATATGTGTGTTTACCATTCTGGAAATCATAGTAATTCTATGATTTTTTACTAATGGTAATGTAATACTACTGAACCCATAATGTAATACTACTGAACCTCATTGAGCCATATAGGAAATCATCCTATTGTGTTTCTACCTTTTCAGACTATAGATAGTCTCTATAGATGGAGATTTAAATATATGATAGATAGGTACATAAATAAATATATGAATGTCCCATTATATAGTTCCTTCTTTTTAAAAATAGAATTAAAAACATTACTACATAAGAAAGATAGATAGATATAGCCTAATAGTGTTTCTTATATACTAGTGTTTTTTTTAAATCTGGGAGGATTTTTTAAAATGTGGAGGAATAGTAACACGTGAATATGTAGATGGGTTCTTATATTCGTAATAGTAGATCATTAATGGTATTTTACTCATAACAACAAGGTGCTTGCTCAGTTAGGTGGCTGCAATCACATTTTCGATTGATGGTATCTGGTTTCTCTGAAACTTTACAGAGACCCACTCCTGTAAGTATGATTCTGTTATCTGAGCTGAAAATAGGATTCTAATATCATTGATTAAGTGGTGGTGAACTTGTTGGACTGGCTGATCATAGTGCAACAGCCATCAGTATTTCTGTTCAAGTAAATACCCTATCTGAATTAATTCCAAAGAGAGATTAGGCCAGAGGGCATTGGCACCAATATTTAGTAGAATGCAGAACTGGGTGGCCCATGTGATTATCCATAATGTTTCCTTTAAACAACTGTTCTTCTCAAATCCCAGTCAAATTGTGAAAAGCATGAAGTGCTTTCTGAAAATTGGGAGATTTATGTAGGCTCATGTAGCACTTCAAAGGCTCTCCAGAGAAGCTTATAGAGTGAATGTAAAATGAAGTTTAGATATTAAGCTCAATTTTCTGTCTTTAGTGATTAATAGCATCCTATTTGTGCCTACATTGGGACAGCAAAATCTAACCTGCAACCACAGCTAATGAGAAAATTTCACAGTCAGCTTAGGTTTTCTGTCTTCTCTATCTTCTGCTATGTCTAGTCTAGGATCCGTTATTCTTGAGAACTGATTTATGGCAGCATCACATTTCTCTTGGAGGTTAACAAGTTTGTCCATGAAATTATATTTCACATATTTGACACTTCAATAGGAGTTGATAGAATGGTTTTCAGTTATCATAATCATAATATTTGATTCCTTGAATGAAGTGATTAACTCCTTGACTCTGATATATACAGTATCTAATACTTAATCATAAAATATATTTTTAAGCCCCAGGGTCTATTAAAAAACTATGTTTTCTTAAGCCTTTTGGACATAAATGTCAGAGAATATAGAAAATTGGTATGCATCTTGTGAGCAGACTCTGCGTCAATAAAGAATTATGCCACTGTGACGATGAAAATGAGATGTGAAGATCTGATTATTTGTAACCAACAAAGCATAGATGGTATCAGTATCAATCTTTATTATGGATCAGCATAGATCATCATAAGCTAAATAATATAACTAAAAGTATAAAATGTTTTTAAATTGTAAATTATATCTAAAAGAACCTACTTGTTAAAATATGGGGACACAAGAAACAATGGAAACATAAAATAGGATAAAAGAATAAGAGTTAAAAAGGAATAAAAGCTTAGAAAACTATTAAAAGGGCTATAAAATGCTAGAAGAAAGGAGATCATAGATGGTATGATACATAGGTTACAAACCACCACCAACTAAACAGATGTAGTGGATAGGATGTTGACATCTGCTAGGAAAAACTGGGTTTAAATTCATGCTCATCCCTGAAGCTCACTGGGCAGTCAAACTTACCTCACAAGGTTTATGTGAAGATGAAATTGCTAAAATTTTAGATTGCTTAAAAATGTGGTCCAAGATGGCTGCCCTCTATAATATTAGTAAACTGAGAGTCACAGTATGAAAAGGTCATTGCGGAGTGAATATATTTTAGGGTGTTTGGATATACTCTTCATAAGTTCAAAAAGGCTTCCAAGTCCCAAGAAGGCATGCAAGTCTTTAGAGCTAAATGGGATTAGAATATGATTCCTTGGAAGGGACTTTTTATCGAAAGAGAGTTTTGGGAGCAGGAAAGAAGCAAGATGCTGTAAGCCCCCTGAGTCAGACTTGGATTCATCAGAGGAAGAAGCAGATGAGCAGGTTCACAGTCTGAGGTGGATCAGGAATCTGGCTAGCCCCATTATCACAGGATTTCCTTCAGAGCCAGGGCTACTGACTCACAAGAACATGTGAGTATGCAGTTGAGTGTTCAGCTCTGGGAGACCCAGAGTTTCCAGTTGCTAAGGCTGTGAAAATAAATCATTGGGACATATGGACATATTGTGATGTCTTTTAGAAGTGTGCAAGTGAGCCTAAGTATATGAGCAGGATCTTAGAAGCAGTGTAGGTAGAAAGAGATGGTGAAAATTGTGTTACCCTGGTTCCATGTTGAGGACCAAAGTCTATAGAGCCTATCTGTCACCATACTAGGGGAAATAGTTGCCTTTTTTCTTCAGCTGAAGATATTTTAAATATAAAGGGTCTTTGTACTTGTTACAATAACTAACCATATAATCTGTAATTTATTGTTATTTGAGTACAAATGTTTCTGTAGAGGAAAAACACAGAATCATAAAACTTCTAGAACTGTTAAAATTTGTAAATGCTACTCATGACATACCATATTTTACTTTTGGTATAAATTAAGGTCAGCTAATATTTCATAAATGCTCAAATTACCTTTAATTCATTTCCTTAAAAGAATTTTAGGTAGAGCATTAACGGATAAGTAAACTTATGGCATCATTATTCAAGCACTCAGAGCTACTGGTGAAGCAATGTAAATATCATGGAAAACTATATTAGCCTTTCTGATGAGCTATGCCAAACTCTAAACTTTATGAAGAGTTATGCCAAACACAGTTTAGAGTACTCTTGACTTTTTAAAATTCACACATTGAATAATTCTCATGTTACATTCATGAACATGCGATTGAAACTCCACGTTTATCCATGTAATGGCCTCTTGTTTCATTTATCAGCAAATAGATACAGAGACTGTGCTGTAGAATCTGCAGTAGCTGCCCATTTATTTCTGGGCATAGTTCAAAGTGCTGACTTCTGCCTTTAAAGCCTAGGTTGGCTTATGACCAGGGTACTTGAAGGACCACCTCCTCCCATATCGGCCAGCTTACCAGTTAAAATCTGCCTCACTAGCCCTGCTGTCCCTGCCCTGCCTTCAGAGAGGAGGTGCGTGGCGACCAGAGAGAATGGTGATGGCATTTCAGTGATGGCATTTCACTTGAGGAATGCCCTTACTTTTGAGGCTTGTCTGGTGCCTACACTACTAGCTTTGACATGCCAGGACAAAATATTTCTGTTTACCTACTCTTTTTATTAAGGGTCTGATCTTTTAAATCATTTTGATTGTGTGCCTTTAATCTGAAAAAAAATTAAATTCATTTTAAGCTTCACAGTGATTTATGTTTTTATGCTCTGGCTGGATTTTTAATGTTGGATTTTAGGTAACAACTTTTAACGTTCCTTTTAGTTTGTGAACTGTCTTGGGCAGCTTCCCTGCAGAGGTGTCATAAAATGTTCTAATTAATTCAGCATCTAAATAAATAATCAGTGTTAATAAAGTCAGAGTATCTGCAGCAGTAGATTTTTAAAACCCAGTGTTTTTCATCCTGTAGTCCAAGCATGTTCTGAAAAATTGGTGCTCTGACACTAAAAGAACAAGGTGTTAGAAGAAATCTCACTATTTGGTAAGGGTCACAGAGTTTATTTTCTTGATATGTTTCAAGAAAATGCAGAAGAATAAGAATATACTAATAGCAGTGAGTATTTGGGGTGAAAAAGTTGTGGTATTTGGCTAAATACCTACTATATCTTTGTAGGTGTTCTGAAAATGTTTGGGGTCAGGACCACAGAAGTGGTTTTGTTTTTTGTTTTTTTGTATGGGAAAAATGTACAAAACTGAATTGGTATAGTGTCTTTAAAATCTTCATGCCAATATTTTTTCCCATTTTCTCTTAACCATGCAGGATAAGCTTCCTTGAGATTTAGGACAGCTAATGAAATATTCTTATCAAAAAGTAAAGCAGACAAGTGGCACACAAAAAAGCATTCTTCATTACATTTCTTTAAATGTAGAGAAGCTAAGAATGCAGTTGAATTATTCAACTTGCTTGAAATTTGGATCAGCATAATGGGCATGAATGTAATTGCCATCTCCAGTTAGAATATTAATCTGTATACTATTAGAAATTATGCATTAAAGATGTAGTCTTTGGCAGGGAGAAAGTTTTAAATTCCCTCAGGTCTCCTGGAAAGTATAGTTTCCACCAGGCCATTTTCAGCCTCAAGTGAACTGGCCACTTTTTCTAGCCTGCACTTTCAAGCTGAACTAAGGTAAGTGTGTGTGTGTGAGGTGGTGAGGTTCTGCCCCCCCCCCCCGGCATGCGCCTGGTGCAATGTCCCCTGGTAGCTCCACCTCTGCTACATGCCACAGTTCCACAAGGCTTGTGAGCAGGTCTTCTATAGGTCTTCCATGCAGGCAACAAGATGGACTAGTCTGGCAGGCAGTCACTGTTGCAACAGGGATGGGAAAAACTAGAGAACTTACTAACATTTACCAAGAGAATTATGTTATGCTTGGGGTTTTGGTGTTGTCCCCATTCTATTCTTTGTAGAATTATTCTGGCTATAGAACTAATGGAGATAATAAGAATCAAAGTACTATCCCAGGATAATCTATTAAATACAATGTGTTGCAACTCCTTCTGAATCATGCATTGAACAAACTGCCCTGGTTTCACTATTTGGTCAACAATGAACTCAGAAAATTAATCATATTATAATTGTCCTGTCCAGCCAGAATATCTTCAAGTATGATCATCTAAGGTTGCAGGAGTTTTGAGAAACAGCCATATTATAATTTTATTTCGTTGCCATCTTCTGGTCATAGGTGATACATAAATGGAGAAGAGAAAGTATATGTCCAATTAGTGTTCTTGTGATAGGGGAGGATAAGGGGCAGCACTCCCATACTCAATTCAGTGAAAAAAAGAAATAGAAGCCAGTAATATTTATCTGAACAGATGAACACATTGCCTATTCCAAATATCAGAAAATCAAGCAACCATGTTTTTATACCACCTCCTCACTGACATGCTTTCATGAGGAATGCCTGGGCATGAATTGCCCGGCGAATGCTCTATATTATTGACATACAATGACACTAGAGTAGGTTTCACCTTCCAGTTGATATATAGTGAGAATGTCAATTTGCCAGATGTAGGAGCCCCCTTACAATTGTGTTTGAACAAGCTCTTGGGCCACATAAAAGATCAGAGTTCATAGTCAGTGTAGTATCATTGTTTGAGTATCCAACAAGTATTTGAGACTCAGATTCAAATTTCCACTCTGCCAGGTATCTTACTGTCTGATCTTGGAAAGTAATTATTTGTCAGCATTCCAAAGGGATGTTATGAAGAAGGGATATTATATAGAAGTAAAAGAAAATAATGTATTCTTCCCAAGTTCCTTGAATGTATGCCCAGGCAGATCTTAATGCTTTGAGAAGCACCCTTCTCCTGAGATGTTGCCTATTGCTATGTAATCATGGGCCTGCAAGGCCTGCCTCTAGGGTCTGGCATGAGTGGGTGGTGGGTCTGACATTCCGACGCTGTCATCTCCTTTTCATCATATAAAATAGTTTCTTATATGTCTGGCATGAGTATTCCCAGACTCATGGAATGGCATTGTATTTATGGTGCCACAGTTCCCCCCATGTATAATAAGTGATGGAACCCACATGCTGGTATTGCTCCTCTGTTATTGGCTGATGTGAGGGACTACCTCATTCATACCATTCATGTTTTTCCTCTTGCACTGATTGATGATTTAACTAAAATTGGAGTCCTTATGCTATGCAGTCGCACCTTCAGCCAGTGACGCTGCTGTTTATGGTTGGGTGGTTGCTCTCTGTATTGGCTGCTTTAAAAGTAGAGTGACTGGGAATGAGATGTGGTTGCAACAGTGCAATTTACAATAATATATTAGCGATCCCTCCATCTTTTCTTTGGTTGTCTTGTTTGGGGTGCATATGACATATTACCCCAGGGTTATTCTCAACATAGCAGCTTCTAGTGAATGGTCTGTTTGATCAGTTTGCCTTGTATTTGTGAGAGTATTTTATGACCTGATTTGATTTTTTGATAATCTGAGATTTAGTGACCTCTAGGTGATGCAGAAAACAAAGTTTCCAAGAACAGTGATTAATGTATAGTGAAATATGTGGGATATATACACAGAAAAGCCTTTTCTTTAACATTTACTACATGTACTAGTCTCAGAGCAAGTATAACATATATAGGCAGTATAGCAATTACAGTTTTATTCCCAGCGGTTTAATAAAGTATAGTGAATTCTCTTCTCCCAGAATGACTTAGTTGAACTTTTAGAGAGAATTGGGGAAAGGTGAAAAAGGGGTCAGTTAGAATATGTCCTGTTCAACAGAGCCCTTTAGTAAGATACACCAAATGCTATCAAGCAAGATTCAAAACTAAATGTAAAACTGAATTGTAAACAACAGTGTTTGCAAAATTATGTAAAATGGGTTGTGGTATAGAAAAACACATCAGTTTTATTGATTTTGTAAAAATAGCAAAAAAAAAGAATGCAATTTCTTCAACAAATTTCCTTAGCTGTAAAAATGGAGGTGATAAAAACTTGAGCCAGTTGTAAATAAATGCAAGCAGTTTAATCCACTCATACTGTCATTATTTACCTCTGAGAGTTTATGAAGATCATTATACATATTATGGAGAAGCAAAACTAGTTTCCTATGGATGGACACCCACCAGGGCTGCCATTGTCTCAGCTGTTTCTCACTGCTGTTCCAACCAGTAGCAGAAGAAAAACAAACCCAAAAATTGTTGTCAGACTGCTGACATGACATCACTTCCAGGGAAACGCCAGAAGTGACATATACTTTCAAGGAATTGCAGATAAAACAATAGTTTTATCAAAAAATTTCCAGCAATTCCTAGAGGGTTCTCACTGGAAGCAATATCATGCTATTGCCCCCATGTCCCTACTCCCCCAGATTCTCACCAGTTGCTGGAATAAGCCTGGACCCCCTAAGGCTGTTTCTGCATGGCCAGAGCAGCTAGGCTGCATCGGCATGGTTCATGCCGATGCAAGCCCCAAAGCCATTTACACAAATGGCCCCGCTGGCTGTGCAGCTGGTGGACAAGGCCCCGCATGGCCGTGCAGTCCCCTGGCCTCCACAGAGTGATGGAAGCCAGGAGGAGGTAAGGAGGCGTTGGGGTCAGCGCAGGGAAAACGTTTGCATGGCAGCAGGTAGAAGACACTGCTTTTGAAAAACCTCACTCCCCGAGTGAGATTCAAAAGCAGCATTTTCGCACCACTTGAGTGGGGTGAGCACGGCACTGCTCCTGCTGCAATGCAGCAGTGCCAGCTGTGCAAACAGCATCCCAGGGATGGTGTTTTTACTGTATCTGGAGCCCTGTTTTATGGCCATGCGGAAACAGCCTAAGTTACCCAAGCAGCTGCACCCATTCACCATTCCCTAATTCACATGCCTGCCCACTGTTCTAGCCTCATAGGCAATAAGATCATAAATCTGTGCCATCCATCCTGTTATGTGTTTCTGAGGTTATGGTACGTACAACAACATGTTTGCTGCTCAGTAAGCCCTGAGTCTGCAAAAGTTGAAGAACACTGACATAGAGGAACACTGACATAGAGGAACACTGACATAGAGGAACACTGACATAGAGGAACAGGAAGAAAGAGATAAAGATCTGTGGTTCAGTAGAAAGCTGAGAAGGAACAGCTCAAATCGATTTCTTATCAAAGCAATCACAGTCCAGTATTTTGACACATTATGATGTTATATGCACACATTCATATAAACTGTTCATATCCAATTCTCATCAAATTGGAATCTCCTTTGGTAGTTTATGAATGCTGTATTACTAAAAAAAAATCCACATCTTTCATTTTATTTAAGTGGAAGCGAAAAGTCAAAGTAACACTTCCCATTTTATTCTCATTGTCAGACTTGGTAGACTTATTAATCATCCTGGTCCTATGCCATCATTGGCAGCATTTCAAGAAGAACTAGATAATAACTTTACAAAGCCAAGAAAGGAATTTTGTATTCCATTGTAGAGGTCCTCTGTGTGAGAAATAATGTTCCAGTAATAGAAAAATGATGGGCAATGGACAGGACATCTCTGTATGTAGTTTCGGAGCCCAAAGCACATAGAACATGGTGCCATAGGCGCTATGGCATCCCTACACATTTCTTGGTGGCTACAAAATATTTTTAGAAAATGGGCAGGGCCAGAAGGGGCATTTTCAGTTTCTGGTGTTTATGGTAGAGTGCTGACAGTGGCTTTACCTAAGCAACTATCACAGTGATAGTCTCAAAACACACTGAGTCTTGCTTCTGACTAAATACAATCAGGCTGTACAGCTACCATGCTTAATACACCTAGGTCGAATCCCCACTTGAAATTTGCACGCAGATCCAAACTTGTTCATTGTGAAATCGTGTCCTCTTCATCGGAGTTTCTCCCTCCCCACCGCAGAGAGCACAGACACACCTGGTTGCAGAACTCTTAGCAATCCCCCCTACCAGGCGAGCTCGCTTCTCCGGTCTCCCCTGATTGGCTGGCGTGCCTTGATGGGGCGGGACCTTTTCCCACTGCGGAAATGTACATTGTAGGGGCGTGATCAAAAAAACAGCATGTAAAAGTTTAACGTTTAACTGTTTAACTGTGCAAACAGTTAATCGTTACCTTGTAAACCATTAATGATTCAAACTTACACATTTGACTGTTTAATGTTTGCATCCCCTTCTGCTGGCCAATCGCAAAAGCAGAAACGAAACCAAGGAAAGGCTGTGTGCACATCACAGCGCTGATTGGTTGCCTGAATTCTGCATTACACTCCAGGGCAAGAAACGAGTCAGGGTTTCAACCCTCATCCCTCCCCTCGGATCAGCTCTGAACCATGTTAATGGGGTCTATGCCACTTGCAACCAGGTTCTGCCGGAATGCAGATTAACGGGGAGAACGAGCGCCAGAATCTGCCACGCAAGCAATGGGGAGATCGTCCCTCAAACCTGGTTTGTTTGTGTTCTGAAACCTGGCTAAGACGGTAGTGAGGATTCGACCCTATAGAACTTCTATTGAAATCATAAGATTTCCCCATGAATTCTTGTGATTTAGATAGATATTGATAATAACATCATAATTTTGTTCACTTTTCAAAAAATAGTTTTCGTTTCTATCAAAATTGGACCAGAATCTCTCTTTCAATGTACACATGTTCAAGGAGATCTTTCTAGCCCTTCACCCCAACTGTTATTGTTATAAAGTTCAAACTGGCTGTCCCCAGGAAAGAAGGACTTGTGCAAAGTGTTAGCCTGGGAAAGAACCATTTGCATAAGTGCATTAGATGTCTTCAAAATAAAGACCTATGGTCAAATGAAGGGGTTTTTTTTTAGCTAGCTCAGTATTTGTATCTATTTTGTGTGTGTGCAAGAAAATATTCTCAAACATAATATTTTTAAAAGACATCACATTTAACAGAGCCTTATGTCTGAAGAGCTGCTGTTTGAATTATGTATAACCTCACTTGCTAATGTTTTATATTGGTTCCATCTTCCATAGCCAAAGTTGGGGACCCCTGGCTTAGGAGGTCTTAAGGTAGACAAAGGTTTACCAGGAAGTTGAGAATTAATCTGAAATGTTTCTTGGATTGTCATTTTGGACTCTTAAGTTTTCTTGGATATCAGCAAAAAGACCTGTTGGCATGATGAACGTACCAACATGTATTGCTATAGGTAAAGTGATGCACATTACAGGAAGCCAGCAGGGACAGATAGGGAATTCTGAAAAGGAAAGGTAATGCAGAAATTGCTTGGAATTTTCTTTGCTAAACTTTGTTAATTCTTATGAAATGGGATGTATAGATGGGTAACTGAGAAGAGTTATGTGCATGTGAACTCTGGGATGAGTGATAAAAGGCTGGACTAGACTAGAGGAAGGAAGGAATTTCCTGTGTTAAAATTTGTTCAGTTTTTCTGTTTCTAGTTGCTCTTCCTCTCTGAACTTTCTGTACTCTGATTGGCACCATTTTGCTTTAATTTCAGTTCTACTAGAGGGTGGATTTCAGAAGGTGGTGTTGGGAGACTTCTGCGCAGCCCTTTTCCTTTGTGCTTGTCAACATCTATATGAAACAAGGAGTGAGCACATCTGGATTTGAGCTGAATGGTCCCCAAATGTGGATGCTAGTGTTGTATTTTAAAGCTCTATGTGACTTTGGAACAATTTACCTGAAGTACTGCCTACTCCCATGTGAACCTACTGGACCATTGTGGTCATCTTTTGAGCATTGGCAGATGGCAACCCACTCAGAAAAGGGTGGGCTAGAAATTGAATGAATAATAATATTAATACCCCAAGAAAGAACCTTTTCAGTCACGGCACCAGATCTCTGGAACTCTCTCCTCTCTTCATCTGCACCCTTCTGTTTTCATCATCCACCAGTGGGTAAAGAATTTCCCCTTCTTGCTCAATATTTAAATTGCTGTATTTTAGCTTGTTTTAATTGTTTTAATAATGTATTTCTTATTAGTTGTAGTGTTTTTTATGTACCGTATGTTTTAATTTTTTCACCACCTTGCTGGCCCTTATGTGAGCAGAAAGGCAGGGTACAAATTTTGAGGAAAACAGGCCACATGGATTCCTTGTTTTCTTCTTCCACATGAGAGAGAAAGATTTGGTTGTGACCAATATTTAATATCCATTATTTTAATAAGGAATAAATAGGAATAAAATCTCATAGTCCATCTTATATTTCTCAAATAAGTTTGAATTAAAATACACATTTGTTTAATGAAGCTGCTTAGGACCTCATTCAGACTGAAGCCGTCTAAACTGAGTTGTCACTAATGGAGTCATATTCTGCCTGTGCTTTATCAAACCAAGGTGATTTTGTTCAGTTATTAAAATACAGAAAATACTTAATATAGCTGTTACAAACAGGGTATATACTACATAAATTTTAAAATGTTTGCTACAGTCGGCTCCACATTTTAAAAGTAGCGGTTTGATTCATTGATCTCCATTTGAGTGTTTTGTTATAGATATAATGGCCATCCCTTTCACAGAAGGTTCTCTGAATTCAGTAGCTTCTGCCAGACATTTGTTCCACTTGCTGAAGTACCAAAAGGTGATTGATTTAGTAAGATCAAAGTTTCAGTTTCAACTCTGAGTAGAGGTATTCTTACAGTATGGTGGAAAAAAGGACACAAAAATTCTTTCTTTCGAAGTTAGGTAATATTGTAGAAACAGTGATTATCTTTTGACCAGGGGTCTTTAAAAACAGAACTAAGAACACTTCCAAAGAAAGTAAACATAGACTCGTTCTTTGTTAACCTGTCAAGGACTAATAGCCATGATAAAGGGGAACTCAAATTCAGATTATGGGAACAAATGGTTGCATTTGTATCCTGCTTGTAACTTTGCCATAGACATTTGTCTAGCCCATATTCCAAACAGTATACTGGGCTTAAATTGGCCTATGATTGTGACACAGCATATCCTTATGCTGCCAGGCCTGAAGCAACAATGAACATGGTTGAATTAGGGAATTAGGATTTGGGCAGTGTTTTATCCTCTGCTTCACATGCTTCTGCGGTCACTTGCCTCACTCAGAGATTGTACTGCCTTGGTTCATTTTTCAGTATCTGTCCACTTGAGTACCATGACCTCTCAGTGAGCTACATGACAAAGGAAGGCAGGAGAAGAGGGGGCAGAACTCCAGCCTGGTTATTGTAGTCCTCTATTATTCAGCCATCTCTCTCCCCACACCCACTCTGTCCTCCAGGTTCCAGGCACAGTTGCCTTCCCAAACTATTCCGTGCTCCTGGGAATTCATGTCTGACTTTTATTTATACATTTGAAGTTCCCATATGGTCTTGCTAAAAAAGAAATGGGCATCAACTCAGATTTATTGATTTACATCTTTTAATAAGTTTTATAAGTTACATCAGAACTATGCAGAAAAACTGAGCAATAATTTTTAAAAAATAATTTATTAAATGTAATCCAAATTGTGCAATTACATGAGAATTACATGAAGATAGCTTGTTTCAGTCTGCATTTGTGAATTGATAAAGCCTGAGATAAGGAGAAATAAGTTAGTTTTATCTATCCTCAGTGTACAAAAAAGATGAAATTTGGAATTTTTATTGAGTTTTCCTTCCAGGTCAGTTTACTTGAACTTCCAGATATCAACTTCTGTAGGCTGGAATAGAAGAAAAATAACCACAGAAATCCCCTCTCAATTTCTTCATTAGTTTTATTGTTTCTAGTTTTCCCATTTGTAACCAAGAACTCTATGGAAGTGTTCCTGCTATTACAACTCAACCTTTAAGGCCTTGCTTAGGGCTAGGGAATTTGAAGGACTGCATCCTCATAGGTTGTCAACTGAAGAAGATGGCTGTGTGGCACTGTGCAATTTTGCTGTATTAGTTCTCTGTACGTAACTGAAAGTGTTGAAATTTGTTACCACAATAATCCCTTATGATGCTCTAGCAAGCCTCAAACTCTGGATGTCATTATAATGCTGATTATGCAGTTGGAAGTGACACTGCGGCATTGCCATGACATCACTTTTCATCAACTACACTGTGCAGCAGGAGGGGACTAACAGTTTGGGGGGTTAGTGGGAGGTGATTCACCTGAAAAACTGTCCAGCCCACCACCACTTGAGAGCATCTTCCTACACTTTTATTTTTGTGTCCCTGTCTGTAACACTGAAGCATGTGGAGACATTTTCAGGACATTTTCCTGAGGTGAAATATAAATATAGAGAGAATTCTGTTGATTGTTGAGACTGAAGTTTGCCCAGAAAAAGAAGCAAGCTGACTGACCACTGGGTTTGTCAAAACTGAACACAAATTCCTAATATCTACAGTGGTGTGAGGTCTTCTTGTTAATAACTGAAGGTTACAATAACAAGGCACAAATGTTTTCTTAGAATAGAATCAATTTTGTTTTGGATATTGCACAAGAAATGTGAATTTAATGAATATTTTTTTAAAATGTTTAATAAAAATGATAACTGAGCTCATTTTCTTTAAGCAGCTTTGTTTTCAGCCATCTACATTACAAGAATAGAATGTTTTTACTCTGATTTAAAATGTATATATCAACTTTAACATATATCATAAAGTTTGAATTCAAGACTTGAAATGCTTGACTGAGATGTGTGTATTATTATACATAATCAGCACAGCGGTTTGAAAAGATATGGGAAAAATGGAAAAGTAAACAAAATGTCTCAGCACAGATTTTCTCATCACATTTCATGCCAGTGGGCCACAAGAGAACTGCAGGGCAGTGGCAAGTAGCAACGGCTGATAAATGGCCTTTTAAGAGCCCTAAATGAATATGAGCCAGAACAAGTGTAAGCGTCTTCAAGAAGCAAAGGGAGGGGGTGGAGGTGGGGGTGGGGGTGGGGAGAGATTTGTGAGAAAAAGCATTAAAGTGATGGGCATCTTTTAATAAAACGATAGTTTCCAATAAAATAATTTTATCATTAACCAAATGTATTAACCATTAACCACATTCATATACATGTGACCTGCAGTGGGTAGTGTACCCATGTTGATTTCAACAACTTCATTTTTTGTTAAATTCATAATTGCTCATGTTTGCTTTTGTTTCTGTATTCATTTTTCCTTTCTTCTTGTTTCAAAGGAAACATTTTCAGTTCTAACATTTTCTTTATTATTCTGTTTCTATGCTGTTGATAGGAAATATACCTCTCATCCAAGAAATTACATCCAAGACAGACAGTCCCCAGTTTTATAGGCAAAACACATTTCTGGCTGTGATTTCATTATTTCCCATTCATTTTTGTTCCTAGTAATTCCTGTTCTTTTTGCATTACCCTAATGAATACAATGCGAGGTTGATATTCAAATCATTTTTTTCATTACTTTAAAAAAGAATTAATTTCTTATTTAATATTGGTAACATTATAGATTTTAAATTTACTTTGTGCTTCTTTGGTTCTCTCCCAAAACATAATTTTCCAATAGTATCAAATGTTGTTATGAAACAGAAAGTATGCTTTTAGATCCTCTCTGATGCTGACTGAACTGGTTGGAACATGTCTGACAGCATGTTTTTTATAACATGCAAATAAGTTTGTAGTTCAAATGGGAAGATCATATCTACACATTATAAAGACATTCAGCCATTTTCAGGGTACTTCCCTAAATGCATTGGGGGGGGGGGGAGTTCCTGGAGGATGTATTTGACCAAAAAACTCATAAAGAGGTATCCTCTGAAGTGTTTTGTATTTTTCAAGAACAGTTTCACTAACAGGAATGACGGGAAGTTTTAAAGTAACTTGGATATTGACTATGCAGTGACTGTTTCAGCTAATAACAACTAATCTACAACCATGAAATGATTGCCTCTGATGTCTATCTCTTCATTATCTATGGTTTTGTAAACAGATACATTCTGTGGAGTGTGTTGGAATGGCTGCACAATTTTCAGCATGTGACAGCTTGTTTCCTAGGGTAGTTGTTCTTCTCCATTTGCTATCACAGTGATTACTAGAGATAGTCTCAAAAACAATTTATAAGCACAGGAATGAATGGTACATAACAAAAACATTTGTTTGTTTTATATAGAGAAGAGAACAAAAGAATAAGCTCTGCTCTCAATTGTGCACAGATCACTCTTCAATATTTTTAGTCACTACCTATGCTGGGTGATCTTGGGCTAGTCACAAGGTCTTAGCCTTGACACTAGCAAGAATTTGGATGGGAGACCTCCAAAGAATACCAGGGGTGTGATGTGGAGGAAGTCTATGGAACCTCTGAACATCTCTTGCCTTGAATACCCTATGGGATCAGCATAAATCAGCTGTGACTTGACGGCAAAACCCACACATGAGTACTTAGACAGTCCTTCTTGAAAAAAAATCCACCTACAGTCCCTGGAACCAGGGGGAAAATCTTGTTGTGGTGATATATACTATACTCTGTTTCAAATAAAGATGTTAGTTGATTGTATATTCCTCTGCCACAGAACAAAGCATGCCAGAGCTTCTTAGTTGTAGAATGCTTTACCTGGGTCCTAGTGTCTACCTAGCCCTTCTCCCTGAATCTGTTTGAAAGTTTGAAAGTAAAAATACATCTTAGCATAAATGTTCTTGTATCAAAGAACCATGTTCAGAAATGCACAAAACAATGGTTTTGACTAAGGCAGGGGTAGGGAACCTGCGGCTCTCCAGATGTTCAGGAACTACAATTCCCATCAGCCCCTACCAGCATGGCCAATTGGCCATGCTGATAGAGGCTGATGGGAATTGTAGTTCCTGAACATCTGGAGAGCCGCAGGTTCCCTACCCCTGGACTAAGGCAACGCATAAAAATGAATGATAATTCTCATATTCATCAGGACTATTTTGTAATGGAGAAGTATACATTTTTTTCAAATGATGCACCTCAACTGATCAAACTAACATATTTATGTGAAACAGAGTATAATAGAGGAGTCACACTTTCTGAAATCATGCCTATCATTCATTTTTAAAGCATGTAGATGTACTTGTTCCCAATGGAAAATACTACCCAAGCAGCTTCTTTAGCGGATGATATGCACATTCCTGTTTTACATTTAAATGATATGTATTAGTACAGAAAGCTTGATGTGCACATCTGTATTCATGCATATTTTTAACATCCAGACCATACTGTATGTACACTGTGCAAGATCTGGCTGGATTTCAGATTCCATTTTTTGGAAGGAAGGAGAGGAGTCTGATATTCCATGAGGGAATAGCTTTCGGCATGGCTTGCAAATGAGGAACGGCAACATTTTAGATTATAACAATTTTAAATATGGCAATCACCCTTACTTCTTTACTCCATTTCATGCCAAGCCTTATTTCAAAATTGATAAGGCTATTACAGGTGGCTCCAGTCATTATTTTTGCTTACACAAGAATAGTTGTAATTCAGTCTTCCAACAAAAATTATAACGTTAGGATGACTCATACCCATGCCTTCAGAGAACCAAGAAAGCATTAGTTACCAGTTAAAGTTTATACAAGTTGACATTTATAGATGATTTAAGTGTGCTAATATCTGTTGTGAATGAAAGAATGTTACACATCAACATTTCTGGGTTCATAGAATTAAAAGTTGGAAGGGGCCTACAGACCATCCAGTTCAACCCCCTGCACAGTGAAGGATAAACTAAAGCATCCCTGCCAAATGGCTAAATTATTTCTGAAAGCTTTTTTTAAATATCAAATGTTGTTATAGGGAATGTGCTGAACCATTCACAAGAATTTTAGGATATGTAGATCTATTGAAAATTCCATGCATCAATGCTGCGGGGAAATGTGACAATTATCTATAAGCTTCATAAGGAAGGTCAAAACATTTTGCATAGCATTAGTTTTGTCAAGTTTTGCCAATTATAATTTTTTGTATTTTTAATTCAGTTATTTCTTACCGTCAAAGACCAGCACAAAAAACAAGTACAGCATCAAAAATAATTTGCATAAGAACTGTGAGAACTACCTAATGAAATGTCGCAGGCTTTCATGGTCGGAATCACTGGGGTGCTGTGTGATTTTTGGGCTGTATGGCTGTGTTCCAGCAGCATTCTATCCTGACATTTTGCCTGCATCTGTGGTTGGCATCTTTAGAGAATCTGATGAAATATTTGAAAAAAATTTTCCCTGATCACAGTGAGTAAGGGAAATAAGCTGGTTGCTGTTTCTGTCTTCACTAATGGCAATGTCTTTCCTGATAGGGAAGACTCCCTCTCTGTTTATGTCTCCCAGAATGTGATCCTGGGGATGAGACCAGCTTTGTAATGTATACAAAGCTGGAAGGTGGGAAGGAGGGGTGGAGTATGCCAGAGCCAGCCTGGAAGTATGCCAGAGCCCAGTCTGCTTCTCCCACTGGAATCCACTTCGTGTCGTCTTGACAGAGGAAGGGGAGGCAGCTTTAGTTGTCCAAAGTCTTGGTGATACAAAGTCTTCCTATGAATCGCAATTGATAGAATGGAATACAAGAGTGACATTTTGCCGGCACCTTATGTTGTGACTAGCAAGAACTATGGAGCGGCTGAATGATGAGTACTATCTGTTTGTATGCTGGTCTAATGAAATGCGTCATGATCACTATTTTGTCTGAATGAGTGGAACTGAAAAGCTCTCCTAAAAATTTTTTTGCTAAAAGAGATAATGGAAAAATAGTCTGAAGGAGAAGCAAATGGACTATAACTATGACTTGAGATGGAAAATTTATCCTAAAGACTGATTTTTGGAAGGAGTGGGAGAAAAGGAAAGAGTTTGCACAAAGACTGGACTGATTAAAACTGAGTGAATGGACTTTAATGAGTTAAGAACATAGAGTGGTGAAAATGAAGATGGCAGAGAAGAAAAGAACATGTGCTGCATCTGACCTCAGTGCACAGGACCCAGTGCAAAAAATTGAGCTGTTGCTGTCTTCTATGCCAAATTAGATGTTGGATATAAAGAACAAGATGATGGGAAGATTAAAGGCCATTAAAGGCTTAGCTACTGGTTTTAAAAGGATTTCAGAAGAATTTAGAGACAAAAATAAACAAAAGTGGAAGTAAATCAGAAAGAGATTAATCATCAAGCTGAGAAATTACTCTGGTTGGATTTAAAGCAAAAGGAGTGCAAAGGGAAGATTCACAGAATGCCAGAAAAAGTGGGAGAAAATCTTAGAAAATACTTTATTCCAGAGCTAGTGAAGTTCATGTCCCTTCCTGTTGCAGAAATAGAGCCTATAATTGATAAAATGTATTGTGTAAGTTCCTTAACAGTCAATGGTAGAATCTTCCTCAGGACTGCGTCATGTACATGACAGAAAGGTCATCTAAAGAAGAGATCCCTCATTTGCATTATCATAAAATGATGCAGTTTCAAGGTCCTGATTTAATTCTCATGAAAGAATTACCACATGAGCCCTTCGGGGATGGGGCGGTATAAAAGTCCAAACAATAAATAAAAAAAATAAATAAATGAGATTTTGCTGAAATACAAAGAGTATAAATTTCTTACAGATGTTCTCAAAAAGAAGAAAATTCCTTTTAGATAAATGCTAATTGAGGGGTTTGAATTCACCTACAATGAATCCTATCACAAGATCACAGATATTCAGGGTGCAAGAAAATTCTTCAACAAGAATAAAAAAGAACTGTAAACAACCTGGAAGTGCTTGCTGCTGCCTTCCCTTTCTAACTTTTTCTTTTATAGAGAGTTATATGCACCAAGAGATTACATTCAGAATAAGGAGGGATAGGAAGGATAGAAAGGGTTTAGTTAGTTGGAAATATACATGGAGTGAAGGCAGAATGGGAACCAGTTATAATTTCTCTCTCTTTTCTTTGTTATTCTGATCTTTTCTTTACTAAATGTCACTGTATGGATTATTGGTTATTTTCTGGGAAATAGAGGTTGTCACTTTGTATTTTATATCTGTTCTTTCTCTTTCCTTTTCAAGTAGAGTGGCAGGTCCATCATCTTGTAGTTGATGTAGTTTAATTTTAAAAAAATAGCGTAAGGGAAATAAGCCAAACTACTATATGCTTCACCTACTCTGCTTTGTGTGTGTGTGTGTGTGTGTGTGTGTGTGTAAGGGGGGGGGTTAGAAAAAGGCTACAAATTAAATTGAATACAAAACAGGAACCTCAGACAGGAAATATACAATTAATACAATTAGGAAATTAGTATTATTAGTATTTTTTTTTTACCTTGTGAAATATGTCAGGACACAAAAATCTTGCCATCTTAGAAGGGACGAATAAAAATAGTTTGATTTACCTGGATATTGAAGTAATGTATATGTTTCAAATGTTTTGGTAAAATCAGCAATGTAGGAGAATATGTTCCGTTGTTTCTGCCATGTCAGATTGATAAGAACAGAAATGATGTGCAAATGAAATTCATGCATATCTCCCTTCAAGGAGAGCAGATGGAAGGTATTAAATCAGCCCAAAGTAAATGCTCTATGGTGTTTGGGGAATTCTAATGTGAATTGTTGTGAATCTCCACTGCTGGAGCTGAGTGAGGCTGTGATCTTTGGCTTGAAAGGTAGTATCCCATAGCCTCTGTTTGATCAGTGCTCTGGCTCCTTGGAACCCAGGATGGAATAGAGCTGTGTGTTTGATCTCACAGCCATCAATCAGCCACTTGTATTTGGTAATTATTTTAGAAGAAACAAGAATTTTGGTCTTTGAGAGATTGTTAAATGTTCCTCTTTACAATAAGTTGTAAGTGCCCCTGTAAGCCTTACTTCTAATTGAAGGTGGATACAGACTGTGCCATACATATTAAATAATAAGGAACAAGAATGCAGTCTTGTTTCACACTTCTCCTGACTGGTACCTTCAAAGCTACTCAGGCTACCTGTAATGCCATGCAGCTGCTGGCCTCAGATATGCTCCTGTAAACATTAATCTTCACTATCAGTGCCAGCCTGCCAGACAAACACTTTGTCCCCTGTTCTGTAGGACCCCATGTATTCATCGATGCCATTCCTGGGGCTCTGCCAACCCGCTGGCAACTGGCTTTCTGCAGCTGCTCAGAGCTGGGGGCTGAGGTGTCACTCACTGCACTGCTTCCTAGCTCCAGGTTCAAATTTGGCCCCACAGAGACTGCTTCTTCTCATAACACTTACACCGGTTGCTGTGTATTAGATTAGAATCAGGGCCGATTAGAATCAGGGCTGATTAGAATCAGGGCTGCTGGCTGACTCTTAATCAGGAGAGTCTTCAGTGACTACTGGATCCAGCTCGTCCATGTCACCTTGGCTTGATCCACAGTGCATCAGCTGCTATGGACCAAGCTGCTTGTTTCTCAACTAAGATTTTCAAGCCAACTCCCAAACTTCCAGTTTAGATGTCTGTCATAAAGCTTACTCACTACAGATGGGACTGATTTCATGCCTTTTTAATATATTGATGGCCAGACCCAATCTCTAGGGATGTATACCAGAAGCGATCGGGGAAAAACGGGATGTATACCAGAAGCGTATCGAAGGGAAACGGTCAAATGCGCCCCTCCCATGCCATTCCCATGCACCAGTTACCGTGGTGACTCTGGCAGGTGGCTCAGATGGGCTCCATAGGGGCAGGCTGGTTCCTACCCTCCCCATCAGCAGGGAAGCTGGGAAGGGCAGGAGCCCAGAGCACCCACTTTGCAGAGGAGGAGAGGCCTCTTGGCCGTGTGGCTGGACTCGACCTTGCGCCCCAGTGTGACTCCCCCTGCAGGGGAGAGGCCTCCTGGCCATGCAGCTGGGCCCAACCTCACACGCCAGCACGGCCCCTGTGCAGGAGAGAGGCTTCCTGGCTGGGGAGGTCAGGAACCCAGAGGACACCCTTTGCAGGGGGGAGGGCCACCTGGTCATGCGGTTGGGCTTGGCCTCATGTGCCAGCGCAACCCGCCTGTGGGAGAGAGGCCTCCCGGCTGTGCGCCTGGGGCCTGACCCTCCATGTGACGGTATGCCACTGATCTGTACAGTTTGATCAATGGAAGTGAAAAGAGTGCCAAGGACTAGTATTTAACACTCAATATTCACTTTAATAAGTTCCCAGGGTATCACATCACTTTCAAGACCTTCTCCAACCTTACCTGGACTATAAGCCTTTTTTCTGCAGGTATAAGTGGAGGCTACGATGAGAGATCTTCAAAATTAATAGGTAAAGGAGACATCTAGAAGGGCTCAGTGGCATGAAATAGAGAAAAATGAATCTCCCAGGTTTTTGTAGCTATCTAGCAGATGTGTTTTGGGCCACCTAATTGGAGTCCACCAAAAACATTTTTCCAGGAAAGTGAGGCATCTGTAGATTTGATGGCCTGGGTGAGTTGGAGACAGGCCACTTTTATTGCTTCTCTCTTGTAATTTTTTGTAGTTGATCATCTTTGTGGTGAAGAAAGCAAAAAAAAGAACATGAAGATAGCACTGCTAGGCAGGTCTACTCAGAATTTGACTCAGATATGTTCACTGGGGCTTGCTCCCAGAAAAATGTTCTTAGAATTGCACTATTTAATTCAAATTCAGACAAGATTTCTTTTGTTCTGCCACCTGTAGCAGGTATGAGTTAAAGTTCTGTTTTCCTCAGAGGCAGGGATGTGAAAAATTCACTTGCTGTTGAATTTACATTCACGTGTCTGCCAAAATAAAGAGAATATAATATGGTGTGAGCTGTGCAGCCTGCCTGCATGTAGCAAAAAATCCCAGACATTTACTACTCTAATAGTAAAGATTTGGAATGAGGTCACTGAGATATACCTTTATATATTTTAAATGTTGCCACCATATTAGTGTAATTTGTAATTTCATTAAATATGAATAAGGTTGATTGCTAACCCCGATCTTTGAATACTCACCTGGAAAATATTTCAATTGAACGGGTGCTTCCACTGTCACCCATTTAAAAATCTAGATGGTCTTACTTTTTCTAGTGAAACTACAGTCATTGTTCCTTTACAGGCAGTGAAGCTGATTTCATCAAGCTTCATGGTAGTGGGTCATATCAGAACATTTGACTTTCTAATAACTGTTTTCTGCTCTCTATTTTATTAATTCCTGCCTTCTGCTAAAGGCACAACTGTCTGGCAGTTGAGGGTCATCAGAAAAGTAGATTTGTGTCGTCTGGAAGTCAATAACTCATGATCTTAGGCTATGATTATAATTGACAAACCATGTGTCACAGAATGACTATTCATGGGAACCAGTCTTGTGCATAAAATATTTGTCTGATTATTTAACCATTCTAGAAAAACTAGATTCCCTGTCCCTTGTTCTTCTAATACAAATCAAGTACACAATATATTTATCTCTAATACACCCAATTCATTAAGATCTATTTTATGTTCTGTATTAGTTTATAAATTGTCAAACTCACTGAGATTGGAATGAATCAAATGTATGCTTATGTTGCTGTTGTATATGAAAAATAAAATTCAAAAGTGAAAATTGTTCAAAATTTGTATTTTACTAGAAGTGAGGGGGATATGGGAAGGCAAGGGGCTGCTGTCACAAGCAAAAAAAATTTCAGCCAGATCTTGGGGTTCCAGTCTGGTAGAATTGATTAGAGTTCCAGGGAATCTAACAAGAAATGGTTGTGAATTTGTCCTGATTCAGTCTGGATTACGTGATATTGACCTGTTCTACTGTTGTCATGGAGAGTGTAACACTTATATCATACAATACAGGCAAAAGTTTGCAAAGGCATACAGAATGACTCGGTGGGAAGGTGGCATGGTATACTTCGATTTCTTCTGCTTTTGATCTTGGAAGAGAGATCACAAGGAAGACTCTGCAGAGGAAGACAATAACAAACCACCTCTGCTTCTCACTTGCCTTGAAAGCCCCTTGGTAGGGTCACCATAAGTTTGCTACAACCTGATGGCACTTTACACATATGACTGCCTGTGATGCACTCAGGGATGTAGCGTGTAGAGGGGTTTCAGTTCCCATACTATAGTGGGTCTGACATATTAATTTAAATTTAGCTGCAAAAACCTTTACACATACTCCAGAAGAATTTGAGAGAGGACATGATAGCAGGTGCGTATGCTAATTGTAGTGTAGAATCCAGTTGCATGAACATGACTAGAACAAATGTATTCTTACAACACCGCCCTCTGGGATCTTCATTATGTATCTATAACCAGTTAACATTTTTCTGTCCACTGCTGCAATAGTGCCAACCAACTTGTGAGCCAGCACAGTGTGGTGGTTAGAAGCATAGTCTATGGTGGCTAGGAGACCCAGATTCAAATCCATCCTCTGCTATGAGAGATTTCTGGGTGGCCTAACCAATCTCAGAAGCTTCTTGTGAAGACAAAACAGAGGAGAGAAGAATAATGTGAGCTGCTTTGGACTCCCAGTGGGGAGGAAAATGAATAAATAAGGTTCCCTTGCAATGGATTCCATTCAGACTGCATATAATAATGTACCTGTGTTATCTCTTAGAATAACATCTGGAGGGACAGAAAAATAAGAGGGGGGTCCTAGCTGCATCTCCAGGGACTACTGCAAGAAACATTTTCTGAGAAGAGTGGAAAATGATCAACAGAGTTGTTGAGCAGAGAATGTGTCAGGACAGTCACTTATTCCCAAACAGGAGGTGGCTACTCTGAGATAGGGGTAGATGGGAAGGATGACATCATATAACCTTCTGCAAGACAGTCTGCAGAGAGGCTGCACTAGAGGCAGATGCACAGAGCTAAGAAGTGGTGCAGTGCACTCTCTTGGCTGGCACAATATGAATAGGGTAGAACTTAAGCAGGAGTAATACTGCTAACTGAACTGAACTATACTATACTGCTAACTGAACTAAAGACACTAACTGAACTTTCCAGCTCGGGGGACCTTGGCAGGGTGCAGCCCAACCAACACTTTTATATCTCTACCTCCCATGTCAGGAGAGCTGAGGGGTCCCGCACAAGACTTGGCCTGTTTAGGTGGCCAAGAGGAGGAAGGACCAAGGAGGATATCCATGAGTTTGTGCTTTAGTGCAAGTGGCAGGTTGTGAGGAGAGGAAGAAGAGCAGTGTGCTGTCTTATCCCCATCCTATCTAAGGCTAAGGCAAGTAAAATTGCAGCAAGGCTGACCAGAAGAGGCTAAGAGGAAAAAAGGGACAGGGTGGTCATCGGCTCCCCCTTTCTTATGAGTCCCTGCCCCCCCTCTCCCCGCACAGTGTTCCCAGACCAGTGGCTGGCTGGACAATGGCTATCCACATTTACCATGGAATAACAAGATAAGGTAACTTGAGGGGACTTGGGAATCCCATTCCTGACAGAATGGAAGACACCTCTAGACACCATGTGTATGACTGAATTTTTCATCAGTTTCAGCATTTCAGGAGAAACATTGTAGAAAAGATCATTACAACTCTCTTCAGGTTTATTTCTCCTGAAATGTTGAAAGCGATGAAAAATTCTGTCATACCCATGGTGTTCTTCATGCAGCCGTAGGTGCCAAATTGCCTTGCTATGACTCTTATTTCCGGTCCTTTAATCAGGCACCCTGTATCTAGAGCACAGTGTCTTTTGGAGGGTTTTTTGCCATGAAAAATAATATGCAGGCAGGCATACACACAATATGATTTTTTGTAGCAAAAGTGCTTTGCTAGGGACTTTTAAAAATAAATAAAACACATTTGGATATTTTTGCTCAAGTGATGGACAATCAACTTGAGCCAAGTGCTATTGAAACAAGCTACAGATGTTGTACCATTAATTTTAATGTGAATATAAATAAATAAAATGATAATTTAAAATAAACATTTGTCAAAAATGGCTTCTTGGCATTTACTTGAATACTGTGAAGTGTGTATGTCAGCTATTGGTGGATTGGAGTGGGGAACACTGTCTTGGTTTTACTCTTCCACTGCTTTTGCTTTTTAAATTAATTTTGTTATATACATGAACATCATCTCACACTTTGGGTGCCATTTATCCAGTCCTGCTGAGCAGCCACCCTTTGTTTCAGTGGAACTTGCACAGAAGCAGAAATATTGATTTTGGATTCAGAAGCACATAAAATATGGTGGATGTCCAGATATGATTTATCTATTCATTTTGTGGCAATGGCAGAACGCTAAATATAAATGTGTTATTTTAAAAGGAGCAGTGAATGTTAAAACTGAATATTTACAAGGTGAAAAAGAACATGCATTTTAGCTTTTCAAATGCTCTCCGTCACATTTTAAGAATCTGAACAAATGCTTCTATTCACAGCTGGTCCCTACAGGCTCAAGGGCCAGTTCTCAATGTTGGCAGGGAAAATGGACTATATCGTTCTTTGAAATGCTTACATCAGACTTGACATAAAGTTTTAAAAACGTTTTGGCCCTGCTTTATTGGTATATGGATCCTTCTAACCAATCAGTTATTAATTCAATAAATGAACAGTTATTACTTATTCGTATTAATGAATATGGGTGGCTTTTCTCCATTTTACTCCTGTAGTAGAAATACCATATGTTTTCAGTACCAAAGCCACTACATTTTATATCTGGAAAAATTATTATATTCCTAAATTAGAATCATTGTTGGTGTGGCGTGTGTTTCCAACAAAGTCAGTGACAACTATTGGCGCTGCTATATGGTAGATTTTTTTAAAATAGAGGACACGAAGAGATTCTGCTCCTATAACTCTAATCAACTGGAAACTTTAACCCATAACCCTTCTATTGCACTAAATATGAGGGAATTAGGAAGAAATATGCAAATGCTCTTCTCTTGAACTGTGACAGGATTCCAGATACTCAAAATATCTTATTCTTGCTAAATAACCCTGATCTTGTAGTTTGTGAATTGGTGGCCAAGTTTTTACTAGAAATTATACACCCTAAAAGATAGTTCTGTTTTTTTTTACTTTGTTGTGTCACTCTGTTATTAAGATATTCTTTGTTATCATTCTCTTTGGGGATTGTTTTAAATCTGGATGTTGTTTTTTCTGTATTTGACCTGTATCGTCTTATATGCCAACAAAGACTTGGTGCTAAAATTTTTCTTTGATACCAATCCAGACTGGGTGGGTGGGAAATCCACTCTTGGGAGCTGTAGGGTGACTGTGCTTGCAGATTTGCCTTCCTCAGGGCACTTACACCAGTGGAGGGACAAAAATGCTGCTGTTCAGCTGCCGCCCCCCTGTTCAGGAACACTGAATAGAATGCTGTGGCAGTGTCCCTGCACCTCCGCTGCCACCACCAGTACAGCAAGGGCAGTGCAGGAGCGTGGCTGGGGTAGGGGCAGACTTTAGTTGGCCCCCTCCTGTCCATTCACCGTCATATGCCGGCAATGGACACACAGACTTAAGTCACCAAAAATGGTCTGAACAGCCCTATGGAGACGGCTGGATGGTGGGGAGGCCTTTTCTCTTTGCAGGCCTCCCTAGGCCACCAGGAAGCTTCTGTGGGAGTGACCGCCAGATGTAACTGCAGTGCTGTGGTTGGGGATGGGACTGTGATAGAGAACAGGTGATTTGGGGAGTACATTCTTTAAAAATACCATGTAAAGCAAAACAGAAATCCAATGGCAAATCCAAATCCAATGGCTTTCTATTGAAAGCAAAATGGGGTCCCATAAAATTGGACCCCAGATAAGCTTTGTTATTTATAGTGGCTTTGTGTCAGTGTCAGCAACTTGTCTGTACAACAGTCTTTAGGATTATGCTTCTCACTTTCAACAGATATGACTATTTTCTTCTATCTCCCTGGAATCTGATTTCATTAAGGTCACTTTTTCACATGCAGAATAATGCACTTTCTATCCACTTTCAGTGTACTTTGCAGCTGGATTTTACTGTGTGAAGTAGCAAAATCCACTTGCAAACAATTGTGAAAGTGTATTGAAAGTGCATTATTCTGCATGTGCGAAAGTGCCCTAAGACAATCATCCGAATCTGATTTTGATTTTTTTTTGCCTACCCATAGTTAGTAGTGAGTGGACAAAACACTGCCTTTCTTGATATATAGTTCAGAAGAAGTGCCTGTTCATAGCATTCTCTTAAGCTTTTGTCAACATTTCCCTCCTATAAACATTCACTTTGGATTCACAATTTGCCTAAGAAATCACAGCATGTTATTTCCAGTGATGCTTTTGAGTTGGCAATTTTTTCACAGCTGAGAGTCTCTCTGTGTGTATTTGTATGTTCTGGTAAACAGCAAAATTTGTACTGCCAGATGCATGGGTGTGGAGAAGCAACTGGAAGATGGGCTGATTTAGTCTCCAGAGCTCTTGAAGTAAACACTATAAAAACATTCAAAGACAGAAAAATAGCTGTTTCATCCAAATTCAAGGATAAACATGAATATCCTATCTATCAAATGGATATATCTCATTTCATTTTGAACAAATTTTGTAAATTAGAGAATTAACCAGTAAAAATTAGCGGTTGTTAAAGTAGCAGATAAATGAAATATATTTAAAGAGGCGAGTGGCTCTTGATCTGTTTTGTAGACAGTTTTGTCTTACCATATATTGGGAAACAAGTCTTCATATGCAGTAGCACATTTTGTAAACAAGTCGCTTGCATGACGAAGTTCCATAATTCTTATGTGCAGTATGATAAAATCACTACATGACATGAACATAGCAATGCATCAACTTTCAGGATTCCTAGAAAACCAATATAGAAAGTATTTGCATTTTAGACTATTATCAGTAAGGCCTGAGTTCCTGAAGGTCATTAAGGTCTCTTGATGGCCTGTTGGAGGAAGAAATAGAGCTGAAAAAAGGTTCATTAGACTGGAGGAAGGCTTCAGCATTCGTTCCATGCAGTGAAATGATATGTGCCAATATCTATAGTTCAAAACTAGCAGGAAGCTTTATTTGTAGCACCCAGCAGCTTCTGCTGCTTTCATTGGTTCCTTTTCTGGCTGCTGTTTTCCACCTGCTTCTTTCTTTTCTACCAGGAAGCACTCATGCGGTGCAATTTGAGAAGAGATGAAGAGAGGGATCCCATTCATGGTACCCTAATGGTAGAACTAATCAACACACATGCAGGAGAGATCTCAAGGAAATTGCCTTGACTCTCATTGACCTTTGCAATCTTATTCTGATGTAGTTCAACAACCAATTTTCTTAATTCTAACATGAAGAATTCAAGATGAAGAATCTGGTGACTTAAAGAGTGTGAACTGAAAAGGAACAAGATAACTCAGTTGTCCTAAAACATCTTGAACATCTGTCTAAACAGCCCGATCCAAAGGTCATTTTGTCCTACTAATGAATTTCTTTTCACAACAACAAAATGAGGAGGAAAAGGTTAGGAGTCCTTCCCCTTCTTTTTCCAGCTCCCCATGTCTAGTATTGCACCTGCAAAACAGTGAAATTGCTGACCATTCAAATTAAAATCAAACCTTTCAGCAATGTTAGACCAATAAATGAAAGATGAGATCACTTCCTGTTACACTAGGCAGCAGTCTTATAGGGAGAAGAAAATATTTATATTTCCAGTGGAAAAAAAAGAAGTTTACAATGTTCTCATTTAGTTTCATAGTATTAAAAACAGAGCTGCAGACGGACAGATGAGCCCCTGAAATAACAGCTGGCCACCTACCTGAACTCATAAACTAAAAAAGCATATACATTAAACATGCCATCACCTTGCTTTACTTGCTTGACCTGTGAAATCTGTGATTATGTTTAAACCAGATCAGCCAAACTGGATGATGTCACTGTTCAGAAGGTGAAAATCCAGTAGAATGGCTTTGGAGGATTTGTAATGTATGTATTTTTTCCCCTTCCCTTTTAAAAAAGTTTATACAGTTATTTCTTGTACTTGAAAATACTGAGGGATTGTGATGGCTTATGCAGTTTGGTGCATGCAGAATAGTTTTCACTTTTTAAAGTAGTTATTATTGCAGTATATTTTCAATTACCCACAAATGTGAATTTAACCTTCCCTGGACCAATTAACAAGCATAGGAAGGTTTTGTAGCTTGTTTGTAAAGACCCTTTTGCTTTCTTATCCTGGTCATTCTCTAAAGTAAAAGCTTTACCATCTAGTTGTTATTCTGTGCTCCCAGAGGTTTATTGTGTGGGTGGGGGGACTTGTCTCCTGAACCAATATTGGCTGCTAGTTAGAATGATGTGTAATTGTGAGATTGCTACAAATTGGAGAGAAGAACTCATCTCTACACAGTGACATTACTGTACAGATTCTGAAATGCTGACTTGAACAGCAATATGTGTAAGCTGATGATATCATTGACAGAAAGTGTCCAAGGTTTTGCAAGGCAATTCTGCGGTACACCTTGACTAATCCCATCCTCAGTCATTGTTTAGCAACATTCACAGAAGTCAGCATGGTATAATGCTGAAAGTTTCTGACTAGGATCCAGATTCAAATCCCCCTATTACCCTAAGCTACCTCACAGAGTTTATTTCCCTAAAAACTTCACCTATACTTTTTCCAAACTTCTCTGTTTATCAAAACTGTCTGTTCTAATGGTAGTAACCTTCCAGTTACAAAACTCACCATCACAAGGACATGATAGGAATCCCAGTCGTGTGCTGGCAAATGCCAGGAAATTCGGGGAGGGTGGAATTTGGAAGTGGAGTTTCAGGTGGATGTAATGTCACCTCTGGGTGATGCTCCAGGAATTTATCCTAATCTCCATAGTAAAGGCAATAGAGACAAGAGGAAATTTCTGTAGCATCACTATCAGTACCATTTCTTCTCCCATTTTTGATCCTGCTCCTCACATTATCAAAGGTAGGGTGGAACTAGGAGTTTGCCAGCCATGAGCCGGCAAATGGCAAGCCTAGCACATGTTCTGAAGTCACTTAGCAGTGCAGTTCTTTGCAGAATTGCTCCAATTTAAGGTCATTTTAATCCAATATTGTAAATTCCTTATTGTAAATCCCATATTGTAAAGTCTATTATAAGCCCTTAGTAATACAGAATTGGATTGCCCTGTAAAAGTTCTCCACAGTAAGAGAGCAAAATGCCACCCAAACACATATACTTTCCTAAAACAGTTTTCCAACAGAAACTACAGTTTAAATTGCAGCTGAAATTAGTAAAGATGTAAAGTAAATCGTAGCAAACAGTACATTATCCCAACAGTACATGATCCTAAAATCGTAGCAAACAGTACATTAGTATTTGACTTTGGACATTAAAATGAAACAACAGTCTTGCTTTCATTGCTTATTTCTGACTTTTGAAAGCAATAGATGTATATGAGACTGCTTTATACCAAGTCAGGCTATTGGTCCATCTGCCAGCTCTGCTGTGACTGATGGCCATTCTCCAAGGTCTTTTTCAGCTGTGTTACTTTCACCTGACAATTTAGAGGATTGAATTTGTGATCTTATGCCTGCCAGCATGTACCCTGTCACTGTGCTGTGGGCCCTTCCAGTTAAACTAAAACATGAACCAGGATTAACTAGGAATAGGGTTTTGCTTAAGATTGATTTAATGCTCATGTTAAACAAATGTTTTAGATCCGTATTTATTGTTCTGAAAAAAAAGTGTAATGGTCCAAAAATGTTTTTCTTCTATTTGTTTCAGGAAACTAGTTTACATCATAAAATTCCAGAAAGGTCACAATAATTTAGATCAAGAGTTATGCGACTAGCTACATTCCTGAAGTGAGAGTAAGGGAAATGCTTCACATGATTATCAGAAGCAGCAAAATGTACTTCTGTTAATTCCATTGGGCAATAACTGTAGTCTCCACCCACTCACCCACCAAAAATAGGCTCAGAAGAATACAGGCCAGATGTTAGCCTTTTGGTTTAGCTAGAAGAGTTCCAGTAAGAAATCAGTCAGGCCAACTCACACAGCTACACTTGAGGTGGAAAAAAAGTTACACATCTTTCCCAACATTTTTCATGTCTTAGTAACTTGTGGTTTAATTTTACAGTGAAAGATCCTTTCACAAAGCCATTTCATCATGTGACTGTAGGTCAAACTGATGAGTTGTTATCGTCTTCAGCATTAAAGAGAATAAAAGAAATTATTACACTGATGTCTCTGTTTAGGAACTGTGGTAGTCTAGGCTTAATAAAATTCCAAACTCGGTCCAATGAAGGTGGTGCAATATGTCTAGCTACAACAGTGAATCAGATAGAGTCACTGGGAAAAATGAATTCCATTTATTTGATTCTTGAAAACCAACAAAACTCAGAATCTTGAAGTTCTTTCATCACTGAATCAGTAGCCCTCAATGGTGACATCCACAAATCCTGTTTGTCATGCAAAGGTGTGACTTGCACAAGAATTTTGCCTGAGGAAATCAAGCTATATCTAGAGAATGTGTTCTACATAAGGAAGTGTTGTTTACAGAGCTCCTTATGTATATAGCTTATGCCAGTGACTTCCATGTCTTTGCACAGAACTGGATTTGGTTTTTTCCCCCTTCTTTCAGCTTTGTAGATAATTGCTCTTAATTTCTTCTGTACAAAGACAAACATATGTCTTGTCAACTAGAATCTTATTGTGTTAAACTTGCACAATAGATTCTCAGCTCAGAACTTTTAAAAATATCTTTATTCAGTCAGTTCAAGAGGTGGTCAAGGGATTCCAAGTTAGTTCAAAACTGGGGCACTAAGTGAGTGGTATACATCAAAGTTGTATTTTTGTTGCTGTACCACAGCTATCCACTCTCCAGAAAATTAATAATGGACAGAGAAGTGCATCTAGTAGACTTGACACAACATCAGACTAGACAGTTATGAGGGCAAATAGCACAATTCATGAACAGTGTCAATCATCATGAAATTAGAGACATAAGTTAGAGGCAGAGGAAATTTAAATGTCAGGGACAAAGTGGAGCAATAAAAATTATGTTCAAAATGTCATAGCGGTAATTAGTTGGGGAGATCATAGAGCCTTCATTGAGTTCAGTGCAAATGCAATTAATTATAACAGATTTTTCTTTTTCACATTTCTGAATTATCTATGTATGTTAAAAAGATAAAACAAACATAAGTTATATATGCTTTTCATATTCTCCTGTTCATATATTTTTCTGCTACATACTATCATACATGCTCAGATGGACACCCTCTCAGCCTTCTATGATGTCAAGGCAGGGAAACTACTCACTCTTCCTTTTCCAGCCTTTTCATTTCAGGGACTGAGGTTCCTCTAATATTGGCAGCACAAGGTTTCAGCACTTTCCCTCAGTCCTGTTATCATCACAGAAGGTGAAAGATGCCCAAATACTTTTCTTTTTCCCTTTCCAAGAACTCCCCTCTCTTCAGCACACTAAAATGCATATCTTCAGGTAGAAATAAACTTAAGAACACAGATTTATTTAACAGGTAGAGGAGATGATGAAAGTAAGAATATCAAACTTGGAGATGGATTTGAATGGGCAAATAAGGCAAGAGAAATATTATTACACAAATTACATAAGAGCGTTTGGCACAGAGACTTAAAGTTTTGGTTTCTTTAGCACAGTACTTAGGATTACTTAGTTCAGTTCAGTTTGATGTTTGTTTAAGAGATGTTGTTTCAGAAGATGGTACACTTCTTTATATGTCAGATGTTCTCTAGCTAATGTATTTCCTTCACGCTCAGTGTCTAACTCAGGCCTGTTCCCTCACAAGCCTCACGTAGTCAGATAACTCTCCAAATCAACATGAAACACTCTTTTCAGAGGAACATAAAGCAAAACCCCAAAAGCAGACTATCTAGTCTCTTGGAATCTTCTTCCATTTTCTGGCAGATCTCTGCTGACACCAGTTACATCTATTGCTTTATGCCTGAGCTCTTCAATAACCTAAAACTACCCAGATCTACTGATCTCTCTTTCTCTCTCTTTGTGTATATGCTTAAACCACAGCACATAGGGTTGTCATCAAAATAGGGCAAGACAGATCCTAATATTGACTGCCACTACTTTCCTCAGAGAAGTAATGTTCTTTTTTAGCAAAGGCAGATAGCTGTTCCAGTCAAGAGCTCAAAATTCCAAACGCCTTTCAGATTGTCCTAACAAGGGAAATAACCTCCCGCCCTTTGCATCACACAGTTATTTGCCCAATCAGAGTGCAGGAGGCCACAGTCAATCAGGTGGTTTCTTCAATTCCTGGGCCTCTATGCCTCACTCTGAATGTAAGGACCACCACATCTACATTGCTGCTAAATATCTGTAACACATCTACCAAGTGTCATGTGCTTTAATAAATGCTAAAATGCAGAGTACAATAAACAATAAATGGTGGTAAGCATTAGAATCAACTAGAGAATCCTCATTTCCAGCATAGACATTATGTGCAATGGCTGCGTCATTATGTTCTTACCTTACCCCCATAAAGCAAGCAGGCAAGACTTCATGTAAGAACTGACTATGACAGATGAAACTGCAGGTTTACCACAGATCGCGTTCTTACCTTAACGACTTTATGGGAGATTGTTCTTTTAGAGACTGATATCTTGTAAAAAGAGTCAGAATTCCTATGAATGGTCCTGCTTACAAGAAGCTATACTGTGCAAAGCATTTGAATATCCAGTTAACTTATTGGACTTTATATCACAGACTGGCAATTAACAGGACTTATAAATCAGATTTTTCTATGTGATTTGTGACAGGTTTTTCCTGCACTATCATTTATTGTTTATTGTGATCTGCACTTTCTTCACTTATTGCACTTCAGCATTTATTAAAGCATCTGACATCTGATAGAAATGTTACAGAAGTTTAGCAGCAGCATAGAAACAGTGGTCCTTGTTTTGATCTGAGTGGTTTACTGAGTGGTATCTGTTTGTTTTTGTTTGTTCTACTTCACTCTGAATGTAAACAACAATGGCTGCAGACAGAATTGCACTTTTAAAAACCATACTTTTCCCAGGTTGCATCCTCTCAGTCTGCATCTGGGGCAATGCTGCCCACCCCATCGCCTGCCTGTTGGTCAGGGAGGATCTGGCAACCTTATACCCAGCTCTACCTCTCCTTAACAGCTGAATCATTTGTGCCTACAGAAGACCCAAACAGGTACCTGGAGATGGTATTAGGGTGAATAATGACCAGAAAACTGAAGAGCAATCCAGATAAGAGTTTCTGTGCTTTTAGCAGGTATTTTATCTACCTATCTGTCTGTTTGTCTGTCGTTTCAATTATACCTTGTATTTCTTTCCAATAGAGACTCAGATCACTTCACATAATTCTTTTTTTCCTCCATTTTATAATCACAACAATTATGTAGTGTAGGTTAGGTTGAGCGTGTGTCAGTCTTAAGTGAGGTTCCATAGAATAGCAGGGAAAGCTGAGTCTCTCAGGTTTTCATCTAATATGCTAACTACTACACAGCACTGATATGCAGCTATACCAAAAGTCAGGTCATCTGTATCTATAGCCTCTTTCTGTCGCCAGTGTGAATCAGCACTTTCTTTTCTTTTTTACTTAGAGCAGTTTGGCAGTCTGCCAATATTGGAATCCCAAGTGACTTACAAAGATTTAAACAATTTTGAATGAAATGAATTATAATGAAAAGCAACATAAAACAAAGATAAGAAAATTCAGGCTGCATTATGCTACTAATTTCTAAGGTGCTACCAGAGGACTGGGTGAGATGGAATTAAAGCTGATAAACATCCCCACACAAACTCTCAGATGATCCTGTTGCTTTGATGGCTGGTGGTTCTTTAAGGCAGAAGTAACCTCCCAGCAGGTGTAGCTAGCCAAATAAAACTCATCTACATTCATTACAAGTCACTGGGCTCCATTTACCTCAGAAGATAGGGTACCCATTCACGTGCCCAGTTCTAGTGCAGGATCTTTTAAGTCTGTATACACAGACAAGTTTGGAAAGGTATGAGACAGTTCTAAATTCAGTAGTTTATTTTAATTGGCTACAAAAGATAGGAAGGAGACAATTTGAAATGCAGTGAAAGCAATTAAAGAGTTCACCAGAAAGGTCTCTGCCACCCTTTTAGTGGCATTTATTGGTGGGGAAGGATATTCCTTGCAACCAGCTCTGCAAGTTGCTACTAGTCTGATTTAGATGTTCTTGGAAGAAATAACTTTTCAGGCATGCTTGTAAAAATGCTGTGCAGTAGGTGAACAGAATTTTGACATGGCTAATATTGAGTTTAATAGCAGCTTAGTGTGCCCAGTACGGCTTACGAAGAAAAATTGATTATTTTCATTACGCTCATCTTTTTATAACTCTCTTGTACAGCATTTGTTTTGATGTGACTCATAAGCCTACACTACATTAATCTCTATTACTGCAACCTTCATTAAAGTGTTCTCTCCATAACACTTCAGTGTCTTGGCTCCAAAGGATATTGCAAAGCAGTGTGTTTTCTCCTGGGATGGATGAAATGTTGTCTCATATAGCAGTTAATATTTTTAGAATTACATTTGCACATCATCTTTAATTGCTGCAGTGAAATTTTGTATCACAGTGTGCAAATGTAAATGTTATTTAACTGTCACATTATAAATCATCTTATTTTCAAAGAAAATGTGAGTTCTTGCCAATTAAACCACCGACAAGGACTCCAGGGTTTGAACAAGGAGCTTCATGGGCTAGGACAAGCCCTGCAGACACAAGACAATAGGTACAATCCAGTGGGCATAGGACCAGGAATGAGCGTATTGGTCCCATCCTGACTGAATATGCAGAGATAGTTTTAGGCTTGTACACATTTGCATTTATTTAGGCACAGTACCCTGATCCTTTGACTGGGAATGTTTTTTGAACATTCTTAATCCTTGGGCAAAGAACATTTGCATGTTGGTACCATGCTCATAAGATGATATGTGTGTATGAGGAGGGCAAGGCTTGAATGCTTAATCATGTTGGACCACAGTCCATGTTCTCTCTATCAGTGAACCCTGAATTCTACCCACAACAAAGAGTTTGGAGCTTTGGTCAGAAGGGCAGACATCCAACAGTTGAGGAGGAGGGAAGAAAAACTGCCTGAAGAGATCACAGCCTCTTAATACCCCTTTCCATTTCAGTAGTTAGGGTAGGGTTGCCAGTCTTCCACGGGGTGGGGGCAGGGAATCCCCCATCTGAGGTCTAATTTAATGCCGCTACTGATCAGGAGAAAAATAAAATTAAAATTTGCTTTTGGGCCTATGGTGATGTCACTTCTGGGGAAAATCATAGAGGTTTTGTGACACCTAGAAAGGAATGGTTTCACTGGGATTTCCCTGGAAGTGACATCATGCTGTCCTCTTGTGTCTTCTGTCCTGTCTTTGCTCGATGTTTTAATTTTAAAACAAATTATATGCATTTTAGCTCTGGTTTTAATTGTTTTAATTATGTTTTAAATGGTTTTTAAGTTGAGATTTTATGTATGTTTTCATTTGTTAGCTATCTTGGTGGCTTTCATGAAGGCAAAAAGGTGGGATAAATAAATATTTGTTAGTAAATATTTAATCAGTTTATCTTCCACTAAAACTAAAGCTAAATTAAGCTATGGAGTATCTCCTGCAGAGGTTCTGAAAATAAGTATCAGCTTCTTTTAAAAGGCTTATAATCAATACACTGAGATAGTGGATGGTTTTAGTCATGTGGTTCTACTTAGAAGGATGATGAACCTTGCCAAAAATTATATTTGTTTTCACTGTCCCCAGTCATTCAAATTTTATTGTGTATAAAGTACAGCTGCTTTCCTCACTTGTGCTCATTACACAGCATTCCTTTGGGCGTTTCATCAGCAGACTCTATGAAATTCCATGTGGTCATGCTTTATCTGCCTGAGAACCATATAATCTATGTGGCCTGTGTAGCATCACCCCCTGACTGAAATGTAAAATATTCCATAACACCTCATATTTTTGTTAAACAAAGAGGAGTATCTTGAAACCTGTCCTCACATTTAACCAGTCTGTTTGAGTCAGTCTTTGGCCATTACTTGAAAGGAATACAATCCTTAAAGTTCCTTCTCTCTAAACAGCTACCCTCTAATCTCCAAAATCCTTACAGGTAACTAAATTTAACACCACAAACCAAAGGGGGTGGGAATGGTTCAGTGGTTCAATGGAGCTGGGCACTACAGACCTTGGCAGTGCATGATCTAGAAGGAAGGAAGGCATGCTGAGGCTGGCATGGATTGGCATGTTCTGGGAGCATTCCTGGGGTGGAGCCAACAGTAGTCAGCTTTCATCTGGGTTTTGCTACAGGGAAGGCAGTGCCTGGGGCCTTGGAATGGCATAACTCCATTAGGCCAGTGGAGGGATTTCTGGTGGTGAGGGTTTTGTTTTAGTTTTCCTGCCTCCCCACACCACCAAAAAGCCCTCTGGAGGTGGTGGGGTGGGGTGGCAGTGGTGCTGCACCCGGACACCTGGGGCTTTAGATGGGACTGCTCATTTTACACCTTAGGCATTTCATTAACCTTCTGCTGTATTTGAGCAGTTCTGCTCAGTAGAGTAGTTTTATTTTAATCTAGATTGCATCCAGGCCATCTTCACATTGTGCTGTCTGGCTTCATATGCACAACCATTCATGGACCACTTCACTTGATAGTGTGTGGGGTAGTCACATTTTTAAAATGTTCTTCCAAAGCAACTAATAATTATCCACAAACGTATAGTAAAGGCTAGTGTTGATTCTGACTATGCACTAAGTTAGGCACATGCCCTGGCCCTCCATTTGTAAAAACAAAAAAACTGTGGTAACTACTATGGCAGTTAGGTATCATACAAACTTTGGCAAGAGCACAATAGCCAAACAACCTTAGTTGTGAGGAGAGCTTCTAATTGAATTAAGTTGGTGGTCTGTCAAAGATCTTGTCAAGTAGCTTTGCACCTTTTCAGCAGCTACTTATTCTACAGAGACAGGTTATTGCAGCTTCAGTTGCTGGAGTTCCAGGTGTCAATCCTTGAACTACTTGCCTTTGTTGTAGTTGTTTTAATTTTTGAAATTGGCACGATTGCACCATAATAGTCCAGGCTAACCTAATCTCAGCAGATCTCAGATGCTAAGCAGGGTCAACCCTGACAAGTAGTTGGATGGGAAACCTCCAAGAAATAATAACATCATAATGTGAAAGAGAGAATGGCAAACCACCTTTGAACATCTCTTGCCTTGAAAACCCCACCAAGGTCACAATGTCAACTGTGATCTGACAGCAAAAAATCCCACCAAAACCCTCCCACCATGATACCATTGCTACTATTAGGTGTTTTTCCTGGGTATAATAATACTAATAATACTAATATGGTCAATAAGAATTATGGAGATATACTTTTGTTGGCATAAGTGAACAAGGGGAAAGAGGATTCATGATCATCAGACAGATACTGAAGAAACACAAAAGTCATACAAAGAGTGCTCCTTGATTCAAACAGATTTTTTTTGTTTCTTAACTGTATGCCTGTTAAAATTCGAGGCGGCAGCAGATGAATGTGGAGGTGGATGCATGCTACAATATTGCACTGTAATTGGTGATCTGCTTATACTCCCCACTCCATTTGCTGACATCAAGGAGGTATATGTCCCATAATTTTTAAATAACTTAAAATAAGTGAAGTGTCTCCCTACAAGTCCTTTAGACCCTGCAGATAGGCCTGACCCAGTTTCTGTAACTGCCACATCACTGGGCCATATTTTTCAAAGGTAGTAGGGGGAAGGAAAGCTGAAGACAGAGGTGCAGATAAATATAAATCAGCTGTTGGCTGGGAATGACAGAAGAAAGAGGAAAAGGGGAGCAGCTCTAGCAGGTTGCAGGAAAAGGAAAGAGGAAATAGTGGGGGAGTGAGAAATGAGATACCTCCCATAAATCTTTGTCGGTTCCTGGTTTTATCTTCCCATAAAAATAGTAAGACTGTTTTAGGACATCATCCATTCCCATAAGCAGTCTATGTAATGTACTTGTTAAAATTATCTTTGGATTTAGTTCTGACAATTGGTTTCAGTAGCAACTGTTTAATGGAAAGACAACTGCAAACATGTGCAATACAGCATGTTTGATATTGCAGAAATGTTCCATTTCCTACAATGCATGTTTTAATCCAGAATCAAATAAGGGTAGTTATCTGCCTTTTGATGTTGCTAAAGTCTATTCTCTCCCTGGTTCCCTTGAAATATATCAAGAGCCCACATCTGTATTTTACTCTGACCTTAATCCTTGCAAAAGCTTTGTTCCATAGTGAAACCTTGACAGGAAGTCCTGGAAATCATGAGAGAAACTGATAGAGTGAGATTTCCAGGACTTAGAAGTTCAGATAAGCACATGTAAGCTTTGAACCTTTAAACCCACTGAGATTTATATATCAGCAAATGTAGTTTCAGGGTGGCAAATCACAAAACATTGGGAACTGAATGAAAACAGGACTTTAAAGGAGGCCTGGGCAACATATTTGCGTGTTTTTGGTAAACTTCATTGAAAGATGTTCCTTAAAGGATTGTGTATATATCTTGCTTGATAATTTTGATACCACTGTTAATAATTCTCAATAGCAAAAAGGATAGATACCCATCTGGCAACAGTGTCCACTCACTGTCTTGACATGTGGTTGTGTAGTATACCACTGTTTATCAGACACCTTTGAACATGGGTATTATATCATTCTGCAATTAACTTCCCTCAGTGTCCTTCAAAATTCTAATTCACCAAAAGTTGTTCATTTCCAAGCATTAAGTTGTAGCACGTTTGTAAAGACTGATCATGTAGAGTTGTATTTAGGTTTACTGTGAAGTTGGTTTCAAATGATCCAAAGTAGATTATTTTAATCTCCTTTTTTATGTAGTGGAGAAATTTTGTCTGGTACAGAAACCAAGATTTGTGCAAAATCCCTGAAAGAACATTTACACGTAGAACTGAAGTGTACCCTGATCTTAAACACATTTTCCTGTCTAATATTACTGATTATATTTGAAAGCACAGCCCTCAAGTCTAGGTTGGACCAAAATAATATACAATAGATTAATGATCTGCTGAACCAGATATTCCTAGACCAGGGATATGCAGGGCTAGACTTCATGTATATCCAACATTAGTAGATGATTGCAATAAATATATTTGGCAGCAAGTTTAATAGAAAGGTGCTGAAAGGTCAAGGACTCTGCAAGTTAAATGATAGTGGGGTCTCAGGCTCATGCTTCAGATGCTTTCCATTTATATAAATTATGATCAGATCACATCTCATCAAAGTGTTGAAAGATGCAAAAATTGTTTTATGTAATTAGATGTAGCTGCAAGCTGCAAAGAAGATGGATAGGATGTTGAAAGTGAAATTAAAAGACGTGCAGAGTTCAGAGACAGTTTGAAATGTAGATAAATGTAACTGCCATATTTGCACATAATTGGTAGTGGGTTAAGTAATTAACACTGCAATCCCAAGCAAAGTCGCAGCCCTCTCCACATTGACTCCAATAGATTTAGGAGGATATAACGCTACTTAGCACTGCACTGCAAAGTTCAGATTAGAAAGCAGTAGTTTAGGTCTCTTAAAGGATATGGAGATGCAACATGCTAGTCATAAGAACATAAGAACATAAGAACATAGTCAGCAGTATAATGCCATTCTGGAGGAACTTTGAATAACATGAGAAGATAAAGTGAAGAACTCTTCATCAAGTTCCATCAGATTTGGTGGAATGACCAGCTGACAAAAAAACACACACAACCACAGCATGGTGGGCATGTCCAATCCCTTTGATTTCTCATGTGTTCCTGATGCCCCCACTCAAGTAATATTCCTTGACCCTAAAAAAGTTTTGTGTGAGATGAAAATCAAATTACAGAAACTTGCAAACATTTTATTACAGCGGCATTATTGGTTTTATTCATTTGGTAAACATACATTTGAAGCTTAGTTAGTCTTCAAAATGCTGAACTATCTACTCTCCTATTTCACCCGCCAAGTCCCATTCTTATAGTAAAAATCTGCAAAAATCTGCAAATAATAGTATATTCTAATAGTTGGCACGAAGCGAGTATTATAATGCTCTAACTATCATCTCATTGTTGATTCAATTCCAAGTATATAAGCCAAGCTCAACTTTTAAGAAATGTCACTTCTCCCTAACTTTTCTGGCCCAAATGCAGCAAGAAATCGATGGTGCTTAAGACCTAGTGAGGAAGGGAAGGTATTGTCTAATCTCACTGGATGTCAGAAGTTAAGCAGGGTCAGTACATGGAATGGAGATCTCCAAGGAAGACTCTGCAGAGGAAGGCAATGGCAAACTGTCTCTGCTTCTCATGTGCCTTGAAAGCCCCTTGCTGAGGTCAACATGTTGACTGAGATTTGACAGTACTTTACACACAGGCTCTACTGAAAGAGGTGGAATTTTCAAATTCTATAAGTCATTTAAGCCCAGCCAATTTTAAGATGTCTTAGGCATGATGAAATTTCTTTGAACTGAGGTCTCGGTCTTTTTGTAGTATATAGTTTTATACAGGGCTGCCACCAGTTTTGTCCATTTCACAGGGGGGCGAGGCACATTTGCATGTTCTGGGTGGTGTTCACTTACAGTTGCAAAATTGCAAACCACATTCACAACTGCATTTGGCATCATATTCACATCCACACTTGCATTCCCAGTTGCAAGTGTGAGTGCAAATGCTAGTGCAAATGCAGTTGTGAATGTGATTGCAAATGCAACAGCAAATGCAACAGCAAATGCAACTGTAAATGAATTCCACACAGACACATGCAAATCTGCTTCACTCCCTTGTGAGATGGACAAAACATATACCCCACCACACAATCACTTCACACTGTGCCACAGTGAGAAATATGTCACCTTGATATGCCCCTGAAGATGCCAGCCATATATGCAGGCAAAACATTAGGCACAAAAACTACCAGACCATGGCCACACAGCCCATAAAACCCCCTTGTGCATGTGATTGACATTCATGAAGTTCTATGAATAAGCTTTGGATATAAATATATGAATAAGCTTTGGATATAGAAATGGGCGTGGTATTAAAAGACAATGTGCACAACAGCCAGATTGTATTGTTTTTATTCTGTATTTTTCATTGCAGTTTCATTGTATCAGTATTTTTATATACAAGAATCATACTCTTAACGCAACTGCATCTGCACAGAAATCTCTGCCACAAAGGAAATGTTCCCTTGCTGCCCAGCAGAGCAGCTGTATATAATCGGTCTTAGTTTGTCTGTTGGTATTTTGATATCCATTTTCAAACTAAACCTCTAGTCAACTAAGTGTAAATCAGTACTGATTCAAATTCCAGGAGGAATCCCAGTCAGAGGCGTATCTAGGAAAAATGGATCCCAGTGCAAAATCTGAGTTTGCTGCCCCCCCCCCCCATGTTCGTTTGTGGTTTTTTGTACTTTTTAGTCTTTTTTAGGTTTTGTCCTGCAGGGGGCACAGTTTTTAGGCTACCAGCATCAAAATTTCAGGGTATCTTTAAGAGATTATTCTGATGATACCAGCCAGGTTTGGTGAAGTTTGGTTCAGGGGGTCCAAAGTTATGGACTCTCAAAGGTGTAGCCCCCATCTCCTATTAGCTTCCATTGGAAACAATGGGGGATGGGGCACCCCCTTTGGGAGTCCATAACTTTGGACCCCCTGAACCAAACCTCACCTAACTTGGGTGGTATCATCAGGAGAGTCCCTGTACCAATTAAGTGTACAGTATAACTTTTTAAACATTCAGGAGATCCATAATAGCAATGGAGCTCCCACAATAGCAAGAACTTATATGTCTTTCTGTTTTTCCCTTTGCTGTCTGTGAACTTGTCCCCCTGACAGAGATTAAAGAACACACTGTTACCACTTGTTTGTAGTCTTTTTTGAACTAAGCATTACTCTATCATACATCAAAATTTTAATAAATCATGGACTAATAAATCCTAGACCTGTGTAGCCTGCATGGGTGTACAAATTTCTGGACTATGGCCAGAGGTGGGATTCAGGGGGTTCCGAAGGTTCTGTAGAACCTGTTGTTAAAATTCAAAATATCATTTTTTTAATACTTAAAATATTTTTATTAAGTATTAACGTTTTAATACTTAAAATAACAGTGATATTAAAATATATTTTAATACTTTTTAACATTCATTATTTGAATCCCACCACATCAGAACCTGTTGTTAAAATGTTTGAATCCCACCACTGACTATGGCTGTACATTTGAAGTTAAAATTCTGATGGCAACTTCCAGTTCTTTTTAGGAGAAAGGCCAGTTTAAAGTTTTTTAACTAAATAAAATTTGCATAAATAAACAGTGTAGAGTTGCAGCCCAAGATTCCAGTAAGTCAAGGGAAATACAACAAGCACTTCTCTTGTGCAGAGATGCTAATACACTAAATGAATTAGATGTATAAGAATTCTCTGCATTTCTAGTAATGTAATATTAACACCACCCATCCCAGTGCTCTACAGATTTCTCCCTGGGCCATTCCATTTAATTCTTGGGCTTTCCACTTTCATGAGTCAGCCATCTAAAATAGGCCTAACATTAGTTCCACTTACTATAAACTTCTTTTGACATTAGCTGTCATGTTATTTACTTACATGATGCTGTTTCTGTGGATGATGCCAATGAGCAATTACCTGTTATGCATCTGGGGAAGTGAAAGATATCTCTTTCTTGTCTGTGATTATCCATGTATGTGTTGCCCATATGCAGATGTTACACTGTAGGCTGCTGAACCCCTTCAAACATGACTAATCTGTTTTTATTAAAGGTGCCTGTCTTCTGTGGTATCTGGAAAGTCAAAGATTTATTTTCTGAACCCAAATATGTTCTTTTTGATGTCAATGGAAAGGCTCCCGTTGACTTCAGTGGGAGCATAATTAAAGTTTATTTTGCGTAGTGACAGATCTATTTAGCTATTAATAGTCCCCATGCCCTATGTAATGTTTTAATTACAGAGAAGGGGAAGATACTCTTGTGAAGTTGAAAAATATTTTCAGATGGAAGTGAATATTTATGTGACATTTATATAAATGGCAGCATTTTTTCAGAACATTTTTTCTGTAACAGGTATACTGTATTGTCTTCAATAACTAGACTGACTATAAGAAATGTTGGTGATTTTTGAGAATGCTGGAAATAAGGGAGTTAATTAGAGCTCATCACCATTTAACATAGTAAAGATATAGGTAGAGCAATTCTGAGAATTGCCTGCTATGTGGCAGCCGGCTGTGGTATACCAGTGGTGCTGCTATTCTGCTCCCTAAGGGTTTGGTTAGGCAACAGCCACCAGAAAAAAGGGGCCCTGACTGAGTTTTTGTGGCTGCTACCACATCAGCTTCCATCTATCTATCTATCTATCTATCTATCTATCTATCTATCTATCTATCTATCTATCTATCTATCTATCTATCTATCTATCTATCTATCTGTCTGTCTGTCTGTCTGTCTGTCTGTCTGTCTGTCTGTCTGTCTGTCTGTCTGTCTGTCTGTCTGTCTGTCTGTCTGTCTGTCTGTCTGTCTGTCTGATTGATTGATTGATTGATTGATTGATTGATTGATTGATTAGAACCCTGCCTTATATGGAGGTCTCAGGGCGACTTACAAGATTAAAAACTATTTCCAGCAACCATACTACAGCATTCCAACCAGGTATTGTGGTGACTGGGCCATTATGGACAGGACAGGCATTACCAATCAGGGGCTGGTACAAGTGTGTACTAAGGCCCACAGTCATCATAGGCCAGGGATGGGAAGGTGCACAGCTAGAGAAGCTGGCTTCATGTCTGTGGCACAAACCCACACTTTCTTAAAGGAACTGAGTCCTGACACAAGCCCATGGGTATCTCACAGAGTGGGCAGGAGTCCCAGTAATCTCCCCTTTCATGGAGACCCCATACAGTTCCTCTAGCCACATGGTGCAAAAGGTGTTCTCACTTCTGAAGAGGCACAGGGAGATGTCGAGAAAAGTCTGTGGGATCATGGATGTCCTCTGCTTACTGTCGGTTGCACCTTCCAGCTGGTTGCACCCCCCAGCAGGATGACCACACTTCTGAGGACCTTTTAGGCCATAAGTAGCAGTGGTTAAAATAGCCCTGGTAGAGCTACTTTGCATGCTTCACCACCAACCTATACCGCATTACCTTCTCAGCCTTGGTCCAATTGGCTACTGCAAGAGAGGGAGGCAATTGGTTGTGTCCATAGTTGGTATCTTGAGCTGCTTCAGGACTCATGGACGTGGCTGCAGCAGAAGGAGGGGTACTTGATTTTTTTTTAAGTACAATTGGTGCCTGTGGGCGATGCTTTATTTTTTGTTGCTGTAACTTTGTGTCTCTGACAGGGGGCATTCCAGGACTGAAAGGGTTTAGGAAACTCCAGTCATGCCTAGAATTGCCCACAGCCACACTGGTACAGAGGCCTATGATTCAGCTGCACCGAGAGGGAGCCACTGCAAGGCTGTGCCAGTGCTTGGGAGCAGCACAGCAGCCGTAGGGACCTGTGCGCCTGTAACTGGCTCTTACGCTAGCATATCTGGAAAGTACGCCAGCATCTTGAGCACCTTCACCCCCACTCCTTTAGGATTACACACTTAGAACCTCTAATTGTGAAGGCTAAATATTTTTGCTGTGAAGATGGATTAACAATCTATATATCAGTGGTGGCGAACCTATGGCACAGGTGCCAGAGGTGGCACTCAGAGCCCTCATTGTGGGCACGCACAAACAGAGTCCCCCCCCACACACACACACCTAGGCTGGCCTGGGCCACTGGGCTCAATTATTAGCATTAAACCTCAGACCTAGTTTTGGGGAAGCAGTGTAGGTAACCCTGTTAAGCGCTGTTAAACCCCACTGATTTTCATGCGAAGAACTAAGGCGCGATCCTTTACCTGGGAGTAAGCTCGATTGCTGGCAATGGGGCTTGCTTCGTAGTAAACCCTCCTAGGGTCATCATTCACCCGTTGGAAGAGTTGCACGGTTGCTTCAAAGCAAAGCCACCGACTACCACCAAGCTTACTCCCGAGTAACGCACGCCTCGGAGCCAACCGGTTTTTCTAAACTAAAACCTCAGTATTCAGGTTAAATTGCCATGTTGGCCCTTTGCGGTAAATAAGTGGGTTTTGGGTTGCAATTTGGGCACTCTGTCTCGAAAAGGTTCGCCATCACTGCTATATATTCATAGTCCAACTCTAAATTATTTGCCTTAGCAAGGTAACAGTAGTACAGATCATATGGGAAACTGATCGTATGGCAACGTTCCTTGTTTTCTGCCTCAAGTAGATATAAGATCACACAACTAAACTCAGGTCTTGCCTCACCAGTGCATTTCACTTTGAATAGACTTATGAAGTGTATGAATTTCTCATGTCTAGGGCTCAATAATATGATATTGTCTTATTTTTCTTAAGTTATAATGAGCATTGAAAAAAAGTATCAAAAACAGCTTTTCTTTTTTCACATGTTTGAATGATGTGTTTTCTGGAAAACATCCATTTTTAAAATTCATTTCAGGAAAGAACAATGTATCATAAGCCAGTGGGTGTGCTATGTTTATACTCTCATTATCACTCTTGACTTCCTCAAAGAATACAGAGAGGCAGAACATGATAACTAAACTGGGAATGGGTGGATCTGACAACAACAGCATCTCTCTGTCTTATGTTATGATCCCCCATGGATAGTGTCATATTGTTCCAGAAAACCTTTCAAGCATATAAAAAACAAAAATCCTGACAAGTTGGAGCCTCTTGCTTGGGCTGATGTTTCAGCATATTATATTTTATATACAGATGTCTTAGTAATGTTCTGGCTTCAGTGAGAGTGTATAATGTATCTTAGGTTTCAGATACCAAAAGGAGAGTAAAAATCCAAGTAATAAAACTGCCAAACAAAGAAATAAAAGCAAATATGATAGAAAGCATTTGTGATGTAACAAAAGGACAAAGAATGGGCCTATACATTCAGTCAAAATGGCTGAGCAATAATGGAGGAAGAGTTTTGTATTGAAATGGCAGCAGAACATGAACAAAATGAAAAATTGCAAATTTATTCCAAAGCTCTGAAAAGCTTTTAAATGTGCAGAGAAGCCTTCATCAGTCAGCACTGGGGAAAGCTCCTTATATCCAAGTTAGGTGAAATACTTGCTAATATTGAAGCCAATAAGGCATGTTGGTGCTCATACAACGATCTATGTGTGCACTGCTCCCTCAATATGTGCTGTGTGGCTGATACTGGAGGCATGCAACTAGAGGTCAACTGCACATTAAATGTTTTGGTGCTGGCCAATAATTCAGGAATCTAAGATGACTGGCCAGCTTGGCCATGACAGAAATATAAATTGTTTGATTCATAGAATCACAGAGTTGAAATGGGCTATACAGACCATCTAATCCAACACCCTGCTCAATGCAGAATCAGCCCAAAGCAACCCTGTTTGTCGCTACTTGAAGACTGCCAGAGAGGAGGAGTTCATCAGCTCCCTAGGGAGCTGATTCCACAGCTGAACTCAGTGGCATACCTGCCAAAAATGGCACCTGAGACTAGTACTAAAATTGTACTCCTCCACTTGTGGCAGGGAGTGGTGGTGGGGTGGGGGGCAGCAGAAATGGAGGGTGAGCAGTAGAAGCAGCGGGTGAGTGGTAGAAGTAAGTTGCAGATGTGATCGGTGAGTGGTGGGGCAGCAAAAGTGGCAGGAAAGCAGCAGGAGTGGCAAGTGAGTGGTAAAGGGTGACAGAAGTGGGTGAGTGGCCGAAGAGGTAGGCAAGCAGCAGAAGTGGCTGTTAAGTGGTGAGAGGCAGCAGAAGTTACAAGCAAGCAACAGAAGTGAATGAGCAGTAGAATCAGCAGGCAGGCAGCAGCTGATGGGTGGGGGTGCAGTTGCCTCCTTGGGGGAGGGTGGGGGACTTGCTGAATGCACCCCCCCCCCTGTGAAACTACAGAGTGGCACCTGAGTCAAATTTCCCCTTTGTCCCCTCTAGATACACCATTGGCTGAATCACTTTTATTCTGAAAAATTTCTTCCTAATGTCCTGCTGGTATCTAACCTTTCATTTCAACTATGGTCTTGTATCTTGGAGAACATGTGAACCAGCAGCCTTGATTAAACTAAGCAGGACTGGATCTGATCAGCGCCAGGATGAGTGACTTCCTAGGAGTTCTAAATATGCTTCCATGGAATTTTGTGATAGAAGAAATCTAGATGTTAATTGCCCATACAGACACTTTCAAAACTACACACAGAGTTCATCTGCAGCATTCTGGACAAAAGTAGTCAGTTCTGTGCTGGCCAGGCAAAGCCATTGCATGCCTTAATAATGGTGTTGCCACTGATAAGAGAAGCAGATTTTTAAAATTTTAGATGGAATATTTGGCTCTGCTTAAGTTATTATTTCTCCTGAACTTAATGTCTACTCGAGAGCATCAAGTGTTTAATACAAACTTTGGTTAAAACAATGTGTTCAGAAACAGACAGAAGCTGTCATACTTCAGTAACTGACATGAAAATGAGCAAATATACTTTTATTGCAGATATGTCTGGCCAGATAACAAATACTGATATCTCATTCCTTCCATGCATCTGGCTGCAGTCTAATTAGGGCTGTAAAATTACTGAGTATCTAGTTTAATAATTGTCCCTCTCCTAATGATTAATAAACTAATTGAAACAGTTGTCTCTATGCACAAAATGTAACATTTAGAGGACAGTTACCGTAACAAAATTCCAGTTTATTCTAAACTAAGTAAAATGGATGATATTGTTTGTGAAATCTTGAATGTAATGCTGTAACTGAGAAATGTGCATACATATTTCTGCAACAATATCATGGATGGTTTTAAAAGATCATGCTTCATATTGCCAAATTAACTTCACTACTCAAAGAAAATAACTTAAGTTTATGGACAATTAGAAACCCTTGATAAAATATCTAGACAAAACTGAAAAATAAATAAATTGATGACTAGTGGTTTTAAAGATTAAGGACTGTTGAAATAAGAACCAATAGAGAAAAGTGAGACTTTTTATTAATAATGATGATAAATATTTAATTTTGTCTGAATGTTTAATGACCAAGAGCTAAAAAATAGTTTCTAAAAAATTATATTTGCTACAGAAGGAATGGGAAGTCCTTATTGAACAAGTACTTGTAACCTGGTAAATTGTGTGTGTGTGTGTGTTGGAAAGATCTTAAAGTACAAATAAAAATATTACATTAAAGTGATTATGCTTCAAATTAATTTCTAATTTATAATGAATTCAGTCATAATTTGTATTGATTGACTGAGAAATCCTTTCTAACTTAAAATTAAGCCTCGGGTTGACTACAGGATGGATCCAGGAATAGTAGATGTTAGGGCAAACTTGGCCCCTTGTAAGATAGCATCTCTTCCTCTCAGATATTAATCTGGAGCCAAGTGGTGTATGAAAATAATGGCATAGGATTTTCTGGCAGTTTATTAGGTGAAGGTCAGCCTGTAATTTTTCATCTGGAAAGTGGACATGGAGAAATTTGTCTCTCTTCCCTTTAATCCTAAAATTTATAAACACTTAGTTAAAGTAATGTGCAGCAGATTCAGGACAAATTGTCCTGGTTTTCAGATTTTGCTATCTGACTTCAAACCTCCCCCTGGCTGAGAAAGAGGTCGTGGTCTACTGACGAAAATCTCTTCAGACAACAGAAATTACTGTATCTGTAATCTGTATAGAGAAGCAATAAACATGGTTATGTTTTCATGCTCATTCGATATTTGCTCATTAGCTAAAAGTTCAAAAAGTGAAAATAAAACCACTCATTTACAGTGCAATCCTGAGAAGAATTACACTCTTCTAAGTCAATTGAAGTCAATGGGCTGAGAAGGTTATAGCTGTGCTGTAAACCACTTTTAATCACCCGTGAATGTGAAAAATGGCTCAAGGTTTAATAGACAAAGAAATAGCCTAATGACATTTTAAAATGATCAGAGTAATAAGGAGTGATGTGGTACAGAGGCAACAGAGGAGGTCCCAATTACTGGGCAAAAGGTAGCAGCTGCTCCAGGAGAGGACAAGACCCCTCCAGAGAAGGCAGTAGGACAGTGGTGGCGAACCTTTGGCACTCCAGTTGTTATGGACTACAATTCTCATCAGCTCCTGCCAGCATGGGCATTGTAGTCCATAACATCTGGAGTGCCAAAGGTTCGCCACCACAGCAGTAGGAGCTTGATGGGCCCATCATCTGCAGAACAATCTCTTTCCACCAGGGAGCAGGAATAGGATGTTTGTCAGCCCAGGGCATTAACTGGGGGCACTGATTAGGCCAATGCAAATCGAGCTGGGGTCGGGCAAAGCAAGGAAGAGACGAACAAGCCTCAGAGAAGGGAAGAGTCCCAGGGATAACAAGGACCCAGGACATGGGAGGGCAGGAAGTCAAGAGGAACCTAAAGGAGGGGCTGCAGATAGGGGCAAGATAAGGCTATGAAACCTCAGCAAACCTAGTAGAGCTGTTCCAAGGCAGAGGCACAGCTCACCCCGCTGAGGTTTTGAAGGGGCAAAAGTGGGTGAAGGGAACTGAGCTTGTGAGGAAACCTGTGTGGACTTTGCTGATTGCAATAAACAGACACTTCAGAAGCACCATTCATGTGTTGAGTCTGTACTGCATTGGAAATCAGTTATGATGTCCCACTCCCTCCCGGGGGGGGGGGACACCAAAGGCTAAATCTATGGATGCAGATTCTGACTTGTGAAGGCACCATTTCTACCAACAGTACCAAAAACAGCAGAGTAACAGGTTTTTCCTCCCCCCACCCCCTCAGCTGAAATATTGTCCATGAGACTTTATGGAGCTATGGTTGGATACAATTTATTTCTTTACAGTTATGTACAGTTTCCAGCCTGTACTGGTAAATTTTAGAAGTCAGCATGACACTGGGTCATTGTTTAAAGACATTTGAGGTTTCTTGAGATTTCCCAGTAAATATAATAAATTATGTTTATGGCTCCTGTGTTTGATCTACCATGATTAACAACAATATTTACCATTAAATTATAGAGATGGAGGTGACCTTCAAAGTTACCAGTATTTTCTGACACTTCCTGTTGGTGTTGTAAAGCACTGGTTTAGTGTTAACTGTCAACATTCATAGAGACTTCAACACATAACATAAGCTAAAGCATTATATATATATCCGCCCCTCCCCCGAAGGGCCCTGGGCAGTGGACATCATAAAACCAAACAATCACATTAAAACCCAGTTAAAACAGCGAATGAAACAAATTTACAGCGGCGTCCAGCATAAAACTTCATACAATATAATAAACCCACCCTGGAAAAAACAAACCCAGAGAGCTGAGGCCCCATAAATTAAGGGCCCAGAATGTAAAAAAAAAAGGGGGGGGGGAGGGCGCACATCAGCGGCCGGCCTCTCCAAACGCCTGGTGGAACAATTCGGTCTTGCAGGCCCTGCGGAACTCTCCAAGATCCCGCAGGGCCCGGATAGCTGGTGGTAAAGTGTTCCACCAGGCAGGGGCCAGGGCTGTAAAAGCCCTGGCCTGGGTAGAGGCCAGCCGCATCATCGAGGGGCTGGGGACCACCAGCAAGTTGGCCTCTGCCGAACGCAGAGGCTGTAAAGGGACATATGGGGTGAGACGGTCCCGAAGGTACGAAGGTCCCAGGCCACGTAAGGCCTTAAAGGTGAGTACCCACACCTTATGAATGATCCGGAACTCAACTGGAAGCCAATGCAAGCGACGTAACACAGGTTGAATGTGTACTCTAAAGGCACCACCTGTGAGCACATATCTCCCCAGAAGTTCCAACATCTATACATATTTGTAAAATGGATATTTTTAAAATGGTGTTTCACCATTGTATTAACTTTTGCTTTAATCCAGAAAACATTGTTGGGGGATGCCAACTCCACATTAGGAAATACCTGGAGTTTTGGAGGTAGAGCTTGTAAGGGTCTAGGAAGGGACCTTTGCATTGTACAGGACCACAGAGTCCACCCTCTAAAGCAGCCATTTTCTACCAGGGAAATGTTCTCAATTGTCTGAAAATCAATTGTAATTCTGGGAGATATCTGGCCCCCAAATTTCAGGTTTGAATACAGTGCATTACAGGGGGTCTGAGTAGATGAAAATGAACATGATTTAATATGTCACTGTGCAAAAGGTGTCACAAAGTTACTTGGATAAAGTATTGGGGACTATGGTTTGTGCAACTGTTAGTAGTTTCCTGTGGGTTGGATCCTATTGTGTAATTTTGCATCATGTAATGTATTATGTTAACACTTATTCCTTATTTCAGTTCTGTTTTTAGACTTTTCATTGGTTCTACAACCCACATTATTTCGTTGTTTATTGAATGCCCCATCTTGTTGATTGTATTGACTCACTTTGTGTAATCTGCCTTGAGTCCAAGTGAAAAAGGTGGACAATAACTAACATAAATAAATGCTTATTAAATGTTTGAGTCACATGAATGTCATGGTTTCATATCAGTTAAGTTTTAAAAAGAGAGCCATTGAGAATATTCATTATGTGTCTGTTACACTTTAAAATGAGTCAGAGTGACGACTCCAGTTTTGCACTGACTTTTCAGGTTGTTCTCTCAGCCAATTTGGTTGTGGAATTATTCTAGAACTTCTTTAAGATGAAGAGGTGGAACACATGGTGTTCTTTCCTCAGCTCCAAAATGAGTTTATCTTTTCTTTTGTGTTTCCCTGTTAAGAAGAAAAGTGACACACAAATAACCCCAAAAATGCCTACAAAGGATAAGAAAAGCAGTTTCAATGACACTTTAGAGGCAATCAGCAACTTTGTGGCTTCAAAGATTCCATCCTCAGTAGTGGACTGGAAACCACATTTGTGCCTTATGAAACTCTGTAAGGACTGATTCACTAAACCCTTTTATGGATTGCCTTCATTAAGTTGTGCATAAATTTTTTCCTGGATAAAATGAATGTATATCTATGAGCCAGTTGTATGAATCAATATCACCTACCTGCAATCTACCTTTAAGAATACAGCACCTCATTGTATAGAGAAAACTAAACAAATTTTACTATGTAGTTAATGGCAGATGTAAATAATGACAGTGGTTTGGATCCAACACAGTATTTCATCAGCTCAAGGACTTCCATGAACAGAAGATGATTTTCTTAGGTCTTTGGTCTTGCAGCAGTCTGAAATATCTCCAAAATCCTGTTCCTGAGGAGAATGGGTAGGCAGGATAAAAAAAGAGACTATAGTAAGGGGAGAGTAAAAAAATGGATGACGTGAGCAGATATAGTCATGCATATATAGAAGCTTATTTGAACTTAAGGAGGTTAAGCCAAAGGCTTGACAGAATAGTTGGGATGGGTTAGAAAACAGTGTCCATATATGCTGGTAATCTGTGTATTTTGCAAATAATCAGAATATTATCTAGTAAAGAGATACAGAAGACAAACATAGATTAAGTGGTTAAATAGGCATGAAGCGCAAGTAGCCAAGTGTAAAAATGTGTAAATCATGCTGGGAAAGCTGTTATTGGTTTACTCAGGCTATTTACATACTTGTATGTTTCCACTTGCAGAGGATATTCCCTTTTAGGTTGGATTCTTGGTGACATACATTTTCCCCTCTTCAGAACTCACCGCACTTACAGATCAGAAAATTCCTGCAGTTTCTGAAAGCTCACAAAGCATGACTTTTTCTATCCCATTGCAGGAAAAGTGAAGGAGATCAGCATGTGTTAAGCTTTATTTGGGTTTTCTCACTTCTCCCTGCCTTCCCTCACCCACATCACAGCAGTTCCTCCAACTCTTCAGGCCTCCATTTCAGAACAATCAAAAGGGCTTTTCCTTTTTTAAAAAGCTGGAGGTCTGTCACTGCAATCACAGTGAAACTGGAATGAAATTGACATGGTCTAGCAAAGTAATGCTAAATTAGAGACAGCACCTCCCCCAAAAGCGCACACGTGCGCGCGTGCGCGCACACACACACACACAAAAGCAGGCAACCTCTGCAAATGGAGTTTGCAAAGAAAACTCCCCAAGGAAACAGCAGCTGAGCAAAATGGCTAATTGGCTTGGCTAAGAACACCTCACTGGAGGATAATGAATCCCTCTACAAAAACAAAACAAAACAGCAGGAAAACCCAACTGCGAACAGATGCGAGATAAGTCGAGTTTGCATAAATGTATGATACCTCAGAATGTATGATACCACAATATAAATGTACAGTATTATTTAGTTGCTTATATAGCTACTATGTTGTCGTTTACAGCGGGGGAAATCTGCAATGGTTTAGTAAATATTTTTCTCACTTGGGCCCTACATTTTGGGCACTAATGCTATCCCCACAGCTTACTCTTCAAATGTCTACAACAGTAGTCTTTCTCCCTGCCTTTTGTTTGACATCACACCAACATCTTCACAAGTTGATAGCACAGGATTTGAGGCACTGAGACCAAAAAGATTGGTCATTCCTGATCTAGAGGTAACCTGAACTTTACCAGCCACACCAGTAAGTACTGCTGTGATCTTTCCTAAAACAGCTGGCATCAAAGTAATTGCTGCAGTGAGCAAACCTGGATTCCTTACAGGAGAGAATTCTCACATTTAGCTATTAAAGTATCTAAAAGAAAATTGTGAGATGCAGCATTACATTTCTCGTATCTGTTGTGGTTCTTTCTAAAATGACAGGTTTATAAGTAGACATTCTTGGGGAAAGGCAATGCTGGAACTGATCCATCTTTCTGTGAGAAGTTTGTGATTAAAGCATTACTTCACATGAATTCTTATAATCACTCCAATTTAATGAAAATCTCTTTTGAAAGCCAATTTTTTTAAAAGGATCATATAAGTCTTCTTGTTATGCATTTTTATGTGAGAAAAGAGTATGGTAAACAATATAGGCAAGTACATGAAACAGATTAACAGCCTGATCCTGTGATTCTCTCCTGCTGGAGCATGTAGAACTGAATTTAAAGAGTTCCTAATGGGACAAGGGCAAAGCTGAGAACTGACTTTCTTCCAAATGCTGATACATCAACAGTTACTCCCTGCACTGCACCAATGAGGGTGCAGGTAGAAAGTTGTAACTAATGGCAGCGCCACAGTAGGGCATCCTGGGCTATTCCTGCCATGTTGAAGCCACAGGACTTACTATTCAATTAGTTTTTATGGACTTGAAGGTCAAAATGAAGGTCTGGAGGTCAAAATGAAGGTCTGCCAAGTCTGAAAACAGGCCAGTTTTGTGTGCTTGCTAAGAATTAGGTGAGACTTTAGTGACCACATCTAAACCATAGTTTGCAGTCTATTTTGTTGTCAGTGATTGTAGAAATAAGTTATCTGAGGTTGCTTCATAGGTTATGAAATAACAGTATGTGCATTGCATAATGTAAACTAGGCATACACACAAATGCATGCATGTACTAGATTTTGAGATCCATCAGTGGAAGGCGCTGTCTTTACTGTAGTCTCCATTTCCTCAATAGCCCAATTAAATCATGAGAAAGCTGATTCCCAGAATCACAGGACCTGCCGTAGGCCAATAATCACATCAGCTGGGAAACTCTAACAAAGGTGATTTGCCATTGCCTGCCTACGTGTAGCATTTCTTGACTCTCCTGGTAGTCTCTGTTACCCAGCTTTCACAGGTTGTGAACTTATTTTTAAGGAATCTCCACCAGCTGCTAAGAGTGTAACAGCACACAACTATTTTAGGTAGCAATGGGGAAAATAACTTGGCTTAGCAATATGAGAGGCAGACTGGGTAGAGATCTTTTAAAGACTATGTATACCAGAAAATGGCTTGAAACGTATCTGCAGAGAATTCACAAAAGACCAAATTGCAGTTTAAATATTTTTATATAAATTTTGGTTGCAAACAATCACACAGTAAGAAGTCAAGGCACATACACACAGTTCCTAGGATATAAACAGGTTTGAAAAGTAGGTGGGAGGATAGAGAGGGAATTTGGGAAGCAGGGACTATACGTTACCTAAATTCAGTTGAAGAAGGTCTTGTAGAAGGCAGGGATTCCTATGCCAGCATGGAGAGTGGGGGCCAGCAGCAGCTGGAGCCAGCTGCAGCTGAAGACAGCCTGGAGGGCTTGAGCCAGCATTGAGAGCCAGCATTGAGAACTTGAACCAGAAGCAGGAGCTGGCTAGCTAGCCAGCTAGCGCTAGAGTAAAGAACCAGCATTAAGAAGAACGTGGAACTTTGGGTGCACAGTATTTTTATACCCTTTTGCCCAGGTAGGGGCGGGAACAAGTGAGTTTTAAGTTTCATTTTTCTAGATTCTCTGCAATTTCCCATTCTGGGCTTGCTGGGCTGAGCTAATTAGCATCTCTTCTATTGTTCTAAGTACCCGGGACAATGGGAGTCAATTGCTCTTAGATTAAATCAGGAAGCACAGAATGGCTTTATGCAGAGTAACTCTTACAGTCTCTGCCTTCTGTATTCAGATTTGAATGAGGCTTGATTGATTCAGGATGGGATCTTGTTGTTAGGGAGATCATATCTAGAGGTTGGGGAAATGCAAGGAAGCAACCATATGTTGCTAGAAGAGATAGTGAAATTCAGCATCTGATGCTAAAGTGGCTTTCCATATTCTTTGTCTTAACAGTATCTTTGCAAGTTGTGGTAATCAAGATCATGCCCACAAATAAAATGAGACCTCCAGGTTATGCTGGAGTAACTCATTCATTGATTTAATTTTGCTAAACAGCCCTTTTGCCTGGGGCCTGCTTTCAGCTTGGACACTCTGCTAACCACACAAAAATATGAGAGGTGGCTTCTGCCTATGTAGTTTAACAGGAAAATATTATGAAATAATATATATTGGGGTGTCAAGGGCAAGGCTAACATCTCCATCCCAATACTAACTAGGACTGACCTTGTTTCGCTTCTGAGATCTGATGAGTTTGGCCACCCAACTCAAGGTAAGGCTTTAATACTCTTCAAAAAAAAGAAAGAGAGAGACGCTGAGTGCAGGTGCTCACACAGAGCAGTGTTTTAAAATTCTAATCAAGATCACAGTTGCCATTATGGGATTGTCTAGCAATGAGCAAGTGAAGGAGCAAGAAATAGTTGAAGAAACTGGAACCAGCAGTGGGTGAATTGATATTTCCTCTCTCACGTGAGTCTTCGTTGGTCCCCCTCTTGCATGTAAGTAGATGTATGCATTGTGTATGTGTGCACAGTATGCCTGTAGAAAAAATGACACCCTAACTGTTTTCTACATTATGGGTACCGCACAAGTAAATGACAGATGCAGTTAATTTCATGACAGATAAAGGAATCCATATGCAAAGTATGACATTGGTAATGTCCAATAGGACTTCTGACTTGTTCCTGAAAGCTAGAAGCATAGTACTGTGCTGTTCTAAAGTACGCTATGGTATATTAAACAATACATTTTAATCCCACTCCAGCTGATGGCATTTAGTTTCACAACAGTGGGCTTGAAACTGCAAATATATATGAGATATTGTTTTTAGATTTCCTTCCCAGGCTATATTTTACAAGGTTGATTAATGAATTATATATGTATACTTAAGATTTATTGCATTTGCAGTACAATCGTAAGCAGAATTATAACCTTTGAAATTTATTTATTTCAGTAGATTTTGAGGGAATAGAGATCATTTTCTAGGCTCATTCCTTAGGACTACATTTACAGATGTGCAATGTTACAATCCAATACATGTTTACTCAAAAGTAAGATTTATTGTATTCTGTGAAAAGAATAAAAGGTTTTTATACCCTGATTTTCTCTAAGTCTCAAAGTGGCTTACAATCAACTTCCCTTCTCCTTCTCACAACAGATACCTTGTGTGGAATGTGGGACTGAAAGAGTTTGGAGAGAACTGTGACTAACCCAAGGTCACCCAGCAGGCTTCTTGTGTAGGAGTGGGGAAACCAACTTGGTTCACCAGATTAAAGCCCTGGCTCATGAGGAGGAGTGGGGAATCAAAACCAGTTATCCAGATTAGAGTCAGCTGCTCTTTAAAACTACATCCTTAATATAGTTTTATTGTTATTTGTCAGAAGTCCTACTGAATATTATCAAGGACATGAAATATATGACAAAAGACCCACCATTCTTCAAAATTATTCCTGTGTCAGAGAAGCCATGAAAATGTAATTGTCAGACTCTGTTTCCCGGGTGTTAGAGTCTGAGGTGGGCATGCCCTTCAACCACCTTCTTTCTTTAACACACCTCACTCTCATTTCAGCCAAGGGAAGGAAGAGGATTTACAATACCTTTAGATGTCTCTCCCTAACCCTTCATTCACCTTCTGATTGCTTAGTTCACCTTGTGGCCATGCCTAATACATGACTGTTTGGAGATGGGGCCACTCTAGGCTCCACTAATGCTGTCTAATTCGGAGTTGGGCTGAGCTCATCTCAGTTTCTGGGCCAGTGGGCCTCCCTCCCTCATTGGTTCCACCTGACCTGAGGCTTCAAAGCAACCTCCTCCTGCCTGTGATCCAAGAGAGTCACCATTTCCTGCCTATCTCTAGGCCTCTACTGTAGTTACTGCTACCAACCCACTCACCTTGCCTGCAATGTCTATGTCAACTTGGCCAGCTGACTGATGTGCTGGTGAGACCTTTTCCCTTCTTCAACCCCCACACCATACTGAAGCTGCTCCTAGCTGCTTCAGCCCATCCTGCCCACCTTCCCTGATTGCTTGTCTACTCCTACAGACCTTGAACCCTGTACTGCTGGACCATATGGGTGTGAGGAGGGCTTTTCTTATCCCACTGACACTGCTGCAACCACAGTGATGCTGGGTGTGGAGGTGGGGGGTTCTTCTGGCCCAACCTTGCCACAGCTTTCCAGTCTGCTCCTGGAGCTGTGGGTAAGTAGGGGGAGAGCTTTGCCAAACACAGACATTAGTATATGCAGCTGTGGGAGCAGAAGTACCTACATTATGAATCTGGATTCTATATCCTTATTTTTTCTCTACCACACTAATGTGAAGGGGTAACAGTTCTTGTTTATTAGTTGCCTCAGATGGTTGTACCCTTGTTTCTTTTATAGATTTTACTATTGAATGTTACTTTGGGAGGGAAGAGACCTTGGCTTAGTGATAGAACACATTGTTTTATGGCTAAAACATTTATGGTGACCTCTCTTCACCTGTGACTCTGGACAGCCATTGCCAGGCATACCAAATAATATGGAATTAGATGGACCAGTGGCAGAGGCGTAGCTAGACTAGAGTGTGCCCGGTGCACACTCTGGCTTTTGCCCCCCCCCCCGCACGCCCCTGCGGTACTCCCCACCCCATGCCCCCACCCTACTTACTTTTAGGAAAGGAGCAGGCTGGAGAAGAAGGCCAGAAACCTGCCTGCGCTTCCTGGGCCTGGTGGGGACTACATTTCCCAGGAGCCCCTAGGAAATGTAGGCCCAGGCAATGCAGGCAGGCTTCTGGCCTGCTCCATTCCTAAAAGTAAGTGAAGTGGTGCACCACGGGGGCCATGGGGGGCATCGGGGGAGGGGGATTTTCCGCCCTCCACGTGACTAGAAATGGTGCGCTTCGCCACTGACCAGTAGTCTGATGGTATAAAAAAGGCTCATACACACAGTCATCAATAAGGTAACAAAGCACTTAAGAATTTAGTATCCCTCATGAAGAATAAACAGGCATCATAAACACCTGAAATGAAGCCATAAATGAATGCAAGCTCTTCTTAAGGATGTAAATTGAAATAGCTGAAACTACAAAGATCTTTAGTTAGCATATGATTTGATTTACAAATAAAAACAAGACTTTTAACAGACAAGTTTTAAAAATAGACACACAAGAGTAATGCAATAGTTAATTTGACTTGCTCAGTACAAAAATCTACAAATTCATGGGCACGGTAATTTATGTCATAATTGATGGTTCACTTTTATTGCTGACATTTTATTAGCATCTCCAGGTACCTCTGAGAGATAAATTAGGGTGCAAGTTGCTAGTGGCACTTCATATTAATTAATCCAGCATCTTGTTAGTTTGTTCTATCATTATCAGAGTAGCAAATTTCTGGTTTTTTGTGACAATCCTAGGAAAGCTACCTTACAACAGACACCTTGTAAGGTAGGTGGGACTGAGAAAGTTCAGAAGAACTGTTACTAGCCCAAGGTCACCCAGCAGGAATGTAGGAGTGCAGAAACATATCTGGTTCACCAGAAAAGCCTCTGCCACTCAGGTAGAGTGGAAGATCAATCTAATCTGGTTCTCCAGATTAGAATCTACCTGCTCTTAACCACTATACCACACTCGTTATTGAATGTCAATTTTGTTGATTGTTCTGACTCACTATGTGTAATCTGTGTTGAGTCAAAAAAGCAGACTATAAATCACATAAATAATGTAATATAAATATAAATAAATTTGTAAAAAAACCCAACCCCAAAACACTGTATCATATATCTAATCTGAATACGGCCCTACAATTAAGATAAAACTCAGTTTGTACAGAGAGGACAAGTTTTTCAACAAACTCAGACCTCCTAAACCAATGAAGCATTGTTTGCAATTGTGCAATGGTGAGGAAACAGATCTTGGGAAACTATGGTAGGCGGGGTAAAGGAAGCCGATGGTAGAAGGCAAAAAGCTGGATAGATAGGGAGGAATGATAAGCAAGTTAGGGCAGGGAGTTAAGGAAGAAAGCCAGTCATGTTTGGCTGCATGTTGACATAATGAAGCTTGTTATAGAGAAAGTCAAAATCACTGTTCTTGCTCTGGTTGGGTTTCATGACATAAATACATCTTTTGTATACAAAGCCACACAGCCAATTATGTTTGGCTAGGCCTTCCTTGCCCTGACCTGGATAGCTCCAGGTTAGTCTGAGCTCATCAGAACTTAGAAGCTAAACACAGTTGGCCTTGGTTAATATTTGGATGGGCAACCTCCAAAGAATACTCAGGCTATGACAAGGAGTCAGGCAATGGCAAACCAACTCCGAATATCTCTTGGCTTGAAAACCCTGAGGGGTCACCATAAATCAGCTGTTATTTGATGGCACACAAAAGAGGCCTTACTTGGAACTGCACTGTCATGAACCAATCAGAACTGGCATGGTGACTTTAGAAAGCTCATTCATTGTAATGGCAGGGAACATTCCATTACTTTGCATCAGGAGAGAAATACTGAAAACATTTTTCCCTTTGAATAACTGTCAAAAAAAATAGGACTTTTCTCTGAGGGTCAAAACAGTAATTTAAAAATACTCTTGGCCTAACTGGAGAACAGACTCCTGCATTTGATAAGAGTATAAGGATTGTACTGCTGTATAAACTGAAGGTCTATTTAGTTCTTTTTACAACAGGGACCAGCCAAATGAAGCTAATAATTCAAGCACGAATACAATAGCTTTCTTGTTTGTTTTGACTACAGTGTTTAAAAGACCTGGGTCTCCAGATAAAACTCACACAAGTAATAAAAGATGCCTTGGTCTCTCATATCCCAGTCTGCATATTAAGCAAACTAAAAAATGCAAGTGAACAGTTAGATATACAATTTAGCAGTATCCTTATAGTTTCCTTTTCTATCTTTAAAATTTTCCAAATAAATTCATATTCATTATATATTATGAATATATAATATTACGCCATATTATTATTCCATTAATCCAATGGAAATGTTTTAGAAGCATATTTAAGTAATTGTACAGTAGTCCATAAGGATCACATCTGTCAATTTACATCAAAAGGTAATATGTTATTCATAACAGCATACACAGAAAATGTTTAAGTAGATCAAATGGATTCCCTTCCCATAAAATTCTTTCTCAGCTATCTCCAGTGAGTAGATACTTGTGAAATGCTCATTAAATATTTGATCTTTGATATGGGAGGCAACGTTCTCATTATGAAGGATTTATGAATTCCCATAACAGAAGCAAAAAGTCATCAACTTTTATGATCTTAATGATAGGCTGAGCTTGATATTTGATTGAACAAATGGCTTTAATTCTAGCAGTCATCTATTTATAATGACTTTGGTATGAGTAGTAATTGGGTGCAGAATGTTTCTTCGCACCTTGTTTAGCTTTAACATTGTAAGGTTACTTAGAAATTAACAGTTTCAGAGACTGCAGTGAAACAGCTAGATTCAAGTCCAGTAACTCCTTAGTGACCAACAAGATTTTCGGGGTTTTCGGTAAAAAGATCTTCTTTCACAAAGTTTCCTTTTTCAAATATGAGTTGTAAATGGAGACCTGTGTGTAAGGTGCCATCGAGTTGATTCTGAGTCAGGGCAACCCTATGAATCAATATCCTCCAAAATGTCCTATCATTAACAGCCTTGTTCAGGTCTTGCGATCTGAGGGCTATGGCTTCCTTGAGTGAAGCACTCGATCTTTTGTTGGGCCTTCCTCTTCTCCTGCTGCCTTCAGCTTTTCCTAGCATGATTGTCTTTTCCAGTGACTATTGTCTTCTCATTATGTGACCAAAGTATGATAACATCAGTTTAGATACAGTTGAGCAAGCAATGGGGGGAAAGAGTTAAAATGAAAATGTGAAGGTGCCCTGGGTCAAGGTGTTTAGTCCAACATTCAGGCTAAAATGAAAGGATAATTTTAGTGACATTAATTTCTGATTCATGATTCTGTTAAAAGGTGTGTTTTAACAGTGGACTTTTCAGTATGTATTTATTTATTTATTTATTTATTTATTTATTTATTTATTTATTACATTTACATTCTGCCCTTCCAGACCTAAGTCAGGCTTAAGGCGGCATACAAATGTACGTAAAACAATGCATAAAAACCCTACATACATCAGCATCTGTCAGGAGGATTTTATCTGGGTGATTGAGATGCATTCTGAACTCTATGTAATGGATTGAAATAACAAACCAATGCTACTCTGTGATATATGCAACCAGTCTGTTATATGTAACCACTGCCATTTGTGCATTCTTTCCTTGATCTTTACTTTATGGCTTCACATGCTTTGTAGGAAAGTAGGCTTCCCCTGGTACCTCTGTCCTATGAGAAAAGAATTATATCTGTTATCTCATAGGGGCAGAAGCCAGGTGGCTCTCTCACTATCTGCTGCTGACCTTGGGATGCCTTGGCTTCAAAGACTGTTTTTCACAAATTCTTGGGAAACTAGGAAGGGGGCTTTCAGCAGGGGATAAAGGGGACTGAGAATGCCTCATCAATAAACACTGCTGATCAATACTTCAGAGTCTGTTTATTGGCTTAAGGTTTGGAGACCTAACACTAACAGAATTCAAGATGGTGAACCACCATCTAAGCCTATGAAAAGGCATTCAACTGAATATAAAGTAAGAACAGGGGCGGGGGGAAAGCAATGCCAGATGTCAATGACATCTTGATGGATCTTTGTTGGGAGACCAGCAGATAAAATCAGATTTAAAATACATGGCCTCAACCAAAGGCTTAGTGGAACATCTCTGTCTTAGCCCTGCAAAACTGTTTAAGGTCTCTCAGGGCCCTGGTATGAGGTGATAGAGAGTTTCACCAGGCTGGAGCCAGGGCAGAAAACCCCCTGACTATGGTCAGGGCCAACCACAATCCTTGGGACCTAGAACTACCAGTAAGTTCTTGTCAGCAGACTGGAGTGCCCTCTGCAGGCAATATGGGGTAATGCTGTTCCACAGATATGAGGGTCCCAGATAACTCAGGCCCTTAAGGGTTAAAACACAAACTTTGAACCTGATTTGGAATTCCACTGGTAACTCATGCAGCTGCCATAACACTGGTATGCGTGAGGGGAGATGCAGGCGAAAAAGGAGTGGGGCAGAGGCAGCAATCGTGAACTCGACACCCCAAAGCACATACAAAGTGTGTTTGTTATTCCTCATGGCCTTTCCTGTATGTGCAGAGTGTGTTTGCTGAAAGGTACGGTTCATGGGAGTAAACATTACTTCCAGGGAAACTTCTCTGCACATGCTGAGATAGAACCTCTCCCCAAAAAACAATCAACTGCGCTCTCAGGTGTTGAATGTGGGAGGTGCAATTTCATTACTTTCCCCAAGCGCCATTTTCTGTAGATACGTCCCTGTGTCACTGTACTCAGTTAACTCAGGAAAGATATCTACAGCTCACATGTTAAGTTGCTCAGCACTTTGAGAACTGTGTGGGTTTGCAATTCCATTGAATTTGTCTGCTCGGATAAATGTGGTTGATTTCAGAAACAGGAAATTTGATTCTAATTCCTTGGCAACTCAGATGTGGTCTGAATGCAGCTTGGGAGCTCCTGGCTTGAAGAAATTCCAAGAATTGGAAAGGTCTAATTTCATTACTTGTCTGTGACTTTTCATAGTATTGAAATGAAAAGTCACTAGTCTAAAGAAAAACAACAATCAGATGGATTTACCATCTCAGTAGTTGATATGTAATGGAGGTGGGACATTGAAATATTGTTCTAACCTTTAGTCTAAAATGGTACCAACTTATGGTGAAACGAAATACACCCCCAAAGTGGTACATTGCAACAAGAAATAGTTAAGAGTAAGATGCCTCCCTGCAATGGTCATTTTATGTGTGCCTAGAACAGTTAAAATACAACCCCTTTACTGCAAACTGAAATAATCAATCTGGAAAAGTACAGATCTGGAAAAGTGCTGGTCTGCTGTCACCAGAATAAACCCATAAATGGAGACATTAACAGTGCAATCCTAAGAGAAGGGGCAAAACACTCTGGGAGGCGCAGGACCCCAGTGTCAGAGTAAATGCCCCTTGCACTAGCGTAAAGGGCATTTATGCTGGTGCAGAGGCATTTATGCGGGTGGTGAGGAACTGCGCAACAGCACAACATTCGGGTGCCAGCACCACCACAGTGCCAGCACTCTGCCAGCACAGGAGCCTGCACAGCTCCAAAGGGATGTTCCCAGGGTTGGCTTTAGTCAGTTTCCTGATCCCTGTCAGCCTGAGAACAGCTCCTTTTGCTGGCGTAGACTTGTGCTGGCAAAAAGTTGGTTACAGTTCATGGAGCTGCATAAAGCAGGGTTGGGGTTGGGGAGCTTCCCTGCTAGTTTGTTGGCTGTGGTGCAGCAAGCCTCTTTGAAGGCAACATGGCTGCACTACGGCTATGCCTTTCCCAGCCTCAGTGGAACTACTCCCCCTCAGGAGCACACTGCCCATTAGATGATTTTTATGTCCTTTTCAACTCTGTATTTTTAAACAAGGTTGTGTGCACCGGTGTCTTTACACACTTTTTCTGTACCACTCTAAAACTACAAATATAAGCTATGGAATAGACAGCTCCTCTAAGACTAAAAACACGTATGTCTGTCTACCTGAGTGAGTTGTGCAACATCTTATACTTGAGTAATGAGGCAGAAATGTAAATATTCTACATGTTGTCATGGTGTAAAATTATTACTGATTGACATAGTAGAATGCATAGCTGGCTCCAGTTGTTTTTCTCCACCAAGGTTGAAATGAAAAACTCTCTCCTTTTGGAAAACAAGCAAATAAATCATTGGCATTAAGGAAGTTTTCTTGTTTAAAAATATGCCCTATTTTAACCTAGCTCTGCATGCTATTTATATTAATTAACATTTCAATCTGTTTTTAGACACTAGCTAATGAATCTACATAATTCCTCTGAGAATTTAGAAGGCTGAAATTTTCATAGCTGTCTGTGACTAATGAAGTGTAGTTGTCAAAATATAGTTGGCTACAGGGAGTGGTAACATTTCAGGGAGACAGAGCTAATGAGCATTTATTGCTGTCCGTATCCCTCTCCATTTTTAAAATGACTATTAAATGTTGCTTCTCTTTGGCTCCTGACGATTTGTGCTTTAAAGGGTTATAGAGGGACTGTTGGTCTTGCAGAATGGGTCTTCAGATTGGCATCCTACGCTAAGCCCCATATTTGCCCAAATATTCTTTTATACTGCAAGGAACTCTATCAGTCCACAAGCATATGAATCTAGGAATTAACTTTGGAAAATCCATCTATTATTCATGTGTTCTGCCTAACTGCCCTTCTCCATATAGGAACCTATCAACTCCAAGGGGCCATATAGTAACCTATCATCTCACAGGCCATAGGAGAAGTTCAATGAACACCCCAAACACATCTGAGTATAAATGCAGTCTACTTGTATTTAACTGTACTTCATTGATTTCTGCCTAAGAAATATGCAATGTGGCTTACTTGACACATTTACCCCTATGAACATGAAGATGTGCATTCGGATGCATATACAAGAGCACATGTTAATCACTATCATATAAACTGGTAGCACCTGATTTAGGCCACTGGTTCCCTGTGTGGATTTTCCTCAGTTGGATCAGATGAGGAAACATTGATGTGAGGCATCACTCTAAATAACCTCCTTAGTATTAGTCTTGCAGCAACAAAAATTGCCCAAGTAAAATATACCATCTGTAAGAATCCCCTGAAGTGTTACATTTCTGTAAATATAATGATGCCTTTTGGAATATTCCTAATATTAAAAACTTCCATATTAAAAATATAAATCCCACAAAAACATGCTTAAACATGCTACATTGTTGGTATCTGAGAAACAGTTTTTACTTGATCCTCTGGTGATTTCTTCTAATCCTAACAAAAAGGATCATGGATGCTAGCATACTTCCAGTCAGCAACTATGGCACATCATTCCCATACCATCCCATAGTGCTTTTTTACAGTCATTCTCCCTACCTGTTGATGTATATGTGTTTCATGCAATTATGCATCCATAGGAATTACGAAAAAGACCTGCTAATGTATTATTTTTATATATCTTTATTTGAAATGTTTATTAGTTGCCTCTTGCCCTTGCAGAACTCAAGGCAGCTTACAAATTAATAAAATGGTTATAAAAAATGAAAACAGTATCAATAAAACAACAATTATAAAAAGCCCTCCTAATCTTAATAAGATTGCCAATAAATAAAAACAAAATCAGTCAAATGCAATTCTAAATCAAACACTCTTCAGCTGACTCGTAAAGATTAAAGTAAGGGGGCCAGCTTGTTCCATGATGTAATATACAGTTTAGATTGGACTCAATCTGGCACAGTGGTTGGAGGATCAGACTATGATATGGAACACCTGTTTGAATTCTCACGCTGCCTTGGAAACTTTGCCGAGTGACCTTGGACCAATTACACACACTCAGCCTAACCTATCTCAGCGAATTGTTATTAGGATAAAGTAGTGAAGGGAGAAATGATCTAAGTTGGCTTTGGTTCCCCACTATGGAGAAAGTAGGGTATAAAGGAAGTCAATAAATAACATTAAAATGTCATTTCAACATTGGTTCAGAGGTACTGAATGTATCCTACTAGGGATGCTAGAGTTTAATGTCAGGTGGAAGAATGACAAAATCTAAGATTTTAATTTTTTAATTAATCATTACAAACCAAAGATAGAAAAAAGAAGCTGTAATATATATTAAGACAACATAGGGAGATTCCACACATGAGTAAAATAGGTTCGACCCAGTTCCCTGAGAAGGGTACTGACCTAGGTCGAAGCCAATGTTGTTCCCCACTGCAACCAGCTTGATCCCAGCTCGGAGAGCGGAAGCATCCTGTGCCTCTTCGCCACTCCGTTCCGATTGGCTACTGTTCTACGGCCATGTTCCGTCTATCCCCACACACGTTATAAAAAACTGCCAGAGGAATGGAGGGACGAAGGTGGCGTTTTTTGATTGGCCAGCTGTACGCATGCCCGAAACACTCAGCTGTGATTGGCTGAATGGGGGACTCCTGGCACCAGAGATTCCTCACTTTACTGGAATCGATCTGAGTTCGAGCGTGGTTCCCTGAAAAAGTAGTAGTTCCCAACTGGAGTCGGCAATTTGACCGTTACACGGGGTGAAACTGGTACAAAACCACGTCAATCCCAGTGGTTGTGCGGAGCACTTAGGTCAAACGCAGCTCCAACTTAGGTCGATAACTCAAGTGTGGAATCGACCATACTTTGTAATGTATTAAATTACATTTATGGGCAAACACCATCTTTAAATTCATTATTCCAAAATATAGCAAATATTATCTACATTTTTATAGATTTTTTTGTATAATGGTCTAAAGGGGCTTCTTCAGAAAACATAAATGGTCCTTGAAGGATGGTGCTTACTAGGTACTGAACATACCTACTGCCAGTTAGTGCTGTGGTAGAGATCAGACTTTGCTGTTGGTTGTGGTGGGTTTTCAAATTCTTGTTCCTAAATTTACAAACACCAAGACAACTTTAACAGGAAAGAAGAGACTCTGAGAATTAACAACGCTTGGCTACCAGTACTTAAAAACACCAAAAGCAAACCCCAAGGGCATGCTAAATTCATGAACAATGGACTCCACCCAAATACAAGTCGAGTCATTTTATTTACAGTCAGTGACCAGTAGTACAAGATCATGGTACATCAGTTTCAAGGTACCATTACCATAGTATATATACAGACAAAAGAGTACTAGAAGCACTATTCAAAATGTTACATAATCTATAATAAGAGTACTAGAAGCACTATATGAAATATTACATAGGCCCCTTCCGCACACGCAAAATAATGCGTTTTCAAACCACTTCTGAACAGCTTCAAAGAGCACTGAAAGCAGTTTGAAAGTGCATTATTCTGCAAGGATCCATAGATTAGTTGTGGCATTGTTTTTGCTTTAAACAGTTTCAGGGCTGCTGGAACATAGGAACCTCCTCTTGCGTGATAGAATTTTAGGATACTATTTGCTGACCTCTCGCTAACATTTGCCATTTGAGTATGATGGGCAAATTTGGAGCCCGAAGCCTGAAGAACCACCCCTAGATATTTGAAGCTGCAGACCTGTTCGATCTTGTTTCCTGCAAGTTGCCAATTTCTGTGTCTAGGGCGGTTTCCAAATGCAAGTATCTTAGTTTTTTGGAAATTTATTACTAGATGTTCTTGCTGGCAGTAATGAGTAAAGTTGTTTAGAGCTCTTTTTAGGCCGACAGGGGTCGTCGAGAGGATGACTGCATCATCGGCATACAGCAGAGCTGAAATATGTTGATTTGCCAGCTTAGGGGGATGAAACATAGGGTCAGTCAATTGTGAGACAAGGTCATTTAGATGGAAAATGAATAGTTTTGGGGCAAGTAGACAGCCCTGTCTTACGCCCTTGAAAGTTCTTATTGGGTCAGTAAGAAAACCATTCCGGTTATATCTGACTCTTAGATTAGTGTTTTTATGCAATAGTTGGATAAGGACTAATAGTCTCCTATCTATAGTAGTGGCCTTCAATTTATTCCAGAGTCTTGCTCTACAAATAGAATCAAAGGCCGCTTTCAAATCTATAAAGGCAGCATATAATGAAGTTGCTTTGCTGGAGGCATATTTTTCTATGAGATGTTGGATAACTAGGCAGTGGTATAATGTGGATCGCCCTTCTCGGAAACCCGCCTGCTCCGGGACTAAGACTGCTTCTTTGTCCAACCATTCAGATAATTTTTCTAGGAGATATTTGGCATATAGCTTACTAATAACGTTAAGTAAGCTTATAGGTCTATAGTTAGAGGGATCCATCTTGTTTCCCCTTTTATAAAAGGGAACAATAATGGCCATTCCCCAGTCTTTTGGTAGATGGCAGGATTCATTTAGGTGGGTGCAAGAAAGGGAGCCCACCAGTCGATGTTCGCTTTCAAGAGTTCTGGAGAGATGCCATCAATCCCACTTTTTAGCTGTTTTATATATGACTTCACTGCTCCCGGGGAAACAGGAGGCCATTTGGGCAGGTTTCTAGTATTGGAGGGAGGTTGTGTGTGGTCTGGCCCTTCATATAGGGACTGGAAGAAAGAGACCCAGCTGTTCACCGGGATTCCTACGGAAAGAGGTGTTATGTGATTTCTTCCTTTGTCTGTGGTCGATTCCCCACTTACCATCGACTACCCTTTGCTGCATGCTACTCAGCGTGCTTCATTTCTGGCACGCTCCCGGGCTTCCCCAGAGCGCGGGGTCATCAAAGGTGCCGTTTTGAGGAGCGCCAGGAATGACGCTGCTGCTGAGGGGGGGGGGGCTGGAGAGCTGCAGCGGCCGGGCTGGGTTGTGTTAGTCGCCCCTGTAGTGGGGAGTGCCGCGGGACCCCACACTACATGGCGAGAGTAGCGTGCAGCAGATGGTAAGTGGGGAATCGACCTGTGATTATCTTCCAAAATAGCAATTGATTCTTGGTTTTAACAGCCCCTATTAGAGTATTCCAGAGGGATTTTGTATATTTTTTCTTACTACGTGTAATTTGTGCCTTGTATTCTTTTTTGGCTGCCAACAGGATGGAATATGCTTCTTCTTTGTTGTTCTCATTTGCCATTCGGGCTTTCCTGAAAGCATCGTCTATGGTATGTTTTGCAGATTTGCAAGCATAGTCAAACCAGGGCTTGGAAAGTGGCTTGCTTTTCTTGTGTCCTATATTGTTGTTGTTTACGAAGATGCAGGATTTCAGATCTTGAATCAAACTTTCGTACATCTTTATAGGATCATTTTGTTCGTCTATAGTTTCCATGGATCTTTGTAGGGAATCTAACATTTCTTGTGTCAGTAGTCTTATTTAGGTAATTGTAGCTCTTCAGATACCAGGGAACTGTTTCATCAGCCCCTTTCAGCATGGCCAATTGGTCATGCTGAAAGGGGCTGATGGGAATTGTAGTTCCTGAACATCTGGAGAGCCGCAGGTTCCCTACCCCTGTCTTTTACCTTTGCATCCAGTCGATCAGACCATTTAGCCCTGATGCCTGATTGCGCTGTGGCATTCAGTTCTACTGGGTAGGCATAGTTATCTTGTTTTAGTTTTGTTCCTGTTGCTATTTGCAAAAGGAGGGGGAGATGGTCCCCTTCCAAGTATGGTAGTACCTGAAAATTATTTATCTGCGCGAACAAAAGTTAATCTACCAGCATATAATCAATGGTACTTGCCATAGTCCCGGCCATAAATGTAAATTCCCCCAGATGGTCACCCAAATACAGGATTTGCATTCACCAATACTGCTGCTGCTGCAGATCATGAAAATGTGAATCACTCCCTGGACTGATAAACCCCATCCGCAATACAATATTTATCAACCACATCTTTGCATAACAAGTTCCACCCAAACACTTACTGATTGGTTCCCCACCCCGGGACATGGCCAATATATACCCCACTAAACATTCCCTTCTCACAGGACACAGTGTGTAACAGACTACCCCTGTGTGATACACCTCTGAAGATGCCAGCCACAGATGCAGGCGAAACGTTAGGAACAAGATCCACCAGACCACACAGCCCAGAAAACCCACCAGAACCAGTTGAATCAGCCGTGAAAGCCTTTGACAAAGTCTTTGCTGTGTTCATATTTATGGCAACAAAAAGTTTGGACTGAAATGTAGTTAAAAAGGAAAGGAGAAAAAAATATGAATTTGCAACCTGCTAGGAAGAAACAATCTGGAGGACTCCTCACTGTTTGCTTTTGACAAAACTCTACAGGCTAGCATGTCTGCCCAAATACCTTAGAAGAATCTCTCCTTTTTGAAACTCCTGCTGCTTGGGGAATTGGGAAGCCACAAAACAGTATGAAGAGAAGCAGTCTTTGGCACAGGAAGATGAACTTCCAAGGTGAAATCTGAGTAATTCTTTTTCCTCCAATTTTTATCCAATAACCCAAGTCTCTTTGGACTCTGATATACATTCCAAATGGAATGTTAATAGAATTTCAGGCTATCCACATCAAATACAGAAAATCTCCAGAGTTTCTCTTGATATGTTAACTGTATTTCAAGGCTGTGACAGCCCAGGAAAAGTCTAAACATAGGCAATGAATTCTGCCATGCTGCCGAACCAACACATTTGCAACAGATTCTAATATTTTGCTGCTTTGTGCATTGCGGTTCCACCATAGCTCAAATTTTAGATTCAGCTGTGCCAGAATTTGATGACATCATTAGTTGCAACATTGTATAATATCCACATGGCTAAAGTTCTAGCATGTGAATGCCAGTTATGGATTCTAATTTCACCTGAAGTATCCAGTTAGACATGTACAACCTAGTTCTGTAATTTAGTCTCTGCCACTTTAAATTACAGATGAAGGCTCACATGATTCCCCCTACTCCACTGATCTCCAGTAACAGAATTAAGGGAGGGTCAATAGAATGTCATTGGAGGGTGGAGGCAGGAAAGTCTGTTATGTTTGCTTTGGTTTACTCGCTGTATTTTGGATTAGGGATGCTCAAATACATAATGGAGGTAAGCAGGTAACTGATTATCAAGTAGTCAGTTCACTGTTCACTAGCAAATTAGACCTGTTAATCAGGTTCCTCTTAAAGCATTCAAATAGTACAGAAAGAGCAATTGGCAGTGGTTCATGTATGCATATTCTTACAGAGAATTTTGGGTTCATCGTAATCTATCACCAAACTATTGATATGATAAAAGAAAAAGTAGGAGAAGCGATCAGCTAATAAATTCTGTTACTTCTAGCATTGTTGTCCATGTTATTCTATTTAGGGAGTATAGGCTTTCTGTGAAAAGAACCAATTATTTGTTCTTTTGGAGCCCATGGAATGATACGGGACCTTAAAAAAGTGAATTAGACTTTGATAGCCAGAAAACTGAAAAGTCAACAAAACTGTTAAACACCTTTTTAACAGAATGATAGAATAACACACCAGAATGTAATGTTGTCACTAAAATTAGCCTTTCATTTTAACCTGAATGTTGGACTAGATGTCTTGACATAGGGTATCTTCACATTTTCATTTTAACCCTTTCCCTCAATCACTTCCTCAACTCTGCCTAAACCGAGTGAGGAGCTGAGGTTTTGCATTGCATGTAAATATGTTTATGAATCAAATGTGGATTTCTATTTGCATTTCAAACCATGACACTTCATTTGTATGGCACAGTTTTTAAAAAGAAGCAGTTCATGACTGTGTCACATTACAGAAGGGGAAGTTCCATAGCAGAAAAATTTACTTCAAGGATGGTGTCAAAAAACCATGGGGATAAAATGGAAAGAAAACAGAAAGAAAACAGATTACACTGCACATTTCTGACAAGTAAAAAAAACCCTGCTCTTTAGCAATGAAATTGTGGTAAAGTTCATGGTCTTTTTTGCCACCCAGCATTTCCCAGAGTGAAAGAAGGACAAAATATATTGGTAGCAATTAAAACATGTTGTAGTAATGTACTAGCAAAGGTCTAGAATAAGTACACAAATGTCCTGATCTGGCAACCTAATATCATGCACAATATTGTTGACTATTTGTCCTTGTTGACTGTTTGATCTTGTTGACTATTTGAATAAATGTTGTCTCAAGTCATCGACAAATTCATTTTTCTTCAAAGCAGCTTTCCATACTTTCTACTTAACAGTCTAGAGTCAGTGAGTGGGGTTGCCTGAAATTTGGAACCTGGTGTCATTCAATATGCCGGCTGTTGGAACAAACACAACTCAGCATGCTTTGATGCTGAGGGATGCTATATTTTTCTTTGCATTAGAACTAGATTGAGTATGTTATCTTCTTACTGAGTAGGGTGTCTAGCGTTGTCTAAGCTGGGTGTCTCATGACATCTCCATCACTTTCTGCCCCTTTAGGTTCCCTTCTCCTCATGGCCGGGATCCCAAGAGGCTTACTTGTGAGCAGACATGATGGATAAATCCAAATTATCTTAAATTGATCAGACTTTCAGACACCCAAGCCTTTTATTTTAAGAGAAAGTCTGACTAGTCTGATTTTCTCAGACCTCAGAGTCAGCTTGTTTGCTGTGTGGGATCCCATGTTTCCCTTGAATATGAACCACAACAAATTCACAAAACTCATGACATACACCACTCTATTTTATTTCTAATTCATCTAATCCAGAAGTGAAAGTACAGTTCCAAAGTGTTTTGTGGGCATAATGAACTAGATGATAGCAAATATATTAAAACAGGCAAAAGAAAATTGAGGAGACTGGTGGTTCATATGACTAGAGGAGATGGCAAGCCAGTCTTAGTTGATGCTGTCTTCTTTCTAAAGTTTTAGGTATGAAGCCCACATATGCTTCTGCCTCGATCTCTGCTTTTGGAAGCTAAGGTAGATAGACTCGTCTCCAACATCACCTTGCCTGGTAATATTTATTTTCTTTGAACAGCAGCTTCATAGCTGTCCTGTTTAAAAAGCTTTGTAGCTGTCCTGTTTAAAAAGTTACCCCTCGCAGAACCGTCCAGTTTTGTTACACTTCAGTCTCTTTGACATGTCTATTCAGGAGGGAAAATAGTATATCAAACTAGTAACTGGTTCAGCCAAAGGCGTTTTCTTGCTCACAAAGAAGAATATTTCTAAGACTAATGGCAGGTTTACAAGCTGGGCATGATATTATTATAAACTGAACATGTTTTATTAGATAACCATTGTGGCACAATAAATATGGGGTTTTACAGTGCTGTTTTTAAGTTGCTTCCCATAATAGAATACTAAGAATTATTTTTCTGCTTTCTCTACCTACTAGTATATTTCTCACAGAAGTTTTATCATGAATGCTCATCTCTTTTTGATTTAATGGAAAGTAGTTTTCATCATCTTGTGCAACTTTTTTCAGTTTTGCCTCTCAAATGGTTTAAAACTGTGACTGTGATTCCTTGAGGATGCATTTCTTTCAGCAGAATAAAAGCTGTCAGACTATTCCAGTTCACAAGTACCATAGTTCTTGTTATATGATATCCTCTTAGTAAGTGTATTTACTTGAGAAAGAATGAAAGGATATATGTAAAGCTTTTCCCTTCTAACTTAAATGTAGAGCAATGAACCACCACCACCACCACCACTTTCATGCTTAGAGGACTATTGGGGAACTGGGGTTTCTACGCACTCATGTGCAGTTACTAATTTTGAACATCTGTTAGCTTGCATTTAATCATGCTGTGTTAACACAGGTTGACTTTCTATGCATGTTTAAATAATTAGCAGCTTCAAGACCAAAACTAATCTAGCAGCTTTCTGGTTCTGGTGCAACATGCTTTAATGACGATCTGTCCTGTGTGCTACCCCTTCAAGAAGGACATGGATTCAGCATGGAAAATGAAACTGTGTACTTCCATCAGCAGCGATGAAATATTTGTCTTGCTCTCCTGCTGTGCAAGCATTGAAAATTGTCAAATTATATGTGACAGACTGATTATCATTTGTCCTTTTCATGATAAAGTGTTTGGGGTTTTCTTGCCATGGGAAAAAATATTCAAGTGCTTCAAGATATTATAATCCTGTTTATCTGTCTCTCGGAAATATTAGCTTGTTTTAACAAGGGGCGATACATGACTCCTATTTTATTTAATCTGTAACTGGTATGATAATTACTTTCTATTATCAATAATGTTAAGATGAAATTGTTATGTCAAGATGATATAAGTTTTAATATTTTAACTGTCACTGCCTTTTGTTCTTTTGATAATATTCTTGCACTATTTTGATAAATTCCTTTAATCATATTTGATGGTGTTTTGTCTTTAGGTAGATTCAATGTAAATTCAGTCCTAGATTGTCGTGGCTATACCCTACAAGGTTAATTTCTTTTGTGAAACTCTCTCTGTGAGTGGTCTATCTTGCAGGGGTAACTTTCTTAACAATAATCCCAGAAACTCTTGACTTTCTGGCTGTTAGGTAGACCAAGAGGCTGGGGGCAGATACCAAGGCTGGGGCTTGTAAATTCAGACTTCAGTGTTTGCAAGTGTTTTGTTCTGACCCTCCCTAAAGTGAGATGCTTCTGGATTAGGATATCTTGACTTGTTATATAAACATTGCTCAGAAAAATCCTGTAATTATAGAGGAGGTAAAACATCCTGGATTAATATAACCATTATGTTGCTTACCACGCAAGTTTTTTAAAGTATGCTGTTTCACATTATTCCTTCTGTCAGATTCATAAGAAGAAATCATGCAGCAGTGATCTCCCTTCCACATGTCACATCATGGCCATCAAAGTTCCAACCAAGCAGAAGTGAAGGAAAAAAATAAAAGGTGCCAAGAAATAAGATCAAAAGAACAAAAGCTACTATTATATGACATCCGTAAAATCGCTAGTTCTTATTTTTAGAAAACTGAAATAGGTGCATTGGCAAATCTCTGTACATCCTAAAGAGCTTGGCCAAGCTTGAACCTCTTTGGGTTATATTATGTCATGAACCTTGAAGCCAGAGCTTCACAAACTGTCTAAATGTGTCAGAGGCTTCCTCTTCCATTCACCAGAGTGTGTGAACTCAATCTTAAACCTCTGGAAGTCAAATAGGGATTCCATACATGCATTACTTGTTCTGACCAAACTAACTACTTGCTAACCATCCAGATTTTTTTTTTTAAAAAAAGGCTTAAATACAGGGGTATATTGTCAGAAAATGGCTCCCAGGGCAAATTGCATCTGCCTCCCCAAATCCAACAGTTTTTTCCCATCTTGGAAGAACAGCTCTCCAGTGGCCAGGTCAACCTATTACTTTTTTCCTCTTTTTTTTTTACAAAACTTTATGAGGTTTATATTAATACTAAAAAGAAAAAAATGATAAAATAACTGTATGAAACTTTAAACTTTAAAAAAGATCTTGTTACAGAAATAAAAAGAAGAAATAAGAATTATAGAAAAGAGAAGAGAATTAGAGATAAGGAAGATAGAAACATAGGCCCCTTCCGCACATGCAAAATAATGCGTTTTCAAACCACTTTCACAACTGTTTGCAAATGGATTTTGCTATTCTGCACAGCTTCAAAGAGCACTGAAAGCAGTTTGAAAGTGCATAATTTTGCATGTGCGGAATGAGCCATAGAGAAGAGAGAGAAGAAATAGTACTTTACATTAATCAGAACATTGTCAATTGAAGTTGTGTAATACATAAAAAGAAAACAGAGAATCACTTCTAAACTATCAATCTATTATTATTATTACTTTATTTTATACTTTTATTAAATTTCTAATCTAAACTAATATAATACTAGCAAACTAATTGTCATAAAAGAATCAGTATATCATCAGGTTTTCTCCATTAGATATTGTTGAAGGCCAGTCTTCCTGCATAGGTAGGTCTTTAATAAGTTTCATTTTTTCCACCTTTTGTATTTTTGTATTTCCTTTTAATTTATGTCAATAAGTCAATATTCTTTTAAACCCATTACTTTCAATCATGGGTAAACCATCTCTCTGGAGGGTGGAACTACTAAGGGTTGAGCTATTAAGTAGAATTAGTAGACCTGGCCTTCAAGGAGGCTGGGTCTACCCATTGGTTTCAATCGCGGGTAGACCAGCTTTATGGAGGGTGAGTCTAGCTGCTAATTTGGTAGGCCTGGCTTTCACAGAAAGGGGCTACATCCCAGTCTCTTTGCATACTTCCTGTACAAAGACTGAATATAAATATAACATTCAGCCTAAAATCATTAAAGAGGCAGTCCTATTCACATTTGCTCCACAATAAAATCTTTTAAAATTCATCCCTTTACTTCCACATAAAAAACACTTGGGATCACCATACATGTCTAGCAATTCCATCCTGCTCCACAGTATTCCTGGGGAACATCGCTGGTGGGGGGGGGGGGTGAAGACAAACCTTTCAAATGGAAGGTGATGGGTCTTTCCTGTAGTCACCCTTCTGCTAACAAAAAGTGCAGCTCGGTGTGGGCTTCTCACGGTGGTTGTTTTGGGGTTGGAAATCATAGTTGTGGCAGAATTGAGGGTTTGGCTTCTCCTCTACCATTATTAACAAAACTGAGTTAGTCTCTTGCCAGCTTTCCTGCCAAAAGAGGCCAACTTGGCCTGCCCTTCCCCCTTCTGACTGCCGTTCCCTGCCAGAAAAGCTTGTCGTTGCAAGCAGGAATGACTCCCTCTTCATGTGGCACCCAGGGTAAATGCCCTGGCTTTCCCCACCATAGACACACCCTGCTTGAACAACAGTCTGTGTTGTAAATATTGAACACATAAGCTTCAGTGGCCAGGTTTATTTTCTACCGTATAGAAAGTGGATACAGAGAATATGTTTTTACACAGCATTAGAACTTGGGGTTTTTACATCCAGTTGAAATCAGAAGCTCCAAAATAATTCTAAGTACAGACTCCAAGATGTAAATTTCAAAAAATAAGAAAAGTTTATTTGAAGAGCTGCAAAGACAAAATCTTCTTTCTCAGTAGCTTGTCCAGTGGAAGCTAACTGAGATCTCAGTCTGCACTTTAATTATGGAACTCACCTCCAAAATGTGGAACTCACTGCCTGAGGATGTAGTGATGGCCACAGGCATAGATGGCTTTAAAAGATTCATTTGACATATTAGAAAGATTCATTCAGGACAGGTTCATCAGTGGCTCCTCCTAGGCATGGTGACAAAAGGGCAACTCCATGTTCTGAAGCAGCAAATCTCTGAATACCAGTGCCAAAAGGCTACATCAGGAGAAAGACTTGGCTTCCTTGCTCTGTTCTTGGACCCCTAGAGTTGGCCACTATGTGAGACAGGATGCTGGACTAGATAGACCACTGCTCTAATCCAGCAAGGTTCTTTGTGTTTTTACAAGCTGTGGCAATGGCCTAGGGTCACCAACTCTGGGTTTGGAAATACTTCATTCGAGTTAGAGTCTGGGAGGATGGCATAAGGAAGGAAGGGATCTTGATAGGTTATAATGCTCTGCAGTCCACCTTCCAAAGCCCACTAGCAGGCTCACAACCAATGACCACTGTTTTAAATGGATTAAGGGGGTTGACAGATGGCTTCTGAGGAAGAATACATCTGGTTGTCAAATGATGGGGAGAAGTCACCTGGTGAAGTCTGGTTGCAGGCCTAGCTTATGAGCCTCTCCATGGCTTTAAACTGTCGGAAACAGGTTGAGATGTACCATTGATCTGTTGTAGCTCAGCTACTCTTACATTCTTACACATTGCCTATTTTAAACATTACCAAAATGCCTTTCAGTATTTAAGATGACCTTATTCAGAAGTATCTTTTGAAATACCTCACTAAATTAGCTGTAGCATAACAGGCTAATAATTTCTTAGTGCCTATAACCCACAGATGTTTCTACATTCTAAACTTCAGCAACTGTGGCTAATTATATTTCCTTTAATGACTGCTGAGTCACAGTCAAAACCACTCCAATGCAAATTGGCCTGAGCAGCAGCAATTTGTTTTATAGGATGAACATAACCAACCAGGATATTATCAATGCAGGGGGCTGATTAGGATAGGCTTTCAAAGCCATGTTCCATGGTAATTCCTTAGTGAAAAGCATTACATTTTCATTTGGTACAAAAACTCTCTCTGCACATCCTGTACATTATATTAAAGCAGATTTGGTGAAATAAATTGGTCTCTAGTGCTGAAGCACCATTAATTGTATGCAGAAAAAGAAGGCTACTGGATCTTTGAGTTTTAATTAGAGTTTTTAAGCACATTTTTGTAACTGGACATGAGGGTGCTTTGCAGAACAAGATGTGTTTCCAGTTCTAAATAGAGCTGAAGAAACAGACACTCAGGGCTTCTATTAGCATTCTCATATTAATGGAGAGATAGTGTGAAAAGATAAAATAGCAGTTGCTTTCATCAGGTGACTAATGATAATTGCTGCTTGGAAGTAGTCATATTGAAGTCATATTGAAAAAAGTAAAATACTTTTTTTCCTTCTGTACCTTCTGTTCTATGAACAAAATCAGACCCTTCTTAAACATTGAATCGCGCAATGGTGAGAGCTCTCCTTGCTCAGGGGTTCATTAGAACATAAAGGTAATAGGCCATACGGCTCTGCTCGAATGGAATTAAGAATTGAGTAGGGGAGCAGGTTTGTTTGGATGCTAGATGTAAATTTGCAAATTCCAGAACTAGGAGCCGGTCTTTTAGAAGAGTTTTGATTTGCATAGGTTTTTATCTGTTGCCCCTTTTTTGTTGCCAATTGATTGTTAATTGATTATTTCATGGCTTTATGTTGCCAGCCACCTAAGGCACCCTTGAGTGGAAAGGCAGTAAAGAAATGAATGAAAAGTATCACCTGCAAATTGGGAGCCTGTGCTGGCTGGGTGGCATCGGAGTGCTACCTTGGCAGCACTGGCACTGAAGAGGCTCAGAGGCCTGAGGTAGCAACAGCTATCGCAGGGGCCAAGGTAGGGAGCCACCACCATGGCAATCCAAGCTGGTAAGCAGCAAACAGAGTTCAGGTCAGTGGGAGAGTTTAGGAAGCAGGGTCCAACAAGCCAGATAGTAAAACATTAAGAAACCTACACACCTAAGGGGAGTAGCCAAAGTCAAGCTGATCTGAGGTCAATGCAGGGTCTGGGAACAAGGGGGCAACACACCAGCACAGCCCTCTGCCACCCCTCAGCCACCCTCAGATGTCATTGTGAGGCACCCTCATCAGGATTGGACCATTTGTCTTCTCATTAGAATTTAGGTCATGACTGAAGTTTGCACTTTACTCACAGATGTTCTGATCATGTTTGCTCTGGTAAATGCTATTTTTCAATTGCATGGTTGATACTACAGCCAGGATAACACGATGTCTCCTTTTTTGATATATTTATTTCTGGCATGAAGAATAAATTAGTATTCTTCCCATGCAGTATTTCCACATTAGATGTATGATCTGGCTCATTCTAAAACAGCCAACTGTGGCTGCTAGTCTAAATGAGAGGCTGGCTTCAGTAGAACATTTCTCAGCATGACACTTCTGCTGGCTCAAAACAAAGAGGACATAACTGATTTGTCCACTGTTTCCTTATACCATAGAGAACGGATTTTATTCTATTGACAAAAAAAAGCTCAGCTCCTTGGAATGATGGTTTTGTATTTCACTAATGTTTGTTTTTAAGCAAGTTGAAACTTTGCTTTAAAAATTCCTACTGGCACTATTGCTCTTCTTTGGTAGATGCAACTTGAATTATTTTTTTCTGAAATAAATAATATAGGAAATGCACCATAAATCAAAAAGGCAAATGTATAAGTGAAGTCCTAAACAGGATTATACCCTTCTAAACCCATTGAAGTGAATGGGCTTTAGAAAGGTTAACTTTGTTTTGAATTGCATTGTGAATGACAAAATGGAATGGAGTTTGCCAAAGTTCAGAATAATGTTTGGGGGTAATCTGTGCCTGTTTCACACTTGAAGGATATTTCATTTTAAAGTTTGAAGGTTCATCCAATGAACAGAATACTACTTCCAGATTTACAGTAATCTATCTTACTTACATCAAAACTGCAGCTGGGCAATTTATATAGTATTCCTACAAAAATGCTGTACTTTCAAAACATCATTATTCTTGAAGCTGAACTTTTCCCCTCCAGACCATTTCATGTAATCTCACCAAATCCCACAATAACAGTTGCAGTCTGTCTGCACAAACGCTGTGCAATTTTACAGCACTATGATGCAAGCACCTGCAAGTAAAATACAGATGCTCAAATACTTTTATCAGAATTTTCATTTTCATGAGCACATGGCAATACTAAAGGCATATCAATGTAAATAGAATTATCTGAAAAAGAAAGCATTTTTGTGGGACTTTGCCTCTTGTGTCCAGTAGAATTGAATTGAGAGTGACCTGTGGTTTACAGATTTCTCATTTTAATCGCAGATCTCTTACAAAGTATCTGAGTGTCATTGCATTCCTTTCATATTTGAACTGGGAGGGCTGTGGTAGTTTCTTTGAGTCCCTTAGCACTTCACTTAGTAGGTTTAAATGTTGCCTGATTTTGTGAACAAATGACCAATCTTCTGCTTTCACAAGAGCCCATTAAGCAACCAAAATCTTCTATAGAGGTCTTGATCCAAATGTCCTAGTCTCAGAGTTGACTACTTTTCTATCATCATGTCAGGTTTCTAAAATGTCCTCCTTGCAACTTCTTCAAAGTCCATGTTCAATGTTTGGCACCATCTGAGGAACAGTATGGGGTTATTTGGGGTGTCTTCCATCATGACAGGGTTTTACACAACAGGTGGAGGAGTACTACTTTGGAGAACTTTCAGAAAACCTTCTGAGAATCATGACTGGTTCTGTTGTATATTAATTATCAGATGCATATTTGTTCTCCTTAGGCATTTGTATTTCCATATTCCTAAACCAAAAATATATTCTATATATTCTCATTAGCATTTTATGGATACTTTTGCTATCCCCAATATATCTGGGATTTTTCAGGATACCAAAGAACAGATTCCAGAAATATTTGTGATAAACCAGGAATATTAGAAGCTGGCATTTGCAGGTTCCTAGGTCTTCCCCTCCCCACTCCCACAATGTATTTCCATGTAATCCAGGACTTGGTATCATTTTGCCAGCTTGCTTTAAATAAGATTCTGTGAGTTTTAAGTGATTGTATTGTTTTTTAAAAGGCCATTCTTTCTTTGAGGTGGATTGTGTTGTGTTTGTGGAATTGGGGGAGATGGGTTTCCATGTTTTATATTGAGATTCTTGCATTTTATATAGTTGAGATTGCCTTGCATTATGTATGTTCAAATTCTTATGTTTTGTGTAGGTTTCTGTTCTTCCATTTTATGTAGGTTCAGCAGAGGCGGAACTTCCACTGGGCAGCCTGGGGAAAAACACCCTGGGCAGCTGCCTGCTGGGGGTGGAAAATCACCCCCACACGGCCACACCCCCACTCTAGGGCAGTGGTGCCTTGCCGCCACTGCAATGGGGCTCTAAAAGCCCCATCACACCCCTCCCCACCTCCAGCAAGCCCTCTTGGGCTTAGCCACCCCACACCCCCGCAAGAAAGCTTGGGCCCATGGTGCAGCTCTGCAGACCCTCCTCTGCCTCCCCCCACCCCCACAAGGAAGCCCGGGCCCTGCCACTCTCCACCCTAACCCACAGCTTCCCACCCTCCCCCCACCCAAGCCTTATCTTCTAACCTTCCCACACCCCTATCCTCACTTTGCCTCCCTCTCCACCCCAATACTAACTCCCAACCCTCCCCACTCTCATACTCACCTATCAACCCCCCAGCCACTTTCCACCCCACCTCAATCCTAATCTTTCTGCCCTCCCCCACCCTAGTCACACCTTCTAATCCTCCCCACCCCAATCCATACCTCTAATGTTCCCCTGCCCCAAGCCTCACCTTGCCAACCCTCCCAACCCCAGCCCTCACCTTGTCACTCTCCCACACCTCAATACTAATCTGCCAACCCTCTCCACCTTCATACTCACCTACCAAACCTCCCTTCCCTAGCCGCATCTTCCAGCCCTCCGACCACCCAAAGCCTTACATATCCACCCTCCCCCACCCCAACCCTCACCTTGCTACCCTGCCCCATCCCAACACTAACCTGCTAACCCTACCCACTCTCATGCTCTCCTACAACTATCCCCCACCCCTAGACACACCTTCCACCCCCACTCCCCTAAGCCTTACCTTTCAACCCTCCCCATGCCTCATTGTGCCCCACCAGAACCTTCACCTTTCTGACCTCCCCTACCTGAAGCCTCCCATTCCACCCTCTCTCAATCTGCCACCCCAAGCCTGCCCTTTTAACCTTCCCACCACCCCAAGCCACTCTGTTCCATCCTCCACTCCAGACCTCACTTTGCCACCCTCCTTCCACCCCACCCCACCCCACTCCTCTCCATCTTACACCTTTCCTCATCTTCCTTCATACCTCAAGCCACAATTTTCAACCTGTTCCACCCCCAAGCCACAGATGTACACCCAGGTAAGTGTCTCAGCTTGAGCAAGGGTGAGGTGGAGGCTGTTACAGCCCCACTAAAGCCCATTTCTGGGGAGATCCTTCTTCTTCCACCCTTTTCTGGGGCCCATTGCATCTCCCCAGCAATGGGCTTTGTTGCTAGTAGATTGTTTGGTCATGGTGAGAGAGTGCCGCCACCCATGGGGGAGGCTCAGATTTTACCCTGGATTCCATTTTTCCTAGCTATGCCTCTGAGGTTCAGATTACGGTAGTTAGACTGTGCTTAGTATACAAGTTTCAGTCATGGTCCAAATTCTAATGAGAAGAATTCTAATGAGAAGAAATGGCCCAATTTAAATGGGGGTGGGTAGTGGGATGTAATACCCCTAAATGTTGCTTTCCTATATTATTTTAGTATTTTTGCATGCACTATTATACTGTACATTCATGTATATGGCTCTGTGAGGGTTACTCATGAGTATTACATAGCCTTATATATTTGGAGTTCCTTTTAGCTGTTGCTTTTTGTACTTTGGTCTTTGTCCCAAAATGATGGCCATGCAAATCAGGGCAGTTGAGGGTAGTTCACTCTCCTGATACATACAGTTAGTAGCCTCTTGGTACATATGATTGTAATGTCTGAAAAGGACTATTATTATAGCTCCATCTGCACTTGGATACTGGCTGTTGCTGTAATCATATGTTTGGCCTGCCAGATGATAACATTCTCCTAATACGCAAAAGTATGCAACATCTGAAATCACTCAGTGACAAATTTAGTAGAATTTGCTTCTTCAGCAAGCAGCTGTATAGGATTTAAAATTAAAGGTAATAACAAAATTAAAAGCATACCATCATTTGGCAATTAACTTTAATTTTCTTTTCCCTGAAGGAATTACAAATAGTTTTCCTACACAAAATGTATCATCTAATAGCATTTCCCAGAACTATTACATCAATTTTTACATTGATGACCAAGACAACTTGGATGAAGAACATTCATAGGCACTTATCAAGTATTATGAATTTGTAAATGATATTGCCTCAGTGAAAATCCTATTCCATGAAAGTCTTCTGTGAAAATCTTCTTTCCACACACTATATGACTCTCCTTGATTGTAATTCTTTATAGGAGAAGTTCTCTTTGTTTGTTAATTCTGAAAGGGCAAGGGTTGATGGGAAGCATTCCGAAAACGGTTTTTTGTTTTCAGAGAGATTGCTGTGAACTTGTCATATATACATGGCAGATGGTTCCATATACATATGCCTTATTATGTTGTTTCCCGGAAATGATAGTTTCCAAGCATAGTGGAAAGCTGCTTGGAAATTCAATCTCTATCCTATTTCCCAAAATTGTAGGAGAACAGAACAGATAAAGGGAGGAGTAACTAAAATGATTTAAACTGTGTTGCTGAACACAAGTTTAAAAAGTGATATAACCTTGCATCCCTAATAGTGGAAATAAGCATTGGGAGCCTGTGCTAAGGTTAAGTGACTTGACAATAGGAGCTCTTTCGTGGCATGACAGTTACAGTTTAAAAGAGTACAGGTGCCACCATGGCTGTGGGTGTGTGTTTCCTTGTGGAGCTGCACAGGAAGAGAAGGTACGTTTTTGAAAAAAGGACACACCTCCATATGAAAGTACTTATGCTGCAGCTCTGGGGGCACCCACACAGAAGCATGCGAACAGCCCTGGGGCTGTACTGGAATCATTTATCCCAGTGTGCAGCCGCTTCACTGGGCCATGCAGTGTGGGCCTAGGTGTATGACTGGAGGAAAGGGATCCATGCTTGTTTCTTTTTTATGGTGAATGTATGAACTAACTTAAAAGTGACATGAGCATCATTATGTGAAATGACTCTATTTTTTATTTTTCCAGCAAAGTGTTAAGAGAGATGAGGTCATTACTGCTTATGTTATGACAGATTCCTGGTCATTGGATTAAAAGGAAAGATATTTTCAGTCACCACAGGAGAATTTGCCAACCATTCAGACAGTACTGTTGCAATACCCATGAAAATCATTTTAGTATTGAATTGTCTAGTGAGGATTTGAGCAGGCAACGTTCTTCAGCACTAAGGCCCCTTCCACACATGCAGAATAATTTTTCGAAGCAGCAAGCCGTTATTGGCATAGACAGCAGTACAACAATAATAAAAACAGATTAAAAAGCATATACAATACAGGATATACATGTTAGGACGAAGGAAATCTACTGGCATTTAGTAATTTCCACTATCCAGTAATTTCCAAATCTGCCACTATCATACAGAGAGAAGGATCAGGGTTGTCCAACAAGTAGTGTAATCTAAATAAATCAGGGAGATCGGGTGAATGTAAAGGAGTGAGATTCACATACTTGGATCTGATTTCCTTGAATCTGAGACAGTGAAGTAATTAGTGGGCCAGAGATTCAACTGAGCCATTGTTACATGGGCACAATCTTTTAGCCTTTTCTTGCTTATTAAATCTGCCATGTAACAAGGCAGAAGGCATAACATTAAACCTGGCGAGCATTATGGCTCTCCTTTGAACAGGGTTTATTAAGCAATACATGCAGAATAATGCACTTTCAATCCACTTACAATGCACTTTGCAGCTGAGCAGAATAGCAAAAGCCACTTGCAAACAATTGTGAAAGTGGATTGAAAGTGCATTTAATCTGCATATGTGGAAGGGGCCTCAGAATCTCAAACACTGATGATGATGTTATCCATTCAGTCGTTCTCGACCCTTGGCGACCCGATATGCAAGCTCTTTCCACATTTTTCTGATAAGTACTGCTTCCTTTAGCTGGTTGATGCTCATGCCTGTATCAGCTTTTATGGTATTATTATTATTATTATTATTATTATTATTATTATTATTATTATTATTTATTAGATTTTTATACCGCCCTATCCCCGAGGGGCTCCGGGCGGTGTACAACAATAAACATAATATAACATAAAATGGCTAAATCTTTAAAAGCAGCGATAAAACAGTAAAAGCTAGATCTCATATAAATACAATATAAAAATACTAGCATAAAAATAAAGGGCATCCAGCAGCTCCATATTTGAAATCCTCTTCCCAAGAGGGAGGAATGTCAGGTCCCATTGAATGACAAATGGCCCAGATGTAGAGGGCCATGAAAGGGGGGGGAGGAGGCACCATCAGCAGCCGGTTCTTCCAAAGGCCCGGCGGAACAGCTCCATCTTACAGGCCCTGCGGAACTCACCAAGGTCCCGCAGGGCCCGGACAGTTGGAGGAAGAGCGTTCCACCAGGCCGGGGCCAGAGCTGTAAAGGCCCTGGCCCGTGTGGAGGCCAGCCGCATCACCGAGGGGCCATTGTGTTCTTTGGCGTCCAGGTCTTCTCCCACCATTGACAAGTCCGGGCATCATAGATTTTTCTAGCGAATTTGATCGCATCACATGACCAAAGTATGTAAGTCTCAAACACTATAATCAGATAAAACAAAATTGGCAACAAGAACATCTATTAGATCAGGGATCGGCAACCTTTACCACCCAAAGAGCCATTTGGACCCATTTTCCACAGCCCCGAAGGTCTACCGAGCCGAAGAGGTGGCTCCGCATGGAGCCGCCTCCAGTTCAGCCCCTCCAATCACCTTTCCTTCCAGCACTGCTCTGGAGGGCTGGAGGGACATGCCCATGCTACCCTCCGACCTCCAGGCCATGCGGATCCACAGTATAAGGCTGAAAGAGCCGCATGCAGCTCCAGAGCCACGGGTTGCAGACCCTTGTATTAGATGAATGTATGTGTAATTTTCATGTTTTACTTTACGGCATTATAGCAAGTTAAATGTCTTAATTTTTAAATCATAGATTAAGGAAACTATGTTAGCTGAATCAATAATACAGAGATGGATATTGAGCTGTGAGATAGTTATTCTACATAAACCCTTTGCTCAATATTTATCCCTACATATGCAGCATGTCTCTATTAGAAAATATGTAATGTCTTTAACTTTTAATATCACATTGGCATTTTGACAATTTTCTCTGAAGAGCAGCAAATTGGAAAATAGTAGAGCCAGGGTTTTTTTGTGTGACGGCGCTGCCTATGAGCTGTCTTTGCACCTCATAAACTTCTTTAATTGTACAGGATTATTTGGCAGGATATAATACTTTCTACTAAAACACTCTGAAAAGATATTTAGGATGGTATTGAAAATAAAGTATTAAAGGAGCCTTATCTGATTTATGGAAGACTGGCCTACTGTTGTCCCCAAACCCCCACTTTCTTAGCAATCAAGGAACACTCAATATTGTTCCTGTTAAATAGGAAATAAGAATTCGAGGCGAAATGATGTATGTGGGGGCGGGGCAGGAGAGGCTGGTCCATTATGCCAAGCTGCCCTGGGGTTCTAGTTACCCACTGGGGCTGGGAGATCTCCTGCCTCCAGCATCTATTGCCTGCTGTTGCTCTGGAAGCCAGTGAAACAAAAAATAAAGGACAAAATTGCTGCAAATGTGACACAATGCATTTCTAGGAACTGCAAAAACTCAGTGGTGCTCCAAATCCCTATTCCCCATCTTCTGCAGGTTGCCAATTGCTGGCAGGCAACCCTAAGTTTTCCCCTCTCCCCTCCTGCCTGTCTCTAACTAGAACCCAATTTCAAAAACAGTTTGCCATTTGAGACCAGGGGTTGCTGTTTGAGAAGCACACACTCCAATAGAACTAACATGGAACTAGGTCTGCTATTCATTGCATCCCAGCCAATAAAATCCCTATGGATTTCTGCCAGTGTTATAAAGATGGCTTGATACCATGGAGTGACTAGCTGCAAAAGAGAGAGACAATGTTGGTGGGAATGAAGTAAAATGGGTTGGAAGTTGTTATCAGATCCAAATTACAACCAAACGTTTACTTTAAATAAATCAATAAATGAATCTATGGGAATATTAACTACTATTATTCATTAACTGTTGATCAACACTGGAGGACAGGATGAGAGAAAGAAACAAGTTGTGTCTACCATTTCACCCAAACCTACGTTCTGTGTTCTAATGTTCTGGGACAAGTCAAAACAGGCAGGAAATTGGATGTAATTATCAGAGTTAAATCTAGCCATAGACTTCCATATCAGAAATTAAAGTGAAATTATAGTTGTTTTAAAATGGTAAGGCTTCTCACATTGCAGTGACTAAGAGCTTGTTTTCTCATGAACAAAATTTTGGCAAACTGTAGAGCCTTAAATTATATAGTACATAAGATTCTTTTGAACTTCTGAGTTGGAGAATCCTATAAAATGAAAATTGAACACTAGATAAAGAAGCTTATTTTCTGGCTTTAAAGTGATAAATTATTTTGGGTGGATACCAGAGAGGCAAGGAAAAACAGGTTAGAAAATGAAGTATTATCTTTATTCACAATATTTACCAATCACTGGAACTGGTGCATCTATCAGTGATGGAATTCTAAGGGGTCTTTTTTGGCTTTATGTGCAAGATTAAATGGGATGGTAGAACACAAAACATTGCTTGAAATGGATTACAATTTAGGCTTATGTTGTGCACACAAAGATGGCTAATATGTTGAATGGACGCAAATTTTAAAAGTCTCTGTTTAAGTCCATGTGATTAACTCCCAAACACTCCTGTTTTCCAAATGGATTGGCATTCTTGACACTGCATTTCAGCAAATGGTGTTTTAAAATGTTCGCTCTGGTGGTCTGAAACAATCTAGACAACAATTTTTTTATTCCTGTGGGTTTTATCCCATTTTCACATAAAAGCAGGTTTTGCCTCAGGAAATCCATGCCGCAAGTGATTCTGCATTATACTTCCCATGGACTTACCAAATGAGGCTTTACTTTGTGGATCTTGTGGTATCCAGTGGTGTATGTGGGTGGAACGAAGATCATGTTTATTGGGAAGAGGGTTCTGTCAGCCCATTCACTCATAGAAGTCTGTGGTGATAGCAAGTGCCATCAAGCTTAAGGTTGTCAAACCTCTGCCAAAGGATAGGGGATCCCCCACTCTGGAGCCCCTCCCGCTGGCACCAATTAGCTAGTGGGGAGTCTACTGGTAGCAACAGGAAGCCTAGGGCTGTCTCACTGACAATATGGTGACATCACTTCTGGCACACATAGCACGTCTAGACTGCCCCTAGGCCTCCATGATACCTCATGACCACTACTAACCCCATTCTGCTTGAACTGGTGAACACATTACTGAATGAAAGATCAGAACACTGTTTCACAGTGAGCACTGAAAGTGCATTTCATCAAAGGTATACACCAGTAACTTTAGGTTTTTTTTAACCCCTCACTTTAGACTTGGAGAAGTTAATGCAGAAAGATAACCAGGAGCTCCCAAGAAATGCCCAGGGGTAGGGAGACATAGGTTGGCCAGAAATTTGTGGCAACATGGACACACATATGGAGGGAGGGAAACAATTTCCTGGGGTCATTACTAACCTGACACAAAACCTTCCATCTGGCTGGACAAGCAATCTTTATCCACACTGAATTTTTTATACAAACTAAATTTTGCCAACCAAGTATGAAAAAAACATGAAATAAGGACAAAGTAAGTTCAGGAGAGCAATGTGTTGGGCACATTATCCAGACTGTAATTAGTAAGTAGTGTTGCCAACTCCAAACTAAGGAATTCCTGGATAGTTGGGAGCAGAACCTGAGGAGAGAAAGAAGCTGGGCAGGGGAGGGAGCTCAGCGGGGATATGAAGCCAGCGGGGATATGAACCACAAAAAGATCTGCAGATCTACTCTTGTAATCTTCCAACACTGGAATGGCAATGAATTTTTTTTCAAACCTATATTTTCTAATACACATACTGGAGTGGTGGCTTATAACAACCCCCATCACCACAACCACAGTAGTGATATTTATTCAGTGCTTTTAATGATCGACACATTTCATGTACTTATTTGGGTAACTATCTGTTTGGGGCACGATTCAGCCAAATTACATATCTTTAAACTGTACTGATTTTAATGAGAAAATTAAGCATGTACTTTTGAAATAAATGAGACTTACATATACTTAACTTTGGCTCATTCTGCACATGCAGAATAATGCACTTTCAAACTGCTATCAGTGCTCTTTGAAACTGCGCAGAATAGCAAAATCCACTTGCAAACAGTTGTGAAAGTGGTTTGAAAACGCATTATTTTGCGTGTGCGGAAGGGGCCTGGGCTGAGCTTTATTTGGTATCTTTGAGGATTATACATGAAGAAATGTTTTGGTTTAAATAAATCTGCATTTCTCTCTAAAATGTATCTCTCAGCAGCTCTTCAGATGTTATGACTAAGACATATTTATGGAGTGTTATAACTTGTGTATGAGAGTCTTGCTGTTAGACTTCTTATTATTTAAATATTTCTGATTGTGTTGCTAATGTTTCAATGTGAGAGAAATATGCTTTTTATTATAATTGTAACACACTGTGGCAGATTTTGAATGTTCTATTCTATAAGTTGACTTCATGTACCCCAAGGCTTGTTTATTTGTCAATTATACATTCCCTTTATAAAAGGCCATTAGTGGCCCAAAGGACCTTTCAGCTGGTTTGTCTACTTATTTGAGCTATAATATATCTGCTTCTACATTCATTCATGGAGTGTTGTTCCAGAGAAGGGAAGCCAAAATAAACAGTTGGGCTCTGGAAATAAATATTGGGTTTTGGAAAAGAGAGTGATTTAGACAACTGAAGGCAAAAGAAAACTGGGACAAAGAAGGAACAGATAGGTGAAGTAATTGTGAACTGCTGAAGCAAATAATTCTGCATTGGTTGCCAAAATTGCTTGCAGGTCTATAGTTGTATGTAAATTTAGTTGCTTATCTGAGCATATTGCTATCTATGTTTGTTGAAACAATATATATTCATAAATACTATAGAGACTAATTGATATAGGATGTAGGAACCATTATTTGTTGAATAGAGGCAGTTTCTAAAATGAATGCTTAAAACAGGAACAAATAATTGCCTTGAAATAGTAACAAGAAACAGTCTCTAGTGTATGGAGACTGTGATTGCCACAAATCAAGTAAAATTTTAAAGTCCTGGGTTCAGTAGTTATAGTTGTATAGTTCATAGGTAATTCACATTTGTATTCCATAGGACTCCTTGCAGGCTTGCAATAATGGAAGATTAGGTTCAGTGGATCAAAACGTGCTTGTGAAGCTGGTGATGCCAATCAACCACTCTACAAAAAGCTGGGAGATGTAGGACAGTGGTGGGAAGGAGCTAGATGCCTCATCAGCCTCAATCAGTGCTCAGTGATGGAGTTGCTAAGGGCGGAAGGCACTGGAGTTGAAGCACAAGCAAATTTGTTTCAATGAGATGTTAACATCACTATTTGCAAACTCTTTCATGCTTTCAGCCTGTATCTCTGTTTAAAATTTTTTTTAATTCATTTTATATCACACAAAATATAAATGAAGAAACAATGTTTACGTGATAGGGAGGGTGGTATGGAAAACATGACAGACGCTTGATCTCATTCAAAGATATTTCCTTCCAAAAAAGTATGCTTAGCATGGCAGCCAGAATGTAATTTATTTAACCATTTGTTAACCATCAGTTAGGAATATTGGTGAGTATCAAAAAGCAGAAATCATTATTGTCCCATTTCTTCTCAAGTAATACTGAGCATGGGTATTAGAATAAAAACCAAGTGAGATAACAGTCGGAGATATAAGGGGCAGTAGAATAACATTTTAATATATCATTTCTAATGTTGCACATTTGTCCTTCCTTCTGTTATGTCAAAAATATGGCTTCTTACAATCTCCTGAGCATGCCAACAAAATTCTTAAATGTATATAATAAATGTTTACTCTCACTTTTCACCTAAAGGGAGTCACATACAGAATGTGTATGGTTTGGATTACATGGTTGGGCAGTCCAACCAGAGGGGCGGAATACCCCTCTAGAGCTGGTACACCCTTGCGTCAGCATGGCTGCCTATGCCACTGGTGCAAGGTGCACATGTGCTGGTGGGGGGATTATTTATCCAGACAGATGCATGGCATGTGACTCTGCAGCACCCAGCCTGGAAGCTGCCTGTCCTGCCCAGGCCCTGCAAAATGCTGTAGCGGCATAGCCAGTGGTGTTTTGAAGGTGAAGCAGGAGGTGGATCCAGCCTTAGTCGGCTTCCACTGGCCCAGCTGGCTCCTTGCACTAGGGGGGCTGGCTCAGAGATACATCACATTTTCTGTGGCATACCTCCACTATCCCCTATCTTCCATGAATTTGTCTAAGTCCCTTTTAAAGCCATCTAAACTAGTGGGGATTACTCACATCATGTGGCAGTGAATTGAATGTGTTAACTATTCTTTGCAACTCAAAAGCTAAGTGTGTCCTTTTGTCTGTCCTCAATCTATTATCCATTAATTTCATTGAGTTCTAGTATTTGGAAAAAGAGAGAGATAGGGAAAAAAATGAGAGAGATAGGGGAAAAAACCCTCTTATGTCTCTTTTCCACCACCACACCTCATAGTCTTTTCTATGAACTTAAAGCCTCAGACTCCTGATCTTTTCTGTGTAGGGAAGATGCTCATCATTCCATAATTTTTTTAAAAAAATCATCTGGAAAGAAAGCTGATTTTAGTGACAAATTTTTGTGAGATGAACAGTTTTGTATTATAAATGTTCAGCGTTTATTCAGATGGAAACGCTTTAATATGGTGAGTACAATTCAATCTAGATGTAACTTTTCCACTTCTAGTTTGGCTCTTCTGGTATAAAGAAATGTGGTATGAATCACCCCTCTTTGGAAAAGAAAGAGCAAAAAGTCCAAGACTTTACATAGAAATGGGAATTTGTTGTCATTTCTTTCTTCGTGTTTAATTTTTTCCACTTGCAACAGGAAGCACTCATGACACTTGGCAACTAATGTTTAGATTGGCAACACAAATGTGCCGTAAGTATGTATTCATTTCATTTACAATGCCTTTTGGAAAGCCAGGCATGAATGTAATTTCATAGACCCAAGGGGAATGTACACATTTTCTACTGTTTAGTTTAAAAATTTGTATGGCAGTGCAGAGAAGATGTATGCAGTGAAGCCAAGTTTTCTTTTTAAATCTGGTTCTTAATTTTTTTCTCAAAATATAAACAGATTAATCATCAGTGCTTGGATAATAAATATATCAAACAGGTTCAGAAGCATTACATTTGATGCTTTAATTGATAGCCATTTTGATTTCAAGTATAAAACTGCAGTTCAAAATCATTGGCCGGATTAATAATGAGATACTAATTATTACAAAGGGTGAGTGTGCTTGCATTTGTTACTAATATTGTTACATGGCACCACCATCTCTACCCTGCTATCTGCCTGGTATTCTTGGGCTTCAAGCTGAACATCTGCTCTGTGACACCTCTGCAATTTTCCCTAGGGTACAAACAAAATATGTCTCTGTATTTGCTGTGTACTTCTGCCTGCCTGCTTAGGGAAGCTAAAGGTAAGCTACCACCAGATCTGCAACTCCATTTTTTTCATTTTAGGATTGACAATGATGTCCCCTACCTATTCTGTAATTCTGCCTGTTTTATTGGGCTGGCCAGATGCCTTCACTACCAGCTTTGTAATTCTGTCAGCATTATTTGGGCAGCCAGACACCTTCTGGTATGTTCTCCTAACACAGCCTTCCTTTATAAAGTGTCTAAATTATTTACTGTGTCTGTTCTAAAATACTCGTTGCTTTTGGGTACCAAAGAGTTGTCTTTGCTTATTCTTACATCTGTAAATTTCCTTGAGAGTACAAATGTCTCCCCAAATTTCATGGTAATTGAATGCATAACTTTCTAAAAGAGCTCAACTCTTTAAAAAAAGAGAGAGATTGTCATGCCTTTATTTTAGTTGCCTATAAAATGGAGACCTTTCTCTTTGAAATTCGGTAGGGATAATCCCTTGGGTGAAAGGCATACAATTGAGCATCTCATCCATACTGGAAGGAAACAAAAAGTTACAACTAAGTGTTTTGCCAAATGCCTTTGAAACTAGGATTTTTTTTCTCCTATCTATCTGAAATTTGGCAGGAAAGATCTTTGGGTAAAATCTCTGCCAATTTCATACAAACTGGATGGAAAACAAAGGAGGGACAGGAAGAAATGTGTTTCCATTGGTTTCAATCAAAACAAAAATATAGCAACAAAAATGAACATCTGTAATAATGAATACAATGAAAGCAAATTAAGCTTTTGAAATGAAAATGGATGTTAAAAATTAATAGCACATCCCTTTGAAACAACACACTTCAAATATGCTGCAATATCTGTGTGCATTTGAAAATTAAAGCAACAAAATCCAAACTAAATCCACTATATTTTAATATCTCAAATTTCAGTAAACTGATCACTAAAATCATTAGTTATCCTTAAAAAAAAACTCATGTCTATTATCTTCAAATATGGCAGTTATGTTAATACTTTATTCTCTGATGTTCATAGTTGCATGACAAGAAACGAAGAAAACACCAAGGAGCAGCAAGAGGAGAAAGCTACTCAGCAGATAAGCTAATTGACTATGACATATATAGAAGACTAGAAGACTAAGCAGATGTTTCCTCTAAAGAAGATTGTCCCCCTAGACAGTTCTGTGCAGTGCCTTCCACCAATAATTGTACTTAATTATGCCTGGATTTTTATTGTAGATAAGCAGAAGTGGTTCTATTTGCTTGCTACTCCATTCTGTTCTGGTGCTTGCTGTCTTCCAGAAGCAAATATTTGGTTCTTTTTTCTAAAAAAAAAAGCCAGCATTGCATGGTGATTAGAATGTCAACTAGGAACTGGTAGACCCAGGTGTGAACCTCAACTCTGCCATGGAGCTTACTGGACAGTTCTTGGAAGTCAGTCTCTCTCAGCCTAATCTGCATCAAAATTGTTGTTTTGAGTAGAAAATGGCAAGATGAATTATGAAAGCCACTTTGAGTCTCCCCTGGGGAGGAAAAACAGGATCTAACTATCTGAATCTAAATAAAAATACACTATGGATTGGTTGGGGGGATGGAGTAGAGGCTACAAGTGTTCTCTCCTTCCAACCAAAATGATGTACAATATGTCCAGAATGGAGAAAGGCTAACATTTTAGCTGTACCCTCTGGAAAAACAAGCAGCTAAACTGCTGAAAACTGAAGGAGATAAACGCAAGTGTTTCTACTCAGATGAAAGGCAGGACCTCATCAGATGAAATACAAGAGATCAGTGAAGAAGAAAGATCAGATATCTCTACACAGTACATGAGAATCAGTGACGGTCAAATTTCTGAGCTGTCTCAACATCTTCAATTTCATGAAAAAGCAGTAGTACTGGCAGAGGAGATAAGGCAAAGGGTGAGCAAAGTCTGTGTTAAGCAAAACGAGCACATGGGCAAGACAAACCTTAACATGATGCTTGAAGCATGTTTCTCTTTAGTTTGGAGAGGAGACGTCTGAGGGGGGATATGATTGAAGTCTATAAAATTATGCATGGAGTAGAAAATGTTGACAGAGAGAAATTTTTCTCTCTTTCTCACAATATTAGAACCAGGGGGCATACATTGAAAATGCTAGGGAGAAGAATTAGGACTAATAAAAGGAAACACTTCTTCACGCAACGTGTGATTGGTGTTTGGAATATGCTGCCACAGGAGGTGGTGATGGCCACTAACCTGGATAGCTTTAAAAGGGGCTTGGACAGATTTATGGAGGAGAAGTCGATTTATGGCTACCAATCTTGATCCTCTTTGATCTGAGATTGCAAATGCCTTAACAGACCAGTTGATCGGGAGCAAAAGCAGCAGAAGGCCATTGCTTTCACATCTTGCATGTGAGCTCCCAAAGGCACCTGGTGGGCCACTGCGAGTACCAGAGAGCTGGACTAGATGGACTCTGGTCTGATCCAGCTGGCTTGTTCTTATGTTCTTATGTTCTCTCAATTATTAATGTTTTCATGTCTCCATTTGTTTAAAAAAACTGTGAACCAATTCGTCTGTCTTGAATGTGTCTGTGAGCATCTCTTGAGTGAGGGGCACAAGGCCTAGTCTACCAATGGACTGGAGAAAAACCAAAGGTAAAGCAAGTCTTAAAGGACATCTTATTGCCATCAAACTAAACAGGCAGTACCATTCTAAGGCCCCTTCCGCACACGCAAAATAATGCGTTTTCAAACCATTTTCACAACTGTTTGCAAGTGGATTTTGCCATTCCGCACAGCTTCAAAGAGCACTGAAAGCAGTTTGAAAGTGCATTATTCTGCATGTGCGGAATGAGCCAAAGAGAAAAAGCACTGATGGCACAACAGCTGTGGGAACCTCTTCCTGACCTTACCCTTCTGATCCTCAAATGTAACACCATATGACTATACATATCGGAATGCCCTAGTCATAAATGTGCTTATTTCCTGTATGCATGACTCTCTCATTCACTTCCTTGCAAATTCTGTTGCTGCCAATATTCATGACACATTGGGGTCACAGTGTCCCCCACTGCACCAGGTTCCCTACTATATCTCCTGTATTTCTGTTCTCCTCTCATTCCTATTCTCCTCTCTTGCAACTACTGGCTATTCACTTTCAAATGCTCTAGTACTGTCAGCAGGGGCAATAATGCAGGTTGACTCAGCAGAATTCTCCCTAGAGCCTGCAGCACTGCTCTTCAGCATGGAAAGGGCTGACTGTTCAGGGACAGATTAAGTCAGCTGTTTTATAGTGGTAAATGCACTTTACCAGCTATCACTGCCTTGTAAAAACTAGTTGTCAAAGACAGGTGTTCAGAAGCTACAATTGCAAGTTGTATCCTTTTCCTCTCCCCCACTGGCTGGAGTGAAGCTTATTAGTAACATCCCGGGCTGGGCTTCCAAATATAGCAAAAATACTATAACCAGATATAGCTTGCTTTGTTCTACAAAGGGTTCTGACTGGCCCTAAAAGAGGCTAAAGATGTGCAGAGTGTAAGAAACCAACGTATAATCAACCTATGATATTCTGTAGCTGTAAGAACATCCCTTTTCAGTTTAATCTTTTATTTTCTTCAGTGTTTGGGCAAATCTTACAGGCCTTGCTCAGGGTGATCATAGTAGGGGAATGATTTCCTTTTGGAATGTTCCACCAGAATTGTCTTTTTGGCAGGTGGAGAGCTATGCAACATGATAGTTTAGTGGTTTGCTTATGACTCATGCACTTCATTTGATGTTTTCTTTTTGGTTTGGATGCAATTTTTAAAGTTTTCCAAAGTATTTGGCTAACCTTTCAGAGCTTTGTTGCGTTACCACACTGCTACTGAACTATGAATGTCTTGCTTCCTATATATATATATATAAATGGACAATCCAATTCAAGCTATCTCATAACACTGATGAGTCTAAAATTATGTGAACATCAAAAAATGAAAACCATCATTGCTAGAATTTAGATTTAACAAAATTGGATATATATACATACATACATACACAAAATTTGTGTATATATTGTATATATTTGTGTATATATTTTGTGCATATTGTGTATATGTTTATACACAATTTTGTGTATGTATGTATATATACATATATATATATATCCAATTTTGTTAAATCTAAATTCTAGCAATGATGGTTTTTATTTTTTCATGTTCACATAATTTTAGACTCATCAGTGTTATGAGATAGCTTGAATTGGATTGTCCATTTATCTGGCAAACTTTATGAACTGAATTTCAGACAGGTCTAGTTTGAAGGACAACCAAATGTCAACAGAACAAAGATAATACAGAAATATGTTGGGTTCTGCCACTTTTACTTAAAAATCTGTAAAAACATTTTGAAGAATGATTGCCACTTTCTTCAGCTAACTGTAATAATGGGTATTATCTTAACTGAACAAATATATGAATTGTTTTCTATAATTTAGTTTGAATTAATGGAAGATATAATTCTAGTTTTATTAGCTTTTTTTTAAAAAAAAAATCCTTGCTAAACTGACTTTTGTATTTCAAGCTGCTACACTAGATTAATAGAAATCTCAGAGTTTCAATTACTTTACAATCTTGCGCTCTGGAGTAGCTGTCCCAAGTGAGCTCTGGGAGTGAAAATACATGAGCACTCACCACTAAAAAAGCAATGTAATGTACTATGGCTAGTAAACAAGCTATCATATAAAGGAATCAGACTATAAGAACACAGAGGGCCCCTTCAAACAGGTTTTAGCTATAAGCCTCAAAATAAAAAGCACGAATGAGATAGTATTTAAACACACACAAATATATATGGAACTTCTCCATTTGCTTCTGTGTGGTCTCTAATTGTCAAGTTATGAACCAACATTTTACTATTAAAGGAAGAAGGAGAATAAATAATCTGGTTCATTGCAAACATTTTATTGATCTGGGTTTGCCTAAGTAGAAGTAACTACAAGGAAAGCACCCACGTTGTTATAATCACCTACTGAATACCATATGTAGCTGCCTAATATTGCTTCAAATTGGGGATCAGCCTTGTCTAGTACTTTGCCTAGCAGCAGTTCTCCAGTGTCTTGGACAGGTACCCTAGCTCTGCTACCTGAGTTCCTTCAAATAGAGATAGTGGGATTGAAGCCAGGATCTTACACTTGCCCTATGTGTGCACTTATATCTGTGGGTTTGGATAGTCTTGATTCAGATGTAGGGGAAAGCATCTTTTTTGTATGGAAACCCATGAAAAGTTTACTTTCCATTAATTACATAACTATATGAGATTTGGTTATTTTGAATTTGTAACATGCCAGGCAATCACACTTAGCAAAATTCATAGTATTTTGGCAAATGGATCCCCTCCATTTTGCAAAGTGAATTAACAGCCTTATGTAAACATTGCTGTACACTTTTCCTTTTAAACTGCTTCTTCTCCTCCACACCCTTATCTGATCAAGAGGCATGAAATTGTTCTTCCAGATACTATAAATGTAATAGGTGTGCTGTTTTTGCCTGCTAACGTTTACTTAATGAATCTAGCCATGGATTTACTGAAATAACATTTGATAAAAATGGTAAGTGATGCCTATTTTTATTGGACTGAAGTAACATTTAACCATCAGTAACAGAGATGATAAACTTGCAACACTAGCTAACTAGAAAACACATGGGAGCTGTGTGTGTGCCAATTCAAACAGATTTTTATTAAAGGCACCTGATTTTTAAGCTACCCTTCAGTATTCCCATTTTAACACTCTAATAAGAACCAGAGTTCTAACAGGGATTTTTGCATTAATTCAGCAAACTACAGATCTGACAAGGCATATCTTTTTTTATACAGAAAACGCAGGGGAGAAAACCCGCATTTAAAAAAAAGCCTTTAAAGTGAACATGTATCCCAAACCCATACGTTTCCATTCCACATGTTCGCAGTCTCAAGGGGAGGGGGAATTGGCTATCAAAGCTTCCTTGAGACCTTTTATCATGGAGGTAGTGGTGTGAACTAAAAGAGCTCAAGCTGTTGACTACAAAAAAGGACCCTAGAATTACCAAATGAAGAATGGTACCTAGGGTAGCCATTCTTCTTTACACATCTGCAGCCATTGAAATGGCCACTTGGTCCTGGAAGAAGGGAACAACCTATTATCGACAAGTTGCTGCATCCTCTTTCAGCTGCCATTTCACTGAAGTGCCAGGTGCAGAAAAGATGGCATTTTTAAAGGAGACTATAGAGAAGAGCGCAATGTTCACGGTGATTGCAAACTAGTAATTGCTCACTCAGTGTTTCCTCTTTACAAGCAACTGGCTCTTTCAAGAATTATTTGTCTCTTCTGTATTGTTTCCAGTGACGTGGCCAAGGTTGAGGGGCTGTTTTTTTTCATTTATAAGACTTAAACCTTTTATTAAAACCCTGGCATGGCAGCGTGCTGCTTATTTCTAGAGTATATGATTAAAGCAAGTTGCAATTTAAGCTCTGGAAACAGCCACTCTTCATATATTAAGTGGGCATTGTTTGGAGACTTTAGCATTCCCTTGTTAATCCCATCACTACACTTATGAGTTTACTGGATTTCTTATTGACCTAATGAGAAAGAGGGAAAAATTCAGGTGTGGAGTAACTATGTGATGACTTTGAATCTCACTTTGAAATATACAGGATGGAAATAGAATGGCCAAACTAAGTCAACTACTGATGTTATTGTTTATAGCCTTTTTCAGACATGATGTCAGTGAGTACTGGGAGTCTGGCAACTGTGCATACTAGGAGAGCATAGTACTTGTGATCCTCCATCTATGTGCAGTCCTGTGTTCTCTGAAGCTGGGAAATGTGCATAGTTGGCATTTGTGTACAGCTTCAGTACTCATAAACCAAACCCTGGAAAATCCAGTGATCAGTTTGTAGTAGGAATGCCAGTCTCTGGGTTGGACCTGGGGTTCCCCACAAAATTTCTCATGCCCTGCCAGTGGCCATACACCACAGCAAAATACATACATTGCTCCTGTTTAGATAACAAGGCCACAAGTTACTTCTGTCACTGGCCTGAGCACCACATACTATTCATCTGGTACATCTGGTTTGTGGGTGAGGGAAAATAATGGGTCAGCAAAGCTGGGTCCAAAGCAACACAAAGTAATTGAGGCATTCCTTCATGCAGTCGATTACAATGGCAGTAAAGCAGAAGCATATTGTAGGTGCTCCTGGAGGATGTAGAAAAACTTTAATAAAAATGTGTTTCATATATTGTCTGGTCATGGAATGAAATGTAGGTCTTTTTGGCACAAATTGTTCAGAACATCTTCCGAACGTTTTCAGTTTCCCTCACTTTTACCACAAGGTTTGTCCACACTCACCTCTTCCAAGCATTTCATTCTATATTTTTTGCCGATCCACTGATTTGATGCCTTGTCAATTTGTTGAATCATTGCTTTGTATAATCATGTAAGAGAAACTGCAGGAAGAAATTCTGTTATTGCTTTGTGTAATTGTGAGTTTACTCATGAGTAACTTTACCCACACATATGAAAACTGTGAGGGGGGGGGGAGGACTGAGAAAAATAGCCAAAAATTATAAAATGTTCAAAATGATGAAAACGAAGAGGTGAGGGGGAAAGGAGTGAGGCAAAGGACACCAAAAATGGCAAGTTAGGCTTCAAAGGGAAAGTTGAGCAAGGGCACAGGGGCTTGAGAAATGGGCCAGTTTTTTGGCAGGATATTTAAAACATTTCAAGAATACCGCACTGCAAGGGAAGCTGACTTTGAAATGTTTCAGCCAAAAGAATAATTGTAAAAAGGTTTTCAAATATGACAAGTTAAAAGAAAAAGGAAACATTTCTGGGACAAATGAGGGAAAATGAAGTGCAGAACACCATGGAGGAAACAATTTATGAAAGTCCTGGAAATGTTTTTATGACTTGTGCAAAAAAGACCATAGTTTGTAGTTTGGGCTAAAACAATAACAATATTGTTAAAAAGAGCAAACACCATATCAAATCAATTAAACTTGTAATTTATTATTTTAAAAAACCATCATCATCAGTAGTGCTGAAGGAAAATATATTTGTTTAATTTGGATGGTGGAATCCAGCACAAACATTCCTTTTGTACTGGCTCAAGCAAAAGTGAAAATGTAAGGGAACAAGTGGTAGCCATTTGTTCTAACACAGACTTATGGTATCCCTACTTGCATTTCCACTTGCATAACATCTTTGTGCAATCAATTTCTTGGCACTGTAATATATAGAAAGGAAAGGTTGGTGGGCCACTGCGAGTAGCAGAGAGCTGGACTAGATGGACTCTGGTCTGATCCAGCTGGCTTGTTCTTATGTTCTTATGTTCTTATGTTCTTAAGGTTTTGTATATGATTTTGTACAAGCAGAACCATTTGCTTTAGAAGCATTTCTGAGCATGCCCAGCGTCCTGCATTCTGATTGGCTGTTGCTTTTGAGTGTCAGATTGAATAGATGTCAGGCAGGGATCAGCCAGAGATCAGCCAGCTGAGCAGGAACAATACTGCAAATATAGAAGTCTGGGTCATGCAGAGCAAACTGGAGCATTACTAACTCTGTGTGTATGCAGAAACCGGTATAAAATAGCCCAGGTATATATGATCTTGGCTCAACCCTGGTGTAATTGTGCCATGCAAAAATAGCCCTAGTCTGCCTCAGCTCTTTTCAGTGGCATTGACACTGAACATATAAAGTATTTTTGATGACAAATAGGGTAGTATTGTAGAAATTATGTGATAAATGCTTTTTTGCACTTTTATGCTTGCTTATGATTCCTTTATAAAGTAGATCTATGGGATGCACATTTTTTTCATTCATGCAGAGTGCCCACCACCCTTCACAACTTCTCTCTGGCTGTCCCTGGGGTGCTGTTCGCACAGCAGGCACTGCTGTATCGCATCAGCACCGTGCTGGGCCCGCCCAAGCTGCGCAAAGATGCTGCTTTTTAACCTCACTCCCCGAGTGAGGTTTTTTAAAAGCAGCGTCTTCCCTCCGGAGCGGTGCGAATTGCATTGGCATGAGGCCGCCACTTTTGGCCCCTCCAGTTTCTGCGAGGGACTTACCTTGTCTTTCTCTGCAGCTCCGGGCGGCTGAAAAGACACTTCCACACTGCCCTGTGGCCCCTGAGGGTCGGAGGGCAGCGGGGGCGTGTCTTTCCAGCTGCCCAGAGCTGCAGAGGAAGGCAAGGTAAGTCCCTTGCAGACACCCAGGGTGGCTCAATGTGGGCAGCAGCGGCGTCGGGACTGCCCACATGGGACCATGCAAATGGTCCCGATGCTCCACCGGCTTCATTTATGCTGTTGGGAACCCACTGCCTCTGGCTGTGCAGAAACAGCCTCTGACAGGTCAAGCGTTACAGGTAAGCAGTGGTGTAAGGGGGGGGGAATCGTGTCCGTGGCAAAATGGCGCCCAGGCATCACCCACTTATCTTAGTTCAGCTGACTGCTCTTTGCAGTCGGCTGAACTCCAGGCTGCCTGCAAGGAGGCCAGAAGGGGGAGGGCTTGGCAGCAGGTAGCTCAGGTGCACACTGTTTCATCATGTGGGGGTGCGCCCAGCACCTCCGCATGTGATGAAATGGTGTGCGTCCAAGGACATGGGGTACCCCGTGTCCCCATTAGCAGTACACCACTGGGAAGAGGCATGTTGTCCGTTGTATCTACACCACCACTATTGTTTGAGGCCTACAGAATATCTTGATCAACCCAATTTTCTTGAATTGGGTTTCTTTTCCATCTCAATATTTGAGGTTGCTCTTTCTAAATATTTCTTTTATTTACAGAATCTTTATCCCCAAAGCAAGCATTTGCTGTAGCCAAAGTCCAAATGAATTCTGGTTGTAAACTATAGTCCTGCCTGTTTTCATATTGGCAAATGTCTATTTCACAGTTTTGATTCCTGCTTTTTTATTCTGAGTAATTGGCTAACATCATGGAACAAGAGAAGGTTAGCCTATTTAAGCCCTGCATCTTTAGGTCTGCCACAATGATTCCCTAATCCAATTCTGGCTCTTTGACAACATGAAAAGCAAATGCCAAAGTTATACACAATAAGGCAACAAATTCAAAGTGCAAACAGAAGTTTATTTTTTTAAAAAAAACGGTAAATACCTAAAGGAGTTTAGAGTGTTATGTTGCACTCAAATACCAAGCTTGTAGAGCCCCCAAAATATAACTTTTTCTCTAGAATCCAGTTACTGAAGATGGCATTTAGTTTAGGAAAGGGAATAGGTTTTATTCATAATTTTGTGATGAAAAGTTCCAAAGAATATTGCCTTCATATCACCCTGTATAATAGTATTTTTGGCAGATTATGGGTTAGATGCAGCTTAAATTTTCCAATGGCAAAATGGAATTTCCTTGTCTCCTCCAACCACTGCAGCCCACTGATCGCCATGAAATGCTGCTCCTCAGGAATAAGAGGAAGGGGTCAGAAGTGGGATGGCAGAATTGGTGGAAATTGCAAATGTAGTCTGGATCTAACTCTATGACTGCTGTCCACAGCAACAAGGTCAACAGTGATTACTGGGATTACTTTATCTATGCAATGACACCGTTTGGCTATAGTAAACTATATATGCTTTCATATGCGGTGTCTTAATTAAGATGGGAGAATTGACAAGATGGGAGAATTGGGAAATTGGTCTATAATATTAATTGCATAATTCTAGAATTCTGAAAAACCAGCTGCAGCATCTCTAAAGCTGAATGTGCAAAAATTGACCAGATTAAAAAAAAACTGGGCCTCCCATGAGCTTGAGGAAATTTCTAAAGACTTTATGGGTTATTGTGTTTCAAATGGAAGATTTTATGGCAATAACATATTGCTATATGGCATTGTGGAAGTAAGTAGCCATTTGAAGGAGAAAACACATTGAATGATCTCCTGGGCTACTTTAAGCTCCTTACACAATCCTTAGTAGTTACTGCATGTCCCTTTTATTAATTCTTTACCATCTGAAATTTGCCACAGTTGAATACTGTTATAGAAACTAAAGAAGTCAGTTTGGGGGGGGGGGGCGGGGAGGAGAATGAACCTATCTATATCATAGGACCCATAGAAATTGGAGCATCAGATTAAGACTGGACCTAGGGTACAAATCCCCCTATGGGAGAAGAACCATACATGTTGCCCTGAGCTTCTTGAAAAAAGGTTTTGCCAGTGTTTGAAGAATGCACTGTAAATATAATGGAATAAAAGCAAAAAATCTTCCCAATAAGTACTTTTCAGTTTGGTTTTCTGATGAAAGCATCATTCCACCTGAAAATGGTATCTCTGCTTTATGAACCATCTGTCTGATACATCTGACCAATTGGTTTAACACACTGCAATCAAAAATACAATAGGCTAAAGTTTCCACCATTTCATAGAGATTTCTTTTTTTTCTGCACTTGGGGCCCATAGTCATTAAGGTAGCCAAGTATACAGATGGATAGAATACGAAAATGCATCAATAAAATTTTTAAAAGATCTCTAAAACATTTTATATTGGTTCTTTTGTTAAAATAAGAGAGCTACAAATACAGAACATATGCTGCTTTGTGTAGAGGGAGGATATAACCTTTTTACTAGCAGTCATTTGTGATGCCCTGCATTTTACAATCAGTGATTTACTGGTTATAAATCTTTGTTTTGTTAAATTTGTACTGTACCAGATACTTTGATAGCTGGCTGATGCAACAAAGAAACTCCTGATTCTAGAACCTGTATACCACACTAATACACATTAATAATGTTCATATGTCACTGAGCATATGGTATATTTGCAAGGAGAGGTAGAGATTTCTGTGTTCAAATGATTCCTAGAATCAGTTGCTGATGTCTTTATTTATGGTACTTATTGTTCAAGGATTTCACTCCTAAATGAAGTTTATTTTATTTTTATTTTATTAAATTTATATCCCACTCTTCCCAAACAAGCTCAGTATATGTAAACTTTTGCTTTATGTTGTGACCAACACACAAAAAATGCATATAATTGCAAATTTGGTTGTGGTGCTCCTTTGGTTCAGCCCACAGTGCTGTTGTGAATTTAAAGGCTTGCCACTATTTGAGCTGGGCCAATCATACAACTTCCTGCCATTTTATCATTACCCACCAATGACTGGGTGGAGATAATTGGTGAGGACATGAGGGAGAATATCTATTTTTTTTACATATAGCTCTGGAGAGTCAGTTGAAAGTGTTGACCAGGTACTAATATACTCACTTGAATGGTTAGGTGGTTCAACAGCAGTAGGGACTTGCAAACAGATGGCTTTATGCTCTCTGATAAAATCAATTGCTCTCCTGTTGGGTCTTCCACTTTTCCTGTTGCCTTCAGCTTTTCTGAGCATTACTGTCTTTTCCAGTGACTCATTTTTTTATAATGCGACTAAAAATTTTTCATAATGTGACTCAATCCCTTCCAGTCCGACTTCTGTGCTAGACATGGAACAAAGACCATCATCACTGCCATCACAGACACACTCTGCATGCAGCTTGCCCAGGGCAGATTGGCGCTGCTGGTATTATTAGATCTTACCGCAGCGTTTGATGTGGTTGATCATGACCTTTTGACCCACTGCCTGGCCAATGCCGGGGTACGGGGCACTGTCTTACGATGGATAACCTCGTTTCTCCAGGAGTCAGCAAGTGTGGTGTGGAGATAGGGTTTCCCAGAGGTGCTTGCTACATTGTGGTGTGCCTCCGGGGGCCCTATTGTCCGCCCTATTATTTAACGTCTATATGCGACCCCTTGCTCAGTTGGGCTGATTTGTCATCAGTATGCCGATGACACTCAACTAATTCTGTTGATGCGGGGGAGGCTGACCACTGCCCCTGTGGCTCTACAGCAGTGTTTGGAGTTGGTTGCTGGCTGGTTGAAGTGGAGCAGGTTAAAGTTGAATCCTTCATGGATGGGTCAGGGAGATTGAGGGATTCCAGCCACTGGTGCTGGAGGGGGTCGCTTTACCAGTGGCCTCCTCGGTCCAGAACCTGGGAGTCCACCTGGACTCTGCTCTTTCTTGGGAGACCCAGGTGGTCCGAGTGACCCAGGTAGCTTTCTTCCATCTCCGGCAAGCCCGGCAGCTGGCCCCTTACCTCTCCCAGACTGACCTGGCCACAATGATCCATGCCAGAATCACCTCCAGACTAGACTATTGCAACTCGCTCTATGCGGGTCTTTCCTTGCGACTGATCTGGAAATAGAAACTGGTCCAGAGTGCAGCAGCGCAGCTTCTCTCAGGGGGTTTGTTTAGGGATCATATCTCCCCTGTGCTGCACCAACTGCACTGGCTCCCAGTGGAATACTGGATCACCTTCAAGGTGTTGGTGTTGACCTTTAAGACCCTTCACGGCCTGGGGCCCTCATCTCTTAGGGACCATCTCTCCCCATATGTCCCTACTTGGCCTCTGTGGTCTGCAGAGGCAAATGTACTGGTGATCCCCACCCTTGAATGATACGGCTGGCCTATACCCAGGCCAGAGCCTTTACAGCCCTGGCCCCTGCCTGGTGGAACACTCTCCCTCCAGCTGTTAGGGCCTTGCGGGACTTTGGACAGTCCTGCAGGGTGTGCAAAACTGTTCCACTGGCCCTCAAAAAGTGATATTGGAGATTTGGGAGAAATGGAAATTGAAATGGATGCCAGGGTTTCTGGACACGACATCACTTGGGAGCATGGTCGGCAAGGAGGGAGGCCAAGTAATACGATCTCTACATAGACAAGGATTACAAAAAGTAGCACATTTGTATAATTAAAGAGGAGATTTCATAACGTTTCCACACCTAATGGAGAAAGGAGGTACCAAGAACTGGTTAGTACTAAGAGGAATATGGGAAAAGATAAAAGTCTCCAGGATAGAAGGAGGTTGTATAATGAAAAATTGTATAAAAACATATGATGAAAGGAAAGGAAAAATGTTAGGAGTTCTATATAAATACATGATAGAAGATCAAGAATTTATGGTAAGAGCTGTAATGGAAAAATGGCAACAAGATGGAGTAAAAGACATAGATTCTATAAAACAAATAATAGACAATATAAATAAGATAAAAATAGAGAAATATGCAGAATTGGAGAAGAAACTAATATTAAAATGGTATAGAACACCGAAACAGTTGGCATATATGATAAGTGGACTCTGTCCAAAATGTTGGCATTGTGGGGATAAAAATGCAACTTATACCCATATGTGGCTAGAATCCCCAGAGGTAAAACATCTGTGGGGAAATGTTATAATATATATAGAAAAATATGTGAATGTAAAAATAAAGATAAACATAGATCTATTATTTATAGGCATACTGAATTATACAATAATAGAACAAAGGAAGAGAAAGTTATTCAAACTAATGATTAGAGCGGCCCATGCAGTAATAGCATTGGGATGGAAGGACAAAAAAATCTGGACAATGCAGAAATGGTTGGAATATATATGGGAACAAATACAATTAGAAATTTTTGACATAATGTCAAGAAACCAAATATGGCAAGAAAAACAAAAAGACATGAAGTGGATATGGACTGAATTTAAAGACTGGTTAAACTAAATTGGAATTACAGAAGAAAACTGGATAAGAAGATTAGAAAGAATGGACCTGCTATGCACATCTAAAGAAGAAAAGAAGAGGGGGGAGGGGGAAAAAGAGGGCGTAAAAAGGATATGGAGGATGAAATATAAAGTTGTATAATAAATCTGTAACAATCCAAAATATCAATTAAAAATGTATTTAAAAAACTGTTCCACTGGGCTTTTGCGGGGTCCAGCTGCGGATTGCCTCCCACACTATCTGCCCCATATGTATATACCATCTTAATGGCGGCTATCTGTTGTGCCTGGCCCCCTCCCAGTGGGTTTGAGATTTTCCGGGTTGCCATCCAGTGTTAGGTCTTTGCTTTGCTGGTTTTCTATTTGTATTTTAAATTGCTGCTGTTTTTAATCGTTAATTATGATTTTAATTGTTCTACTCTTGTACACCACCCAGAGACCTTTGAGGGTGGGCAGTATAATAAATCAAAAATAAATAAAATAAAATAGCTTTAATTTATTCATTTTAGCTCCAAGGGAGAGTTCAGGTTTGATTTGATCTGGAACCCACTTATTTGTATTGTCTGGTAGTCTATGGCGTCCATAGAACTATTCTCCATCACCCCATGTCAAATGAATCAACTTTCTTCCTGTAAACTTTCTTCACTGCCCAACTTTCATGTAAAAATAGGGAATACTATAGTATGACTTAAGGATCTATTCTAGAACATTCATGGCTGCCCTTCCAAGTCTCAATCTCTTTCTTGGTTGCTCTCTCTCTTTTGGGTTGATGATTAAGCCAAGGAATTGAAAATATTTAACGATTTCCACAACTTCATCATCAAAAGTTGTGCAATTCTTTTGTAGCTCTTACTTTTGTTTTCCTGATGTTCAGCTTTGGTACTTTGCATTCGGTATTTTCTGCTTTAACCTTTAACCTTTCAACTGTTTTCTCCCAGTAAAGATGCATCATCTGCATATTTCAAATGGTTAATTATCTTTCCAACTTCATTTAACTCTAATCCAGATTTCCTTATTATTCTGCATATCTATTGAACAGATAGGGAAACAAAATACATCTTTGTCTGACATCTTTGCCAAAATTCAACAAAACAAGTACTAATAACTAATGTTTTCATACTACACTTTGTCACAGAAGACAAAAGAGGGAAAAAGGAAAACAGAATCCGGGGAGATACTAAAGATGGAACTTTCATTTTCTAGCAGCAGCTATTCAGCAGCAATGGTAAACGTGACATTTCCTGAGCTTGTTAACTGCTTGTATAACTCTTTCAGTTAGTGGTATCAGGGTAGCAGCCTTTTTAAGAGGTTCAAGGTTTAATGTTAGCTATAAATATAAAGATGTATCAGGATTTCCATGACTGCTTTATGTGTAGTGAAAATATTTCAGTGGTTGCCATTGTCCTCTTACTTCTATCCTCCACTGACATTGTCATTAAATATTAGGAATAACATGAATGCTCTCTCCCGATGCATGTTCTAGATTGGATGTGAACAATATATTTTCAAGTCAATGAGAGTTGCAGTCCTTTTTCTGCCAAGCCTTTATGGAGTTTATATAGCATTTATTTCCACACTAAGGCTGATTCCACACAGTAAATATACAGTGGGTTAGAGTCATAAAGGAACCCATTTTCTTTTCTCCCATTCACATGTGTGCTGTTCAGGCAGTGATTGCTGCCCATGAAAGCAATACTGTACTGATTGTCCCACAGAGGCATAGCTGGGCCATACTGCATCCAGTGCACACTCTGTGTTTTCCACCCCACCCCTCTACAACGCCCTGCCCCCCCCTTCACCCAGCGCCACAAACACTTACCTTAGTGAAACAGTGCAGGCTTAAGAATTGGCCGTTCCTTTCAGACTAAAAATGGCCTGGTGGGAACTATACTTCCCATGAGACGTTGGAGCTCACAAAGTCTCCTGGGAAGTGTAGTTCCCAGCAGGCCGTTTTCAGCCTGAAGGGAACAGGGCACTTCTCCAGCCTGCACTATTTCACTAAGTTAAGTGGGGGGGCGCCAAGGGGGGGCAGGGGAGATTTCCCCCCCCAGATGCGTGCCCAGTGCAACATGCCCCCTGACCCCTGGTAGCTCCGCCTCTGTTGTCCCATGACTGGCTGCAAACCAAAACGGGTTTCATAGTAACCTGTACCTGTGAGTTTTGGCCTGTGTGGAATTGACTAAAGAGCTGATAAGATAGAGTCAACTGAAATTTTAATTTATCCAATGACAATGTTAGCATCTGATAAGGCTGCCAACATTGGCAGGTATTGTATTTATGTGATTTGAATTCTGTCCATGACAGATAACTTGCAACAGTACTTCATTTTTATGGAGACTTAAAATGTTTATTGGCAATTATTATATAATAAACAGAGTTGTGTAAATTGTCCCAGAAATACTGTGCCTTGCTGCTTCTTTAGTCAATATTTTTACCTATTGAAATTTCAGGTATGCCCTGTGTAGAATAATATATTATCAAATTTTAATTATAGAAAGCAGATCCTTCAATGGCTCATGTTGGCCTAATAAAGTTAATGGATTGGTTCTCTTATTTTTATGACCTATTTTTTGCTTTTGTTCATATAAAGTCAGATTAGCAATTATGATATCTTTTCTCCATGCCATTAAATATAACTGGAATATCTGCCACCCAATTAAATTTTATGTAGTGCAATTGAGAGGCAGAATCAATTCAATTAACAGATACATAAAACTGGGACCACATAATAATTAGAACAATGGGATGGTATTTGTTAAATCTTTTATATGTGTATAAAGTCCCAGTGAGTAGATCGAGATAAAAAATGTATTCTACACTGTATGTTTAATTGTGCAAAATCTATCTTATTTAGAAAATTAGCAGCCTTTAGACTTAGGGCTCAAAATAGCAGCATAGCCTTTAGGCTTTGTGCTTGGGAAAGTAGCTTTTAGGCAAATAAATGTATGTATTTAGACATGGTTGGGAACTAAGGACAACATAGAAACATTTACTGAATTTGTGAAGTTATATCTCAACCTTACTGTGTGTGGTAAAGAAATAAATGCTATGGTCGGCAACGTTGTACTGGCATAACTTCTGTATAAACCACTGTAGGATAACACATCTAACAATACAATCCTATGCAGGCTTACTCCAGTTTAAGCCCATTGAAATGAATCGTCTTAGACTGGAGTATTGCTTAGGATTGCATTATAAGGTACATAAAGGCATCTGTACCAGGAATGGAATAGCAGTGGAGCAACTAATCTTCCATGTTAGCCTCATAAATTCAGTCCTGCACTATCTTAAGATGTAGGCAGAAGCAGGAGAGATTTCCTGTCCTTTCATACAGGATAAGGTTGATGCCCGAGATAAGGTCAGATGGTTCTACATCTACACATACTACACTGTAGAATCAGTGTGGTAAGACCAGTGAAGTGGTGGTTCACAACCCTTATCAGCTGTGAAGCTCATTTAGGTGATGATGTGACAGTCGTTGTCTTTCAGCTAAACCTACTTCATAGGATGATTATGAGAATAAAATGGAGGAAAGAGAGCTGTGTATACAATTCTGAGGGTTTTGGAGATAGTGTGAGATTAAATGAAATAGTATTCAAGTGTGTCCAAGGGCTGTGACTCAGTGGAAGAGCTTTGAGAAAGATCCCAGATTCAGTCTCCAACATTTCCTTTTTGTTACTGGTATACTTGCTTAATTCATTTCCTTTTAGCTCCTGCCAGTTTCCCATTCCTTCTTCACTGACTTAGCAATCCACATGCCACCATTTTACATTTTTTTAAGTCTTGGAATTTAAGGTGATTCATGAAAGCAAGTCTATGGTTAACCATCCTGTTGTCCTGCTGTGTCAACAGGCCAGCTAACAACTGCACAGCACTAGCATTGTTTTAGTTGGTATCTTTAAGCAACAGAAAGTATTGCAGAGATAGCAACATCAACATCATAACACCACCTTTCATTAAGCAGCATGCCAACAGCATTATTTCTACAAAGGAAAAGCCAGTCATCCCTTGGTGATATTGGCATGTATCTGCAAAGTTGTTCTGGCTCTCCCTACACAAAACAGAATGTGGAAAACAGCAATGTTCAGCAGGTTAGTGACTCCTGCCTATAGCCTTTATTCTACACACAAATCCTACATCAACTATCAAGAAGCATTGTAATCCAGAGGATCCACAACAACAACAACATCCTCCTCCTCCTCCTCCTCCTCCTCCTCCTCCTCCTCATCATCATCATCATCATCATCATCATCATTTATTAAATTTAATAGACCCCCTGCGCCCAAAGGGCTCAGGGCGGTGTACAATAAAACCAACAACAAATAGTGATAAAACATAATACAACAATATAAATCAAAAGTGCATTAAAATCCATTAAAATAGTAGCAGCATCATAACTCAGATGAACCATATTTAGGATGGCGTCCAAACCCCAAACTCCCTACCTCCTGCCCCCATGGGAGGGGATCGGCTGATCCCCATAGATGGTAACCAGATGGTACACGGGGCATCAGAAGGGGGTGGACAATCCGCAGCTAGTCTCCCCAAAGGCCTGGTGGAACAGCTGAGTTTTGCAGATCCTGCAGAACTCACCAAGGTCCCACAGGACCCTAACAGCTGGAGGAAGAGTGTTCCACCAGGCAGGGGCCAGGACCGAGAAGCCCTGGCCCGGGTAGAGGCCAGCTGTACAGAGTCAAAATACATTCAACAGATAAATACACTAGTTTGCCAATGAATTATTAACTGAAAAGATACATTAGCTGTTATGCTCACTTGGAAAGGTAAAAGAGAAAAACAGATTCATTTTTACACTTGCTCCTAATAGAACTTAACATGTAGAGCAATTCAATAAACCTTCATAATTTGCACTGTCATGGCTGTGACTATGAATCTATTGTTAAGCATAGCAGCAGGTCTTGGGCCACCACAACTAGAAACATTCTCCTCCACTCTTTTTCCGAATCCTGAATTTAAATCATAAAAGATGAATGTGACGTCACTCTCAATCATTTCCACATGGCTTCACTTGTGGGATCAAAAAGAAAGTGGAGCTCCTCTGTCAGGCAGGATATTGGCAGAAGCAGATTCCTAAGAAGCTGCAAGAAAAGGCTGCTGGTGTTGTAAAGCGCTCAGTGTTGCAATATTACTTCCCATCAAAGAAGTCATTCTAGAAAGAGTCAGCTTTTAAAAAGTTACAATGCTTTGTGGAAACTAAGCCTTCACTTTTGGTTCCATTTGGCATATAAGGCTGACTTATTAAATTTTAAATGATGTTAAAGCTAGTGAAAACTTGCTCCAAGGAAACATGGTTTGGCCAGAAACTGAATGAGCTGAATAATGGGCATGTTGAGATACAGAGCCACATACTCCTATTCTCTCTGGTACATTAGTTTTCTAAAGGTAGCGTTTTGGCTCTGATAGAATGAAAGGGCAAAGGTGACAGAATGCAAGGGGGGTGCGAGCTAAAAGAGAGAACAGCTACTACAATGGCAGGGAGATGAGGGCCACCAGTTCTGAATGCCTGGAAAGATGCGTTAAATTGACAAGGAAAAAGACGGTGTCATTTTAAAGGGCAAGAAAGGAATTATCTGTGCAAAAACTTGCTTATGTATGGTAGAAATATTGTAGACAGATCTTCAGTTCTAATACAGATGTAACCTATTCTGGTTTGGTGTTAATTGGTGTCATTGCGGCAAAATGGTCAGACTAGGATTTGAGAGACCAAGGTTCAAATCTCCACTCTGTCGTGAAAGCTTGCTGGGTGACCTCAGGCACACATGCTCAGGCTAGCCTGCCTCACAAGGTTGTTCTGAGGATAAAATGGAGGTGAGGGGAACAACATAAGCCACTTTGGGTGAAGAAAAATGTAAAAGTAAGGGGTAGTCCCCTTGTGTAAGCACTGGATCATTAATGACCCATGGAGTGATGTCACATCACAGTGTGTACTAGGCAGACTATGCTTTTTTTAGGGGTGGGGGGGTGGGGATTGCCACTGCCTTTCCCAGTCCTTTACACTTTACCCTCAGCAGTCTGGGCATGCATTTTACTGATCTCAGAAGGATGGAAGGCTGAGTCAACCTTGAGCTGGCTTCCTAAAACCAACTTTTGTCAGGATCAAATTCAGGTCATGAGCAGAACTTCGACTGCAGTGCTGCAGTTTACCCCTCTGCACCACAAGGCAGAGTGGTAAAGAAAAGCAGGGCATAAAAGGATAAATAAATTAAGACTTCTGGAGAGGAAAAAAATGCTTTTGTTTGCTAACTTCCTGACTGGTGACTTATTTCATACATTCATACCTTAGTCAATAGATGAACACTTTCAATAAACTATATCAATTCAGTTTTTTCAACTTGATTGAATTGGGTATTTGGGTAGCTTTTAGCAGTGAGCAAAATTTGATGGGTAGTTGATTTAAAATATTCATACGCTTTCTGCCTAATTATGCTACTTATATAGAATGCGTCCAAAGATACCCATACTAAACAATGCAACCCTTTCCTACTTAACCTTTCCTATCTGGCAGTTTTTCAGATTAAAACATTTGAAATCTGTTCTGAGCAAAACTAAATCCACATTCAAATGTAGGACTTTTATAGATAAATCATAGAAGCAAAGCTCTGAAAACCAATGGTGGTCTTCATAGCTACTATTTTTCTATGCTAAAGAATGGGAGCACTATGTCTGGGAGAGAGAGTTTTTGTCCAACTGTATACATCAGCCTTGTTGGAGCTGAAATTATGTATCAGTTGCCTGCCACAACGCAAGTTTATAGTTACTGTTCAGTTCAGTTCAGTTATGATCATGCTGAAAATGCAACTGACTAAATGTGTGATGAACACATATTTAGAAGGGTTCATGGGTCACTTAGTTCCCTTGCTCTGAGCGTTCTCTGACACTGCATGCAGGTATATAACAGTTGTCACTATGATATGTTGTGCCATTTGTTAATTTTTAATTTCTGCTCAGGGCCATGCATAGACCGCCCAATACAAAGAGGGGGGTTGCACTGTGGTTGGGAACTGCATGATGGCGGCGCAGCTATATCATCTCCAAAGAGGATTGCAGCACCACAGCAGTCAATTCAAAAAAACTCTCCTATCTACCTGAAAGTGGTGTATGCAGCTGCATGGGCTGCACCTCCAATTCTGCATGCACAAAGTAATGCTGGCATTGGGAGCACTTCTTGGCCCAAAGGGCTTAGGAAGCTGACTACATTTGGCCCAACTCTTGGGAACACCTCCATCCTTGCCAGTGTGGCTTCCTGCAGTGGAGGACCAGCAGGGTGAGGGTAGACTTCTGCATGTGTTGGTGTCTGTGCCTGTTTGGGTGGTGCAAGTGGTCATAACGCCAATGGTCACGCCACTTCCAATGCAGTTTCAGCCTCCCCTATGGATTGCACAGTTAAACACTGTGCCCAAATATGGATTTAAACAGACATACAATTTTGACCCCAAATTAGCAACCAAATATAAGATTCTTATCTTTAGACAAAGTGAAAAGTTATTTTGGCATTAAATTTGGCTCTTCTGTAAATTACATGCAAGTATATTCAAGTGCTCAATTACTATAATTTCTCAGTCTTTGATTAAGTTATTCAGTAATCAAAAAAGACAGGTAGCAGATTTCTCTCTAACTGAAGACAAGGTACAATTAAGGTTATAAATAAATGTGAAGTCTGGAAGAGACAAATCAATATGTAGATTGGGTAATTTAGTTTCTTGATTTTGCTCCTATTCAGTCTAGAGGCTGGTTCCACAACTGAACATGTACATGGAGGAAATTTATACTGAGTCAGTACATCCTGCTCTGTCATGTCTGTTTTGAATAGAAGCTTTCCAGAGTCTCAAGGAGAAAAGGCTCTTCCCAATATCTGCCACCTGCTTTAAAATGCGGATGCTGAACGCTCCTGGCCAAAGTACGTTTACAGGCCAACCCACAAGGTTATGCAGCTGGGGTTGGTGCCGTGCTGCACTGCCTCCAGAGGGCTTCCAGGTGGCATAATGAGGCAGCAAACTCCAGAAACTCCCCAACCTCCTGAAAGTCCTCCACAGCTGAAAATGGAGTTAATCCACCTCTCCAAGTGTCATAAGTCCAAGGGCAACACTGGAGGTGTTCCCAGCTTCAAAACCCAATGGAAGCTGGCACCCTGAGAATGGTCCCAGTCATGCTACTATCCTCCTGGACACTAACCCAGCTCTGGGGACTGGAATGTCTTCTAGTTCGGGTGCCACTGAGGTCTGTAGTGCTCACCCGCTTCCCGTTTGCACTCCCCACTGCCGTAAATGCCACTTGAACTGTCAAGGTGAGCAAACATGCTGGCACGATCCTGCACAGGATCCTAGAGTCCATTCCTTCCCACCCGAAGATTGGGCTTCCCAAGTGCATTTAGGTCATTTTTTTAGGCTGTGGAATTCACAATCTACCCCTCCCCTGGTGCTATTTTACTTCATTTATTTTTTTAAAAGTCTATGTCGCCTTTCCACCCAATTTAGAATCCCTAAGGCATAAATCAACATAAGAACAGGGGTGAATGGATATTTAATACAATATGCAAATATACAGATAAACACATTAACAGGAAGGGGGACTACTGAAAAATACAAAGCAAAAAAGTTTTTACGTGGTGGTAGGAGACAAGGATAGAGGGGGACTGACTAATCTCCCTGGAAGATGGTCTGTATTACTTCTCCAGGAGAGAATTGGTTCAGTTAATTGCCCCAGAAGGTATTGGGTTTTCTTTTCATTCTAGCATACAAGCACTGCTTGCTGGGAAATTTTTCAGATGGGAAATCTGTGGGCGTTTTCCCACTTACCTTCTGCCCTGCACTACTGTAGCCAAGTAGCGCGGGGTCCCCCGGCACTCCCCACTACAGGGGTGGCGACAACACAGCCGCCCCAATACTGCCGCTGTCGCGCCCCCTCAGCACACGTCATTCCTGGCGCTCTTCAAAACAGCATGGGGTTGTGGGGAAGCCCGGGCATGCACCAGAAATGATGCACGCTGAGAGTAGCGCGCGGCGCAGGGGGCTATGAGTAAGTGGGGAAATGCTCTGTGTCAGCTAAGTCAGTTGACTAAAATCTCTCTGTGATCCATTCTGCACAGCACAAAAAAAAGTCTGTGGGATGTCTTGAGGCAACTGCCTCTTTTCACTTCACACACCCAAAATAAGATGTCTCGGGGGCGTCTTGAAAAGAGGTAGCTTCTGGGTGCTTTCCAGGCAGCAAAGACATCAGAAGGGAAAAGAGGCAGTTTCCTATCCGACCATTTTGCTCTCTGGTCAGTTTCACCCTCCGCTTGCACCCAACATTTTGTGTGCATCTGAAGAGTGTCTCCCTGCTGCCATTTGGGAAGGGCCCTGTTGAGCTGAGTCTACAGCCCCAAGGCCTTGCCATAACCCTTTCTAAATGTTAAACCAAGGAACGTAGGGAATGAACTGATCAGCACCATGTATGGAAGGTATGCCCAAGTCTCAATCTTAATAAATATCATAGAATTGTCTCATGAGAGGTTGGTAAGAAACATCAAAGTGGAATGTATGGGTCTTCTTCACTGCCAGTTTTCATTTATTATGAAGCCATGAAACAGCCTGGAAAGTGAGATTTATCACCAAGTAAGTATGCACAGAATTGCAACCAAAGGTTGACTGTGTAGAGAACTGCCTTAACATCTCTTTGTGAATGTGTGACTGATTTAGTTTATCCAAAAATAATATGCTTTCTGACTCATGTTCTTAGCAGCATCTGTGGAATCAGCTGAATTTTCTTGTGCCAGGTATAAAATTAAGAAGTTGAAAGGCACCTAAAACATAACACTAGCTAGCCATTTCCCCCCTTTCCCACTCATTTACCACTGAGAATCTCAGAATATTGCATTTCTGTGTTTTCTGTGTTTTTGTCCTTTTTTTAAAAAAAGTGATTTATAGTTAGGGTTGCCAACAGACCTGGATAAAAATGTCCTGACCCTTTAGCAGAGTGTGGAAATGGGCAGCTGAAAGTCATCCACATCCATGGTGTGGATGTAAATAATCTTACCTGATAAATAACATTCCATTAAGGATTTTTCTCCTCCTGACAGTTGGTATTCTTATTTGTAGTTTTTTTTTAAAGAGTTCCAGTGCAATTGAATGCAGTTCTTTCTTTTTTTATGTGTGAAAAATGAATGTTACTGTGTATTCCTCACCAAGGAACAGCTAGTGCATAACTCCATCTTTCTGTACTACCCATGCTCATTTTAATCTTGTGTATTTGCCTCTGGTTGATGAAATGGATGTAAAGTGTGACCTGTTCCACTTAGCTTCTTTGTAAAATGTTACCACGTATAACAGTGCTGTTTTCAATAATATAGGTATGTCTTTTGCTTTGACTGGTGAAGGGAGGTGAACAGCAGTTAGCCTGCCAACACTGCATCTGTTCTGCCTTCAAAAGCCTCTTCTACAAATATGGTTGTGAGTGCATTATGGTGCCAGGGACAACTAGAAGAGGAACAAAATCCACCAGACCATGGCCACACAGATCGGAAAACCCACCAGAACTAACTAAAAGAGGCCCCTTCTGCATGGTTGCGGAAGGGGTTGGGTCGGCGTAACCCACGCTGACCCGGCGACGCTGGGACCGTCCACATGGCAGAACTAGCTGGGACAACGGCGCAGAGCTGCGCCGTCGTCTGAGCAACTCACCAATCCCGCAGCCCTCCAGCACGTCACCACTGCCAGGGGACACGCCCCCTGCCCTGCACGGCCGCTCCAGGGTCGCAGGGCAAAGGGGCGTGTCCCCAGGCCTCGGCGACGCACCGGAGGGCCTTGGGTCTGGTGAGTAGCCCGGGGGGGGGAAGGCGCTTGGAAGCCGCTGCCATTCGCACGGCAGTGGCTCCAAGCCGGCGTTTCCAAAAAACCACGCTGGGGAAGCGTGGTTTGGAAACGCCGGCTTCGCTCCGGTCGGGCGGCGTGAGGGCGGCGCGGCTGCGCAGCAGCTGCACCCCCTGTGCGGATGGCGGCCTGGGGACAGCGTTTTTGCTGTCCCCAGGCCGCCATATTCCGCCCGTGCAGAAAGGGCCAGAGTGTCAGTTCATGTGGTACTGCTGCTTTGGGTTCCCAAAGAGAGTTCTAGTAGCTGATGCCAAGACACATGCCCATTGGAATGGTCACCTCCCTGAGACTGACTAGAAAGGAGAGAGTTTGGTAGCATTTCCTGGTATAAGTTGCCCACAATTTGATGTCTCCAAGATGTGAAGGAGTCTTTGTTGCTGTACTGCACCCTCTGCCATCACACTATTCTAAGAAGCCTCTTGGAATGTTTTCCAGACTCAACCTGAAAATGTATGCGTCTCAGGTTGGAATTTATTTACTCTTAACTTTGAGATATAAACACAGGAGTATTTTGGAGAGTGTGTAGCCTTACTCCCATAGTCAGTCTTATTGTCTGTTGTGGAATTGAGTGCAGAGGTAGGTGTTTCTTACAAAATTGCCTCTGATCTGTTTGTCTTGTGGGAACGGATCAGAATGTGTATAAAAATTGTATTTAATCAAGTGCCTGAACCAAGGATTGATGAATCAAAATGGCTCTCTGTATAGTGACCAGAAGCCTGCATATTACCAGCTTGCTAGTGAAAATGCAGGCAACTACAGATAACATCTTTAGTATCTTGTAACTACAGGTTACTACGTGACAGCAGACAGATGCATTTTATAACTTTGGTTTTTGGGTTAGAAATGAATGTGATTAGTTAAATTAGGAAAAAGTGGTTTTTCTATATAGTTAAATGAACACATAAATGATAAGGAGAAATTCACATGTATTAGTATTTTACTATAATTCTATTGTCTTAGAATCATTGTATAAATCTTTTAAAATGTTAGAAACATTTCATGCTGGGAAAAGTAAGTTTTATGATCCAAAGGAATCCTGCATGCCCTGGAGGTATAGCTCTCTCTCTGGGAGAAACTTAGCAAAACGGGTTTTTCTTGAAAGACAACAAGCTAGTTTTATTACTGTCCTTTGCATATGCGTAGAGGGCATAAGCTAACAGCATGTAGCGTTTGAGTAACAGAATATACTTAGAATACAGGCTGTCTTGATGTGACCACAAGACAGATCTGACCAATTAGATTTGACCACACATTCTTGTAGCACGTGAAAGGAGTATGGGTTACTACGTGGAACAAAAGGGGAGGATTGTGTGACGTCTGTACTCTTTGCATCTACAAAAACTAAGGCTCTTCCTCTACTGGGCGTGTCTCTCGCTTGAGAGCACCAGGGCCTCTCCCTTGGGAGAGGTCACCTTCTGTAACTTATCTGTATTCTGTAACATTCTAAAATCTGTGTCTCTCAATCGAGAGCACTGGGGCGTGTCTCTCCCTCGGGAGAGTTCACATTCTGTAATCTTATCTACATTCTGTTAAGTAAAAACTGTCTGTTTGTTTCTAATGTCAGATGTCTTTTGCTTTATATCAAATTTTAAGTTTTTCTTAAAACTAACTCAGCTGTGTAGGACCAGAGAGCGGCCCTGGCCCCACAGTCTCCTGAAAGATTTGTTACAGATTAATGCTCTGCAAGAGATATTTTCTTTGGTTGACATGTGTGATTTTTAAATTAGCCATAAATAATAGGCAGTTTTTTAAATTAGCCCACTTCTGGTGGGAAAGTTCCCACTGATGAGTTTGCCCTTACTCTCTGGAAAGGTGGAAATGACATTACACAGTGTATGACATCACTTCCATCTAAAAACCTGTGTGTGACATAAGGACATCAAGTAGTATTCTGACTCCCCCCAAAACTCCATGTAAGTATCACATGCTTACTTGAACTTAAATATAGTCTGAACTGGCTCTTCATTCTTGCCTTACATTTACTAAAGTTCTCTATTTGCTGATATTAAATTGAATTATTATTAATAACAACAACAACAATATGTGCAGTGTAGACTCCTCTAGTTCAATGGTGGCGAACCTTTGGCACTCCAGATGTTATGGACTACAATTCCCATCAACCCCTGAATTGGCCATGCTGGCAGGGGCTGATGGGAATTGTAGTCCATAACATCTGGAGTGCCAAAGGTTCGCCACCACGGCTCTAGTTGGACTTGCTATACAGTATTTGAGTCAACATTAAAATAGGATAGGTATGTATAGGTTCAAGTGATATCTTAACGATAATTACTTTTAACAAGGATATTAGCATTCCATGTACCTGTGTGTATTTAACAAAACTCTGTGAGAATCATGAAGCTTTTTAAGTTTTACGGTCTTCAGCAACCTTCTTTTCTAGCCTCTAATCCCTTAATTCTCTAGTGTATTCCTTGGTAATTTTTTAATGTAACCTTAATTCCTGGAGAGTTTTAATTTGATTACTGATTATACAATAATTATTTCAAATGTTCACCATTACAGGGTGATTAAAATACATTAACCTTCTCATATAAGTTTATAAACAGTTTAGTTTGTCCCCAGAGTTCAGTTATAGGGCTACAGGTTAACAACAATGAAAGGCAGGAGTGATAGGTGCATGCTTAATAATGTAAACAAAGCTGAAGTCTGAGGGCCAAACCAGATATGTGTCTTGACTCAATACTTTAATCACTGCACCACACCGGCCTGCAGCTCTAGAACAGATAAGCATATTTTAGTGTGTTTGCTTGTTATATATTTCAAAATGGGTACCCTGTCTTTTGCTGTAAAAAAGTAACACCAACGATAGTAAGGTGTAAAGTGCTCAAGTTAATTAAAAAGCGTAGTAGTCATATATCACAAGAACATCACATGAACAAGAAGATCTGTTCTCACATCATGTAAAAACAACTGAAGCAAAGATTACTTGCACCTTGGACTATTCTCCTATGACCAATAGTATGACAGATTATATATAACCATTGGAATATTCTTTCTTACATACCTGCTGCATCAATTCCCCCAGGGTAGGTTTTAGCCATAAAAATAATCTTTGTAATGCTTTAATTAGATCAGATTTTTAAAAAAAATCACAGTCTTTAAATGAACTTACAGTGGGACACTTTCAGTGTGGGCATTGCTCTGGATGTCTATTCTCCATGAACAATAAAGAATATACATATGCTAATCTGAAGCAAAAATGGGAAATATTTAATAACGTGTAACACCAAACTGTATGTGTATCTGTTAGAATGCCCGTGTGGCCTAATTTATATCGGAATATCTGGAAAAGCTATTAGGGTGAGACTGATAGAGCACAAATCCAAGATTCAAAATAGGGTTTTAGAAGCACCTTTAGTGCAACACTTTGTGGATTCAGGACTTGTAGAAAACCATCTGAGATTCTGTGTATTGTATGCCTTTAAGGGGTGTCTGTTTAAATACGTTAATGTGAGAAAATATCTGCTCCAGTTGGAAGCCGAGCTTATTTTCACTTTCAGACCATTCTACCCCCACAGATGAACGAGATTGATTTCCCAAATTATTTATAAAAATGATTTTTTTATTGGTAACAAGATAAGCAAGTCCTTGAAACATCTCCTGTTGTGCCTTCGGGATATGAGTCCAGGAGAGATCTGTGAAAGAACAAAACACGCAGTTGATTAGGTTCTATTTCTGCAGCTGAGATATATCATTATTAAGCAGCTGTCACATGGATATATTTCCTACTAAGAGAATAATGGTTAGACAGACATTGTAACAACATGTGATTGACATGAAGACATTTGGTTGTTCTTAGCTGGTAGTTGGGAACTTCTGTACAAGCTGCACTTTATGTGAGTGCATTTAATAATGAGCTGTAGTATAAATCAAATTCAGGTGATTTAAAAAACTTTTTACTGTTGTATATGACACATTGTATTTATTACTGTATTATCATATTTATATCTGTTGTTTTAATATGTTTCATATTTATATAATTGTGTATGCTTTATATACAATGTTCTTTCTGTATTGTATTATAGTGCCTAAGACTTGACATTTCATGTACTATCTGAGCAAGCATATAAAATATATGCCCTGCTGAAGAAGTTATTCACAGCCAAATGGGGGTCATCCGGAAAATCCTGTCCATATTGTTACTTCACATTGATTATTGTGACCACTTCACTTACCTGGCACTTACCTGGGGGGTATTAGTTAGTGTTAGGTTGATTCTGGATGTTCAGTACTGGAGACTGGTTACCTGTAAAGGGCCTCTGGGCTCTATGCTATTTTCCTTTTTCCTCCTGTCTGCTTGGTACTTAGATAATAGAAGCATCTCTGGTCTCGGCCAGATGGCTTGCTATCTCCCATCTGGCCTTGGGGATTTCTTTCGCTTTCCCACACTTTTCCCGCTTTCACATTATATGGGAAGGGGCAGGTTGGGGGTTGGATTTGGAGGCGTTATACTGTGAAGGTTTTGAATGTTGGATCAGAACTGGCTTCTGCAAAGCCAGGCACATGCCATCCAATTCAATAAAGGCTTCTGATTCAAGAAATCCAGGACTGGGCATTGAGTGGATTCATAGGTCTGACAGTTAGATTCAGTATATGTTTTAATTACCTACAATATATGTTTGTATTTTGATTCTTTCCCTATGGTGGCTTTCATGTTGCTTACTAGCTAATTAGCAGATATATGTGCATGTATTTATAATTGTCTTCTTATTCATGTGATGTTCTTGTGATATATGGCAGTTACAGCTTTATTATTAAATTGATCACTTTGCATCTTACTATAGTTGGTTTTTCCACAAGCTAGTAGCTTGGGTGTAGTAAGTATTCTTCGGTTTGATTAGCTTACTCTGCTACACCTTTGCCCTTTTTTCTAAAAGAAGTAATATAATAAAATTGTGTTTTAAAAACCATTGAAACCAAACAACAGCACATAATTAAAACAATTAAAAACAAAGGTTAAAATTCACATTAAAATATTTAAAACCACAGTGGAAACATAGGACATGAAGGATCATTGAGGCAATGACAAATGAAACAAACAAAAAAAGTGTTCACCCACTGGCAGAAGATGATAACAGAAGGATACAGATAAGTCTCTCTGGGGATAAAGTTTCTGTTTTGCTGCCTCCACTGAGAAGTCCCTTTCCTGGATTGTCACCCACCTAATCCCAGAAGGTGAGTCACCCAAAACAGAATCTCAGAAGATTACTATAGCAGTTGAATAGGTCAGTGACCACATCTCCATTTGTTCAATGAAAGTATAGAGACTATGCGCCTGTATGCACATCCCAGTCAAAAACTCTGCAGAGCCTTTGTGTGTAGAATTTTATGTGTGTATGCTCTGTATAGATGGTCAGCTGAATTATGGGAGACTGGGGAAAGGGTAGCAGCTTGTTTTGCCATTCAGATGTTTGCTGTGTGCTGATATGACTCATGATTAATGTTAATCTGACTCCACACATGAGAGGGAGGAGGCTTCTAGAGAGAGTGAGATAAATCTAGTCTGATCTGAGCCCCAGATTCTTCTTTTCAGAAAATAAATTCTGTCTTAATGATTAGTGAACCTCTGAATCTGCTTCACTTGAATTGTAAATGGCTCACCAATTGTGATTGGCATGTGTTGGTGCAAGTAAAAATTACTTTTGTTCTAAATTGGATCACATTACTTTATGTAAATGGGATTTCCGCAATACCTTGGCAGCTGTAGTGCAGGCACCGAGCAGGAAAGGTTGCACAGTGGGATTTGCCCAGGTTCCTACATTTACATTTATTTTTTGCTAGCTGCATTTTCCTCCAGTTGCACTGCAGGAAATGCCAATTTTTATGGGGCTTGTTCAATTGATTTTTAATTGGGTTTTTATTTATGAGACAAGAGGTCTATGTGGTCATACTTAGATATATACATATATTTGTTTTGCACCAGGACTTCGTTGGTTGTTAAAACACATTTCTATGATGCATGCCTGGCCCATGATTTGTAGATTAAATTATAAGTCATGGTGATGCTCACATCATGTGATTCAAGAGCCCAGATGTGCTCCAAATTACACACATTTAAAAAGAAATCTCTACTCCAGCAGTCTGCAGATTTATATCAGCATCTCAGCTGACTTTTCCAGGCCCAGTCTGAAGAATGAGAACAATGCAGGTACAAAATTGGCATGTACTCTTGATTTAAATTGTCAAATTTTCTTCTTCAGCCTAAAACATCACTGCCTTTCTATTATACTGCCCTCTATGCTGTAATTAAGTGCTTTCATATTCCGTTCTCTTCCCCCCCACCCCCAAACTAAGCAAGCCATATCCTTTCCATCTCTGTTCTTTGTGTAGGTTTTCCATCTTAGCTCTATTGCTGCTTGCTAATTAATGCTTTTGGTTATGAAATTATACTATTAGCCATAATTATCCTTTCTGGTAGCTATTAACACTTGTGGTGTATCAGCAGTAGGACCGTATCTATGATCACTGCATCAAATTATTACCAGGGATATGACTTCGGAGACAATCTTGCTATTGCATTTCAGCAGAATGATCACTGTCACTAACAAAAGATGAACACTGGAAAAGGTAATACAAAAGAACTAGTAAAATTGACTTGGGATTGGAGCAGCTTTCCTATTAGAAAATACTAATGGATTTGCAACTTCAAAAAAAAGCTATTAAAAAGTTGTTCTATAAATCATGAATGGTGTAGAAATAGTGGATAGAAAGAATTTTCCCTTCTCTGGTTCACTCAATGAAACTGTCTGGCAGTAGGCTCAGGCCCAAAAAATGTTCTTCATAAACAACTAATAAACTTATGGAATTGACTTGCACTTTTTCTGTGGTCCTAATTCTCTTCCCCAACCCTGTGTTCTTTTTATTTCAAATGGCCAAAATTAATCCATTAAAGTTTATAATCCATTAAAGTTTATAACATGGGGATTGAGAGCAATCGTCTTGCACTATGCCTCTTCCAATCGTAATTTCCTCCTCCCACAGCAAGATACTATAAACTCAGGCCAATCTCTCTCCCCTCCCCATCTCCATTTGCCTTTAAAAAACAAGTCTTCAACTTTTTTCAATATCCCATGCCTATAAAAGAAAAACCTAGGGTTGCCAACTCCAAGTTGGGAAATTGCTGGAGACTTTGGGTGGAGGCTGAGGAAAGCAGAGACCTCAGTGGGATATAATGTCATAGAGTCCAGTCAATAAAGCAGCCATTTTCTCCAAGAGATTAATCTCTGTAGTCTGGAGATCAGTTATAATTATGGAAGATCTCCAGGGTCCAAACTGAGGCTGGTAACCTCATTTCTCACCAGGCCACTTATAGCTGAGATCTTTTTTCAAACTAGTATTTTTATGTATGTGCAGGGTCATTGGGTGGTCTGTTCAAGAATAATAGCGGAAGAATGTTTTTAACACTGATGCAGCAGGTATAGCAATAGTAATATTACTATGAAGAATTGCCTTCTCCCATACAAACCCATCATGTAGCTTAGAAGAACTTCAGAACCCTGTTCTGTGTGCCCCTTTCTTGGATTGGGGGGAAAGGTCTTTTGTGCTGGGGCCCAAAGTTGCTTCTACCATTTTCCTCTCCTTCATTTTACCCTCACCTCAATCCTGATAAGTGGGTTAGGCTAAGAGTATGTGGCCAGCCAGCCCAAGATCACTCAGCATGCTTCCCTGCCACCAATGGCCATTTGAACGTAGGTCTCCCAGATCCTAGTCTGAAACTGTAACTGCAATGCCACGCTAGCTCCTTAATTGTTTTAATGGATGTTGTCAACTGCCTTTTAAATATTTTTGTTGAGATGTGAGTTTCAGGAAATAACGGCATACTTAGATGCATTAATGTATATCAAGTACAGAGGAAAAGTAATTGTGAGAAAGACCACCTACTACAGATCAAAGAGATCAAAATCTTTTGCTACTTTTCACCTTCTTTCTCCTTTGCAGCAGCTTCTCTAAAGCCTTTCCCTCTATAAATTCCTTTCCATTTCTCCTTCGCTGGTAATTATGCTGCTAGAGTAGCTAGAATTACTAAACTGAAGCCACTGTACTTTAGTAACTGGAAAAGACAATAACGCTACTAAACACTGAAAACAGTAGGAAAAAAGGAAAACCCATCATGAGATGAGAGCACTCAAAGGAACCCACAATCCTCAGTTTGCATGACCCAAGCAAGGCTTTTAATGACACAACATTTTGGAGGTCATTGATTCATAAGTCAGAAGTGACTTGATGGCATATAACTCACATGAACAGGCTTTCCATGCCTGTTCTCTCCTACCCTTTTCCTAAGGTGTAAACCCTATCAAATGAGGGGGCAAAGCCAGGCATAACACAGCTTCGCAGGAACCTTTTGCTTCCCCTCCTTTTTGCTCGCCATAGTCTCACTTGACTCATAGCTTTTGCCTTACCAAGGGCTGCACTTTCTCTTTGAGGTCTGGGGTCTCTCTCCTAGCAGCAGCCTAATTAGGGAACAGAGCATGCGCACTGCAGAATGAACCATTTCTGCTGGACAGTTGAGCCTCCCCCAGTTCCTAGCAGTAGCCTGATTGGAGGAGTGCTACAGAAACAAGCCATCTTTTCTGTGTAATTGAGCCTCCCTCACCTCCTAATAGCAACCTAATTAGGAGAAGGAGGTACATGTGCTGTAGAACTAGCTATCTCTGTTGGGCAGTTGAGCCTTTCCCACCTCCTAGCAGCAGCCCAATTGAGGGAACAGGTGCATGAACTGCAGAATGAGTCATTTATTCCGTGCAACTGAGCCTCCTCTACCATCTTCTGTCACCCCCTTTCTGCTTGCTGCTCAAGACACTTGCCCCTCTTTCCCCCTAGATCTGGTCCTGTGTTTGCTTCCTGCCCCAAGTACAATCTGAAAACCATTTTACATATACGCAGTATGTCAAATTATATGTAGTCCAGCATTCTGGATTTGGAGTGGCAGATGTATAATTTTATCCTGAAAAACTGCCATAGCTACTTAATTTGGATTAGCGCTATGGTGCTGTGAAAGTTTCAGACCCCTCCCCTCTTTTTGTCTGCTTGTAGAAATGCCCCATTGGCGGGGGGGGGGGGGGTGGAGTCTACTTGGCTTTAAAGTAGACATGGAAGATATTTCTGATCCATTGTTAATCTCTGAGAATCTACCAAATTTGGGGCATTTATTTAATTATTCACCCTATTAATTAGCTCTTAATTACTTGGTTGTAAATGCTACAACGCTTTTTAATTTTTGCCCTCAATTCAAGGCACTGATTTATTTTTGGCATTCAATTCCCTCTTTCACAGATGTTCACAGGAGCAGAATTCAAATAAATTGGTTGCAAGTTGGTCTTTTAAAACCAGGTTGAGTGTTACTCCCTTTAAATAGCCTTGAAGAGCTTATAATTGCATTTAACTTGTTTTCAAAACATGCTATAAAATAGTCATTGTGCATGAACCTTTTCTGTGTGCATTTGAAATCCAGTGCTTTGATATTATAATTACTGCTAGTTGATCCAATTAATTCTTTATTTGATAACCTGTGCTAATGCACAAGTTATTCAGAACTTGCCCACTGACTATACTCTCACGTGTATTTACATTCACAGACAAAGCTTTTGTGCCCTTAAACAAACAAGGGCTTATTTGCATTAAAAAAGAGGGTTTATACCAACTGCTTTGGGTTACAATTTCTAGAAAAGGACTGGGTCTGGCATTAACTAGAGGTATCTTTGCAAACTTCAGCCAATGGATAATTTAACAGTGAGGTTCATTGTTTTATGGGAGATACAAATGCTTCATATGGATGCCCATGTTCTTTATCGTCTTTAGGGTTACTTTTATGAGAACTAGATGTCTTTCAAATTGGGGGATTGCCAGCACTCCAAATCCCTAGTTAATACAAACATTGCATAATGAAAAGTGTAGTTGAACCTAGAATATGACTCCCTGCCTTGACTGAACTGGTCTGACCACCTTGATTCATTTCACAGAAACATTACTATCAGTAGATTACTGTAATACCTTCTACATGGGTCTCCCCTTTAAATCAATACAGAGATCTTACTTGGTGCAGCTTGGTTATTACTGGGAGCTTGGTGAAGCATGCATATCACACCCATTCTGTAGTCATTCCACTGACCATCCATCAGGTACCAAATTCAGTTCAAAATATTCGCTATCACATACAAAGTCCTTCATGGCCTTCAGGTTGGAAGGTTCCTAGAGATCTGGGAGTGGACTCTCAGAGGGCAGAGTTTGGAGAGGAGAGGGATCTCATCAGATTATGATGCAATACAGTCCACTTTCCAAAACTACTAGGTTCTCCAGAGGAATGATCTCTATACTGTGACCAACAGTAATCTAGGAGAGCTCCAGGCCCCACCTGAAATCTGATAACCCTACCATCTTTCCCCCTTTCTTTACACTGAGTAATTCACCTTGTTCCTCAGCGAGAAAAGTAAACTACAAATAACATAAATGAACAAGTAAATATTGTGAGAGTAGTGTGATGACAGATCTTGAATAATTTTCAGCTATGAAGAACAGCAGCTGTTCAGCATCTCTCACAGTTCAGGCATAAGAATATTGTGTGGCTGCTTTTGTATTCTGGAAAAACCACAATTAAAATCTAATTAGTTTTGTTTTATCAGTACTGATTTCTATGTATTGTGCAAGACAGCCACTGTGCACTGGAGCCTAGGCAACTGGTGCCTTCCATGCAGCACACATGAGTTAGGCTTTATCCTGGCTCCCTTCCCATGCTTTGCATTAAGATTGAGTATTTGTCATTGGAAGGGGGGGGGGCTTTCTTGCAGATATGCATCTACTTGACATGATTCATTAAGACAATGGTATCACTGCTTACATGTGATGATTAACTTGACTGCACTTTGCCTTTCCCCAGATGCTGATAGGAGACTTCTTGCAAGAATGTTAGATAGGCTAAGTGAAACATGCCATTGGATTAGATGAATGAAACTGAAAGGACATCTTCTGAAACAAATTCTAATCTAATTATAGGTTTCTTCCTAACTGCTGTTGGGAGATTTCAGGTCTTTTCTGGTTTGAATAATACTCACTGCTCCCTCAAACCTAGATTTGTGGTCATCCATAACTAATTAGTAGTAAGAAAGATAAACTCACTATGGCCGTTTCTGCACAGGCCTCCGGGCGCCCTCACGCCGGCAAGAATTCTGCCGGCGTGGGGGTGGAGGCCGTTCGCACGCAAGCGTGCGAGCGGCCCCAGCAGAGGCCGGCACAGGAGAGGCGGCTCCGCATGGAGCCGCCTCTTCCCTGTCTCTCGCTTACTTGCCTTGTCCCAGTCGTCGGCCTGCTGTCTTCCTAAGCCCCGCTCACTCTGCCCTCCGACCTCCAGGGGTCGGAGGACAGCATGGGCGGGGCTTAGGAAGACAGCAGGCTGACGACGGGGACAAGGCAAGTAAGCGAGGGAAGTGGGAAACAGTGTGTTCCCGGCAGTGCCTTTCGCACCGCGCCGCAGGGAACACGCTGTTTTCTCAAAACACCCCTTTAAAGGAGTGTTTTTGAGGATGGCCTGACGCCGCCCTGAGGGAGGGGAAGGGGAGCCAGGTCGGTGCTGCTGCGTTTCAGCAGTGCCGCCTGAGCGAACGGCGGCCTGGGGGCGGCGTTTTTACCGTCCCCAGGCCACCGTTTTTGGCCCGTGCGGAAACGGCCTATGTGATACCGAGTGCTTTGGTGTTTCACCTATTGACAAAGTGAGTGCTGTCATTAGAAATCTATATATATAAATGCGAAATACCACTGACTGACTGACTGACTCATCAACAGAACACAAAAACCACCGAAGCCACACACATGAAATTTGCGAAAACAAACCCATCAGTCCACAGACAGGCTGTGAGGAAATATGCTGCATGTCACCCCAAAGTTCACAAACAGGCTGCAAAGAAGTATGCTGAATGTCACCCCGAAGTTAACAGACAGGCTGTGAAAAAGTACTCCTCCACCACCCTCACGTTAACAACACCGTTACAGCCAAATACTATCAACATACATTACAAACCACAGTATCACCTTGGACTACTAAACATTTGTCAGGTTTTGCATATGGAAATCAGATTGATTACTGTGGAGACAAGTTTACTGCTCTCGACCTCCAATCACCCTGTGCTTGGTGTCGTACTTTGAAGTGGTGGGATGAGTCCCCAGAAATGTGTTGCAGTGGCAGTACAGTCCAGCTCCCTGCCCTTCAACCCTACCCTAAATCTCTTCACAGCCTTCTCACTCCAATGGCAGAACACTTCCTTTCTGCATCCTGAAAATACAACGGCTGCTTCCAAATGACGTCTTTTGGAGCCCACCAGGTGAAAGAGAGCAATTACACATTGCATTAGAAAAAGACAACTACAGGAAGCTGCTGCAAAATAATGCGAAAACAAATTCATAGAGAGCCTGTGGTGAAGTATGCGTAGCGAAGCACGGGTACCCTGCTAGTATGTTGGAAGATCAACTTAGGGGCTGCTTCTAGCATTGTTAGATCCATGCTGAGAGAAGACAGCTAAACTTTTAAGGTCTTGCATGCAAGGGAAACTTACAGCAATTTCACAATAAAAACAAAACCTTTGTTCTTTATGAGAAATGCACATAGTATGCATTATGTGTATAATTCCATCCAGTTCAACGGGCATGTTATGCTGCCTGTTAAGTGTGTTTAGGTTTGTAGCTTCAGAGATTTATGAGCCCTCCCAAGGTCTTACCATACCATGCTGTATTTGAATTCTGTGCTGAAGGGCACTGGCTTAGCCTGCATGAAATCATGACAGAGATCTGCTTTTCAAATCTCCAATTAAGGCCCATCATAGTCTAATATGATACAGCGTTAAATGTGTTTGTGAAAAGACAAAAAAAATCTTAAATTAACTGAAGTCACATATCTTCATAAAAAAGAGGAATCTCTGTAGATATTTTGTACATGTTTAGAGACATTTTCCCATAATTTTCTGAAGAGAGGAAAATATTTTAGCTCTGTAACAGGGTTACACGATCAGTCAGTGTATTCATGGAGTTGCTTCCAATCTGATTCTCACAGGCCTCTCTTTTAGACATGTTTTGAAATAGGCCTGTGTGTTGAAGTAGTATTGTGCTACTTTTGCTGCAAAGAAAGGACAGTTCAAGGGGTCACTCCTACCACAGTTTGCATCTGGAGTTCAGAAAATGCTTTGGGAAAAGCCATTTCTGGAGTTCTCTGAACTGAGCTAACAAAATTGATAGAAGTTAGCTTAATGCAAAAATACGTAAATTAGACATGATTACAGATGCGAATGTTTTCTGTTTTGATCTATTTTTACTGGTCCACAGTCACAGAACATGTGAGAAGTCTTCTGTGTAGATTTTACTGAGAGGAAATTTGAGAAAAGGGGATAAGGATGACCCTCCCCATCTCACCCTTTTTAACTGAGTCTGATTCTCTGACTATCAGTAGTCTGAGGTGCAAGTACATAACAGATTATGCTTTTCCCACCATTTTTCTCCAACCCAAGAAACGTGTCACCTGCCACAGTTGTGTGTCAGAGTGCTGTGAAAGACACAAGAGGAGGTCCAGAAAACAAATGACAGTCCGGTTGCATGGAGAGCATAAGCACTACTCTGTGAATCTACTACATGTGGCTGTCGTTTAAGACAGGCTAAAGGCTGGAATTTAGCTCTTTCTTTGGCAAGGCATTGTCTGAAATTTGGATGTGAGAAGAGGTTACTGCCTATGTGAAAGACATAACTCTAAAGCTCTCATTGCCTGCCAGAAATGTGTGGTTTGAGGCCCACCATTCAGTCATCAAATGGGCTTTTGTAAAGGCCAGAATAGCAAGCATATATGCACACACTCCCAGAGGTCACCAAGGTTGCAATCCTACACCCACTTACATGTAAATTCCATTAACTTGGAGGCTCAAGATTATGCCTGAAAGGCACTATGTGGAACCAAATATTTACAACTGTAAGGGAATAATAGAACTTGGGTGCATTGCTAACATCTTCAGCTCTATCATCATCACCACCCATTGGCTAAAATGTTCCACCATCCTAGTTCTGGAGATCAATTGATTACAATTTTCCTTATCTCAGCATATTGGAGTACCTGATGAACAAAGCTTTAATTCTCAAAAGCCCTTCCCCAGAAAATCTGTTGGGTTCTCAGGTGCTGCTGGATTCAGATCAAGCTTGTATATTACAATTTATTCTGTTAGTAAATCCATTAGGTTAGAGCTTGGGTCACTAAAAATTGTTCTTGAATTCTGATCAATGGACAGTAAAAATAATCTAAAATTTTTACATATTTATTAACTTTTTGATCAGTGGACAGCAAAAATTATCTAAATATTTTACAAATTATTAACTAAGAAAGCATCTACCAAACATACTCACCTTTTCCTTAGTTTTCAGTGTTGAGTCCTTGGGCTAAAAATAAGAAAGATTCAAATCTCATACTCTTAAGTAATTAGTCGGCAGAATATTGGGGGTTTTTTAGCTAAGGGTGTAATCCAGCATCTTCTTGAGGCAGAAATGAACTGTAGCCTAAAAGGGCAACGTGGAATAATGACTTGTGATGTTTTCAAATAGGCTGGATAGTATCTTAGGCCATTTCCCCACTGAGAAATTAAAGCCAGATACAACTAGGTTTCAAAAGAAACAGCACCTTCTCATCGCGGTTTCTCCCTCCCCACTGACCATGTGTCTAGTGAAGACCTCATTATCTATCGTGGATTCAAGCAATGTAACACTCCCCACGAACACACGATTTGCTCAACGGGTCTGTTCTTCCTTGTCCTGATTGGCTGTTGTGTTGTATTGGGGTGGAAACTTTAAAAAATTTTCACACAGCTACATCACTATGTAAATGCATAGGCAGAATTTCCCCGCCTTCTGATTGGCTATCGTGCTGGAGCGGGAACACTACTCTGCCCCTGATTGAAAATTCATGGTATTCCTCTCGTTTTCACATTTGGAACTATGCATAAACAATTTATCAAAATCATTGTACCCATAGCTTCCTATTTACGCTTTACATAGCCACGCTTCAGCATGCAGCATTAAAAAAGGCTGCATGCACTCTGTGTGCATACAGCCCACTGCGCTCTGATTGGCTGGAAGGTTTGAAGGATGGGAAGAATAAGCCGTGTCTGTCTCCTGTTTCTCCCCACTGATCTGGCTTTCCTCACTGGGGAAAAGGTGCACTTCATTGCACAGGTTCTGAAAAACGGGATGCTGGGGAGCGCGTGCCAGAACTGGGATGACTCCCTGTCCAGCACTTAAGCGGTGGGAAGTTCTTGCTGAAACCATGTTTTTTCATGTGAGTATTATGCAATAAATTGACCGTGGGGAATTGACGTTATTTTCATTGTCTAAAATAAGTGCCATTTCTCATTGGGGAGTAAATGTATTCAGAGTCTGGAAACCTAACCAGAGATTCAGCAAGGCTTCTAGTTGCCATAACACTTGCGAAGACACTGTAAGAAGAGTAAGAAGGCATGGTGTATTAGAAACCAGTTTTGACTATTTGGATTCCCTAACATAGCAATGCAGAAGTGTATGGATTCCAGGAATATGTCATATGCTCACTATATCTGCTAGCAGTACTTAAAGGTGCAAATGGACAAGAAAGCGAGTGGCTTCTTACAATATACTCCCTCACATTGTTAAAAACAAGCCCTATGCACAATGGCAGCGATGCAATAAAAATAAAAGAGATCACCCTCATGTAAGCAGTAGAATAAATCTTTTCTGAAGTCGCTTCTACGATCTCTGAGAACTAGCGAAAGAAGTGTAAGAACTGGTGGGTGACTATCCCATCTTTCCATCAAGAAGATGATTTTTTTTCTCCCCTTATCTTCACAACAGAATAAGATACTGGTTCAAGATCAACCAGTGAACTTCTTAGCTGAGTATCAGCATAAGCATGTCTTGGGGGAATCTTTTCTATTTCTTCTCCATTTATTTTAAGAGTCTGAGTTACAGATCAGGGCTGCAACACACTGGAGGTAGGGCAGGTTTCTCCACACAAACTGACCCCTGCCTAAGTTGTTCTTAGAATCACAAGAAAAACATCAAAGAATGTTTTCCCCTTAGGGGTCAAAACAGGAAGGAGAGGTTGAGAAAAGATACAGTACCTTGGGCTGAATCCAGATACCCAGCTGCTTTGGGTCAGAAAGGTAATCTGGAGATTCTAAAAACAGAGTTTCCAAGTCCAGCCTAGTTAGATGCTGAGTAGTGATCTGTGCCTAGGAACTCCCAGTCTTAGTCCAACCTTCTACATACACATAAGCGCAATGGCACCCACAAAACTCCAGTTCTGAAAACAGAGTGATTAAATTATTCACTGGAACTTAATTATGTGATGCATTTGACATATGCACAAGATCACGTGCTGAGTTTCCAATCATGAGAATTTCAGACGAGAGAAGGTGGGCACATATTGGAGACTGGTTCAGAGCACAAAGGAACCATACAATTCATTGAAGTGTTATGGCAACTAGAAGCCTTGCTGAATCTCTGGTTAGGTTTCCAGACTCTGAATACATTTACTCCCCAATGAGAAATGGCACTTATTTTAGACAATGAAAATAACGTCAATTCCCCACGGTCAATTTATTGCATAATACTCACATGAAAAAACATGGTTTCAGCAAGAACTTCCCACCGCTTAAGTGCTGAACACGGATTCATCCCAGTTCTGGCACACGCTCCCCCCAGCATCCCACGTTTTTTCAGAACCTGCAATGAAGTGCACCTTTTCCCCCAGTGAAGCCAGATCAGTGGGGAGAAACAGGAGACAGACACGGCTTATTCTTCCCATCCTTCAAACCTTCCAGCCAATCAGAGCGCAGTGGGCTGTATGCACGCAGAGTGCGTGCAGCCTTTTTTAATGCTGCGCTGGGCGTGGCTATGTAGAAACGTAAATAGGAAGCTATGGTACAATGATTTTGATAAATTGTTTATGCATAGCTCCAAATGTGAAAACGAGAGGAATACCATGAATTTTCAATCAGGGGCAGAGTAGTGTTCCCGCTCCAGCACGATAGCCAATCAGAAGGCGGGGAAATTCTGCCTATGCATTTACATAGTGATGTAGCTGTGTGAAAATTTTTTAAAGTTTCCACCCCAATACAACACAACAGCCAATCAGGACAAGGAAGAACAGACCCGTTGAGCAAATCGTGTGTTCGTGGGGAGTGTTACATTGCTTGAATCCACGATAGATAATGAGGTCTTCACTATTCCTTGTATGAAGTGTTACGGGATTTAAATGATCAGTTGATACCACGAGCAGTGTTCATTTCTTCTAACTGCTGTGAAAAACATCTACACCTCAAACTGTGTCTATTTCCATGCTGTCTGTTGAGAGACCTGCTGTTGCTCTTCCCTCTCTCCCTTTTTAAGGAAAATAGTTCCTCATCTCCTGTGTAATGATTGAAACTAGTTCAGGGGAAAATGTTAAAGCTAATGAATTAGTCATATTCCTTGTCTATCACATTTTGAAGCTGGTTTATTGTCAAGTTTCTGTGCTGGGAAGGAATTAAGATGTGAGATCTAGCTAAATGCAGAGATTTGATTCTGATCAGTTGTTTGTAGAATGCTAATATTTAACACTTGGATTTTATAAGCTGTTTGGTTCCTAAATCAACTGGTGCATATGGCCAATGTTGTTAATTTGGATGACTTACTCTGATGTTTTTAACTGGAATAAGAATAACTTTAAAAATTCATGAGAAGCTAAAATTAGTGCATTGCATATAACATACATTTTTACCCAGGTGAAATCAGTTTAAACATACATTCACTTATGTTGAGGTGGGAATTTTCACTAATTCTCACCTTTTGCTGCAGATTTATTTATTTAAAACATATGTCATTAAAGGCAGTTCACAAAATAAAAAAAATTCAAGTTAAAACATTAAAAACCCAGAGACTAAATCATCAAGCAGCCTATAAGATTCTCATAACAACCTTCAGGCTAGAGGCAGATTGTAAAATCAATCATTGTTGTAATGCCACAATGCTCCAGCAATTTGTTGCTATGACTTATTAGAATTTCAGTCCATGCTCAGGATCCCATATCTTTTTTCTGTGGGGGAAAATAGCTGCTCTTTGGTAGGTGATTTCAAGAATTGGAACAGGTGGAAAGCAAAGTATTATATGTAGATATTGCCTCTGTCATTTTTCTGCTGAACTCTTCAGGATTTTTAGTAATAAAAAGAAACTGATGGAGAAAAGATGCACAACACAGCTGCATGGAGTGTGAAGTACAGCCTTGAAAAAACCTTCCCCTTGACCCTCTTCAATAGATAATTCAATTAAGAGTGGCTAGAAATGGGTAATGATAGTAACTGATAGTAGGAAACTCATTGTTTTACAAGTGATTGCATGGAAGAAAGCTGCTCTGGGGAACACCAAGCAAAGAACAGAAACTTTAAAAAATAACATAACAGCTGTTCTTGCGCAGTTCCAGAAAACTTCCTTTGTTAAAACACACCAGAACAATTCCCTCAGTTCTAACAGACCTGTTGGAATTGCAAATTAAAACTGTAAAAATGGTCAACACAGCTGTCTTGGGGTGGCTATTCTAGAAAGCTTCTGATCTCTGTAATGCAAATTCACCAGAAGGCCATGAACTGTGAGCAAACTAGACATGATGGCATGTCTGTCACAGGGACACTACCACCATTTTAAACTGAATACTGAGAAGAGCCAGTCTTTAATCGGGACCAGAAATATGGTGGGCTGAGGTAACTTTTGTGTCTCCCCCAACACATGGTTGAGCTCACAAAAGAATCACAGGATATGTGTATGCATGCACATGTGGCTTCAGCACTTGAAAAAGCTCAGTCCTTGAAGTTAACAGGTGTAAAGGGTATAAGGGTTTAGAATGGCACTGTAACTTGAACTTTAAATCAATGTAATATTCAGTTTAGCACATTGTTGTTTGGGTTATCAGGGTAAACTTGCTAGTCCTGGTTTCCTTTAAAGCTCTTTCTGACCTACTATGCCACATCTAGAGTTGAATTTTTGATCATCTACAAATAAGATATATATTGTTTTTCTGACACCTGCCTAGACTTGAGGGAAATCAGATACTTTCAGATTTTTAAAGTGAGGTTAATTCCTACTTGTCATAAACAAACTCAGCCTTGTTTGTGACGTGTGAACACAATCTTGGAAAGATGTGTTGTTGATATATTTAAGAAGCAAGACAAATGTAGAATAGACAACCAATGTGCTTGTCTTGTAACAGGTTGTAACTAGCAAAGTGTTTCCACAGGTACAAGGAGGACTGCCTGAAAAGCATCATCTTTTCAGCTCCCTCTTCCATGGAACCCTGAAATTCCCCCCTCCCATTCCTATTCCTGGAAGAGTGGGCTTTGCTGGAAGTTCAGCACTTCTTACTTGAAATTCTTAAGCTAACAGTTTCAAACTATACCTGCAAAACACCTGGTAACTTTTATTTTGCTGTTAAGTCACAGCTGACTTATGGGGACCCCAAAGGGTTTTCAAAGCAAGAGATGTTCAGTCAGGGTCAAGGTTGAAAGTGTGTGACTGGCCCTAGGTCACCCAGCAAGATTTCATGGCAGATCAGGGATTTGAACCCGGGGCTCTCTAATCCTGGTCTGACATCTTAACTACTATACTGAACTGGCTACATTGAAAATCATGAGTAATGGAAGGAGCTGAATGGAGAGGGAAAGAGAAGTGGGGAATTTAGATTAGACCTGATGAATGGAGAGCAAATGTGAATGTATGAAACTGCCTTACCAAAGTCAGATTATTGCTCTATCTAGCTTGCTGTTTTTTTATTCTGATTAACAATGGCTGGCCAGGGTTTAAGTCTCAGAAGGATCTTTCCCAATACTTTATGCTTGTGGACATTTAACTGGAGATGTCAAGGATTGGATCTAGAACTTTCTGAATTCAGTGTTTATATTCTCCCAAAGTGATAGTCCATCACAATCATTTGCATGTATTACAGTCAGTTACATGTTTTAGTCAAGTGTAAACTGTGGAAAACATGTAGAAATGCACTCTTTTCAATATATTACAGTATCTCATTTACCAGCCATTGATCTTGCATGTTAGGATTGTCACGAGTTGCTTTCTAGTAACACATTATTTATTGTGTTGTAAAATTTATTTAAGTGAGGTCATTCTGACCTGTCCAGAACTTCCATTTTTCTCTCAACTTTTTGAAAAATACATCTTTGATGGCAGGTAGTTTAAGTAGAATACTATAGCCACCCCCTTATAAATTCCAAAAAAGCAAAGTAAGTTAGGATGCAACCTGCAGATGTATATTGCCAGATTAAACAGCTTTTTTCAGGCTTGGAAAGGTGAGCCAAGTTCCAAATTAAATACAGTGTAAAGCATGCAATATTAACACACAATTGCCAGCAAAGGAACTTTCATGGAGCTGAATGGACATTATTCTCCCTAAATTCTGTGTGAACAAGTGTGTATCTAAGTATTCAGTTCCAGATTCAATCCTTGACATCTCCAGTTACATATTCACAAGCATAAGGTATTGGGAAAGATCCTTCTGAGACTTAAACCTTGGCCAGCCATTGCTAATCAGAATAAAAAAAACAGCAAGCTAGATAGAGCAATAATCTGACTTTGGTAAGGCAATTTCATAAATTCACATTTGCTCTCCATTCATCTGGTCTAACCTAAATTCCCCATTTCTCTTTCCCTCTCCGTTCAGCTCCTGACAAGACAGGTCAGTCAGTGGCTTCCCTGCCTGAAGAAGTTGAGAAGGTGAGAGGGTCTGTCACAGGAGCAGTGCAGGCAAATTACCCCAAATCAGCATCAAATGGCTCTTTTGTCAAAGTGTTCATAAAGCTTTTATTCCATGGAACTGGAAGCTCTATTTTTTTAAAAGTCATAGATATTTTGAAAGTTTCTATTTTATATGAGGTTGAACCTTTTATATTCAAGGGCCTTGGGGACAGGCAAAGATTAGATAATGTGCTCAGATAATGGGGAATCTAAACAGAATGTCCCATATCAGAGGCACATGACTGCTTTAGATAACTAGGATTTGACGATTACCAGACTTCAGACAATGCAAAAGTGGGTCTGTTGCAAAATCTTTCCTTTAAATTTACACAAAAGAAAATTTTTCCTATAGCAAGAATGCTGTTGCTTCTCTGTCTTTCACAAAAGGTCCCCAAACTCTAAAAACAAAGTTTTGTTTCTTTCCTCTCACAGTGATAGTTGACTGGATACATGCATCAATTCCACTGAAAAGCAGTGCTATGCTTAGCAATGTTTCTATATAATAACCTTAAATTTTGATGGTACTTTCATACTCACATTGGTGAGCAGAGGATTCTGTGTGTTTGTCAAGTTCATGTTTGAATATCAAGTTCATCTTGGAGTAAGCACATTCTCAGCACTCATCCAGGAATGGGCCTGATTCAGAGAATGCTTAGAACTAACTGTATTATTCATATATTATTTTCTCCATTCACCTTTGAGGGCATGGATCATGTTGGCAGACATTTTCCTTCGACTCAGGAAGTGTCTGGGGAGCGCACCAATAACCAGAACGACTTGGATATATATCCTTGAGAAAATGAGGCCTATCTCATGTCAAATGCAGGTTCCACTATTTTTGGCTCCACCTCAGAATTGGGCCATTTGAAAGCTTCCTTCCATTCCAAACTAATCTGCCTATTTACATATTCTCCCTGTTATCTTTTTGTGTGTTTATCTTTTTCATTTGTTGCCCCTTGTACTTCAAACTTATCATAAATAACTCTGCCTCTGTATTCTTGCTCATGAAGGTGATGATAATATTTGCCCTATCTAGTACAGAGATGTGGACCAGAAGAAAACGCTTGGTGATCATACCCTGCTGTGGTGTTGTGGGACTGCCTATAACTCTGAGCCTATATTCACACTGCCTTGTGCCAGAACCCATACACAAACATAGATGGTCAAGCAGGGAATTGGCGCCCTTTAAGGAATGTTACTAATTTCTGTAGGTTATTACTGAATGTGAGCATGGTGAACTTGTGCAGTTCTTGTCATGATAGGCTTCTTTTTCTAGAATGAGAATGTATACCCCTGTACTCAAAACTGCACCATATGGTGAACTTTTCCATGACATCAGCATTCCTACTGGCTCAGTCATGTTCATTTTACCCAAAATGATGGGATCTGCCCCATTTTAGAGTGGAGAATTAGCATAAGGCAGACCTAATAGCAAGAGGCTGGGTAAACCCGAGATCTCTGGTGCCAACATTTACATGTATTGTGTTCTGCAAGATATCTGCAGGAGAGTGGGGTTAATGTTTCACAATATTTACTGGGAAAAGTAAAGTAATTTTAAAAAACACAAATGTGCTGAGGAGATAGATTTGGAAAACAAGGGGTTTAGGAGGATTAAAGGCAGTGGTGGGATTCAGCAGGTTCGCACCACTTTGGCAGAACCGGTTGTTAAAATGTTGCTTGTAAACAACCAGTTGCAAAATTATTTGAATCCCACCCACCAGAACTGGTTGTTAAATTATTTGAATCCCACCACTGATTAAAGGTGATAATTACCTGATCTAGCATTGATCTGATGAGCAAAATCCAGAGAACAGCACCGAGCTACAGTGGAAGAAGAAAGGCAACACTTTGGGGACAGTATTAGCCAAAGAGATGGCCAAGGAAATACTTAACACTGAGTACTGGGCTGGGAGCAGGGGTTAGTTATAGGAAGAAACAGGCCCTAAGGTTATGCTAAGTGACCCTAATCTGCCAGGACACAGGAGGCTCTTGCCTTCCAGAAGGAAAATATGAGAGGGACATGAGAGGGACACTTAACTTAAGTGTTGAACACCTAAATTTAGCGGCCGATAGTTAAATTTAATGATCTGGCAGCTTAATGTTTTAAGGCAGGGAGTGCCTAGAGATAGTCCTTTAGGGTGAAGCTGATTTAATTACAACTTCAGGACAAAGCTAATGTAAATGAAAGTGGTCTTGGGAGAAGTTAGTTGGAAACTAGAAGATGAGATTAATATTTTTGGCAGGAACTCTTGATGAAATCCTGGTTAGCATATCCTTTGTCTCAAGGAGGCATGTAAGTCAAGGATGGAATTGAGAACTGCTTTGTAGTCTGAAAGCCCTGTCCCACCTCTGGCCTCCGTGCCGCACCAACTGGCCTCCATGCAGGCCGGCTTTTGCTCCCCCCCCCCCAGCTTTGGGAATGGCAGGAGCCAGCCTGCAGAAAGGCAGGGGACAGGGCACCGTGGCAGGCAGCTCAGGGGCTGACCTGCTGCAGCGGTGCCCATCTGAGCCTCCCCCTGCCCCCAAGGGCCTGGGGAGGGAAGAAGGTAGCTCTGATGGGCACCATGGCAGCAGGCTGGCTCTTTCTTTAGGTGCGTTTCCTGCGCTGACCCAGCTCTTCTGAGTCAGATTGGTGTGGGGGATGTCATGGGGGCGATTTTGTGCCCCCCCATTGCTCCTGGGGTTCTTTAACCCCCTCATCCCCATGGGTGTGTATGCCTATGCTTCAAGCAGAACCCTCCTCCCCCATCATGGGTTTGACTGGTAACACTGTAGTTGGCCCACCTCAAGGTACGCCTATACTGGCTGTGAGCTATGTATTGTTGCCAGACAAAAATTATATATGTAGATTTATTATGTTGAAGCCATGGGCTGAAACACAACTGAGTGGGAAAGAGACCAGTGGATGTATGAGAGGGAAAGGGGGGGGGGCTGTGGTTCAGGAAGAACCACATCTGAGGAAGCTTTTTTTGGCCAGAAAAAGAAATTCTCCATTGAAGGAAGAGCATGGGATCCAACCTGATACACACATTTTCATAAGTTAATACCAACTCTGCCCAAGGACCACCGACATCAAAAGGAATGGTTGTGGAAGAGGAGGAAACAGCACTTAATGCATGCTTGCACCAATTCCTGCTATATTTCTGTACATAGCCATGCTTTAATGGACAGCTTGTGTGTGTTGTAGATATACAGTTGTAGAGACATGTCTACACTTAAACTGCCATTAAAACACTATCAAAATGAGGTTCTTACTGGGCAGTGTGTGTGTGTGTATGTGCAATTTTCTTTTAATGTATTTACAATATTTACAATCACAATTTGTGTGCACCAAGTACAGAAACATATTGCTTTTGTACTTATGTGACCATTTTATGACCAATTCATTATGACTATGGACTCAAGACAGCTTACAAATATGTCACTGGCATCCTGGAGTCTCTCAGTCTGATTATAAATTACCTGAGTGGCAATGTAGCAAGTTATATGATTGAAGCAAACACCTTTTTTTACCTGCTCTGTCACTGTAGCTTAATTCAGAACTGAATATCTATCCTAACAGCTGTTTGCAGTATTTTGGATTTCCCATGTCTATGACTGGTATGCACTTCTGATGTGGTGTTACTGACACAATACTGGTAAAATTGTTAAGTTTGCACTTTCACAGCTTCTAGGGTTTTACTTGGCTACTCAGTATACAGTTAAAGAGCATGTAAAGCAAACTACTTTTGAGAATGCCTCCAGGGTTTTCCAGATCGATGAGGTTACCTAGAGTCTTTCCAGACCACAGTCTGGTAGAAAAAGGAAATAAAGAAAAACAAAGCATGCCCTGTAGCATTAATTGGCACTGTTTAAAATCTTATGATACTCAAGGGATCATAGTTCTATCATGGCCTTGCCATTCACCATTATAGAGAATATTGTCCTGTTGTTTGTTTTTCTAGATTTAGAAGATTAGGGAGTTGCATGTTAGAGAATACTCAGAATCTGTAAAAGCCGTTTAAGTTTAATAAACCGAAACAGACACCATATAATCACTTCTGGGAAGACCTTAAAGCAAATGAATTGGGAACGATTCATTTTCCCCATTTAAAGGTTGTTCCCTAAATGGATAAACCTCTTTTAATTAATATGTTATGACACATCCTTTCGCCATCAGTGAGCCCAAAATACCTTCCAGTAATCTGCGCTAAGTTAAATACAAGAAGCAAGCATGCTAAATCAGTGTTCCTAGGCTTGGAGATAATTTTATTTTAAGTAATATACTTAGCACTTAAAGCAAATCACATTTACAAACCTTTCTTCACATGGGATCTTTGCACTTTTAATGACAGTTCTCTTTTTAGAAGTCTTTCCCAGTTCAAAGAAATTCAACATCTGTCATCATGTAAAATGTAGATTTAACCGAAGTGTCAAGTGAGACACTTTGGAGTGAATTTTTAGAAATCCACAATCCTTTTCAAAAACCATTTTCATTCTTCTTTCCACACTTGGCTATTTCAGAGAACAAGCAAAGAGTATTCTGTTTCTTTATTGGCTTTAGCAGTTAGCCATATCACCACTGATAACTCATTCTTGCTTGCCATTAGTAGCTCTGCTTTACAAATAGGACACTGAGATATGAGTCCTGGCATAGAAAAGTTAGGATATATTTGACATTCCCATCCAGCATCTATGTACTGGTATATTTTTTTTCATGAACCCCTTGATAACGTGACTTCTTTCAAATGCAACCATTGTGTGTCTTGATCAATAATCAGAAAAACTTGAAACACTGGACTATTGTAATTTTTAAAGGAGGCAAACTAATTACACAGGTTTGCTTACTTGCAAGTAAACATCACTCATTAGACAAGCTTGCTTCCTTGGAAGTAAATTTCACTGAATTTGACCTTACTCCCAAATAACTATATAGGCTTGGCACCTTAAAGATCTTTGCTAACAACTGATGAATACATAAATAGGGTTGATTTTGTAGAAATGTTTAGATGAGGTTTGCTTTGGACCCTTGGTACTGTAAGTATCCATCTATGCAGCCAAGCATTTTACAGGACGCCTTTACAAAAAGTGCAGGTGAAAACGTTTCTTAAGCAGAGCCTATCAGAGACTTCATTAACATAAGAAAGTCTCTGGAGGCTCCAGCGCACATTGGTCACTCACTCTCCACCTCTCCCGGAGAGCTCAAAGAGGCCACATGGCAATCCGGGGAAGGTGGGTGTGAGGATTACAAGATGTAAATGTCTCATTCACACTTGCTCGGGTTCTCTTTTTGATCCAGGCTGGGAAACGTCCCTCGAAGGCAATTCCCCCCAAAGACCTGGGCTTGTTTGCTTGCCCCCCCCCTCCCCTCCTCCCCTCCTCCCCTCCCCTCCCCTCCCCTCCCCTCCCCTACTTTCCTCCGGAGCATCTCCCCTGCCTCGGGTCCGCCGGGATTGAGAGGCAGTTCCGACCGGCCCCCGCCAGAGGAATCCTCCACTCCCCTCTACCTTCCCCGCTGGCCCCGCCCACTCCCAGGCTCTCTCGCCTGCGCTCTTTTTTAATAGCCGCCCTTTCTGTCGGCAACTCTCAGGTTACTTGGCGAAGTGCGGGCTCCGGCCGCCAGCCCTGGTGTGTCTCTCGCTCGCTCGCCCGCTCCCCGCCCGCCTCGCCTCGCCTGCAGCTCCGCCGGCGCTCGGATTGGGCAGCCCGCCTTGACACAGCACCGCGCCGGGGGCTCCTCGAGGACGTGTTTCAACAGATGGTTGGGGTTAGTGCGTGTCATCACGTCGGAGTGGGGATTAGGGAAGCCCAGCGCTGCCTCGCCGGAGCTGGTGTGGTCTTCTGCTCCCAAGTTGAGCAAAGAAGACCCCCCCCACCCATTCCTTTTCAATTTTAGGGGGTGTTTTGGGGGGGAGGAGAGGGGGGCCACGAGGGTGCCATCTCTTCTCCTCCAGCAGGGAAACAGCTGCGCGTTCAGGTAAAGGGGCTCCCTCGCCGCTGCTTTCTGTGACCCTCTTCCCCCCCCCACCCCCATTCTCTCCTCTCTCCCGGCCATCGTGGCATTGAATGGAATGCTGCTCCAGCACACTTGTCAAAGCCAGTTGTTGCTGCCTTATCAATGCTGCTATTGTATGGCTGACAGATAACAGTGGGCATCGCTTGATGCCTGCCTGTCCGCGGAGCGCGACGCCCCTTAATGCATTTTGAGGTCACGCTTTGCCCAAGGTGTCGAGTGGAGAAAGCCCCGGGAGGCGGCGGTGGCGGCGGAGCCATGTGTTGGACGGCTGTCCCCTCCCCTGCTTTCCGGGGGTCGCAGACTTTCGGGATTTGACAGGGCGTCGCAAGCTGGGGCCCCCGGAGGAGCTTCCAAGTTTGTGTAGAAAATGCTTTTGTATGAGTCCCTCCGTGATCCCCAAGTTGTAAGAGGGCTCACTTTTCAATGCAAGGCTGTTGTCGGTGTCCCCGGGAGACTGCTGTTTGAAGTTAGCCAGATGCTTTACAAAAGTGCCTCCGGAGAGGGCTTCGCATGCTGGAGGGTTCCTTTTGGCGCAGCAGCAGCAGCAGCAGCAGCAGCAGCACTGGGCTTGGCACCGCTTCCTCGTGCGGCGAGAGAGGCAGAAACAAGCAGCAGACCAGCCATTCGGGGAGCTGCCTTTTTGCAGCTGTGGCAGAGCAGATGGATGTAATTCATTTGCAGGTCTGTTTGCGAAAGTTTTACGAGTCGCTGAAAACTATGTAGCATCGCCATAACGGGTCATTAAAGTCTAGCTGTGTTTGTGGATTCTGTGCAGGCTACGTGAAGTGTTAATTAAATTGAAACAGATATATTTTTTAATGTTTGGGGAAGACACAGAAGCAAAGAGCTGACTGGAAACTGCTCCTTCTTTGGTTTCACTAGTGTTGCTGGCCTCCAGCAGTAAACTCTCCCGTATTCCTCAGTGGGATATGGTGCCCTGGTGCCCTTGGAGAAGGGTCTTTGGCTTACAGTGGAATCATACAACCTGAGAGTAAGCCCACTGAACTCCATCAGATAGACTTTATAGTAAAGCAGAATACGGTGGGGCTGGTTGTTGCTGTCCTTCAAAGGGCAGAGAGTGCTACTCATCAGTTAAAGCAGGTGGTTTAATTTTGCCAGCCAGGTATCTTGGAATTAGGTTGTTCACTGGTTGCTTGCAGTATGTGGCTTGAGATGTACTGAAGCTCAACATTTGCTCTAACTTTTTGGCTTTGTGTAGAAAAGCTGTACCTAAATCACTGTGCCCTGTTTGAAAATAAGTACCTTGTAGCCTTCTGTCAAAGGCTGGCATACACAGTTGTTCTTGGATGCCTCATGAGACACATGTGGGAGGTTTTGCCTCTCCTGTGGATGGGTGGAGAGGCAGAATGCCGGTACTGTCCTCAGTCTTTGCAGGTGAAAGATTTCTATAAAGGATACTGTGCACAATCCTTTCTGAAATGAGATTTTAGGAGGTGTAGGGTGCATGGATTTGTGATGGGTGTGAACTTGGCTATACCAAAAATCAACCCTCTTAAAACTTTGTAACATCGTTTAAGATATTCCCTGCCTCCCCCTCATTCTAGCATTCTGTTTGGCAGCTTTACAGATTATGCTCTGCTTTAGTCTCAAACATACCTCTGTGCAAGGAGGGATCCTTATAAATAATCCCTCCAGCAATATCAAATAAGAGCATTAGGAGACTCCTAATTAGGCTGGGAGTTAGGTGAATAAATAGAAGTGTTTTGATTTTTCAACACTCGCAGAGGAGATGTGGAAAATTTCCCAGATCCTTTAAGCCAGAAAAGTATATCTTGCAAATTGTCAAGGACTGGTGTGTGGACTAAACAGGTCAAGTTGTGCTTCTTTACATCAGCAGAAAAAGGGACAGAAACAAAGTGAAGTCCTTACAGCCAGCTTGTCTCTGAAGTTACAGGAGCTGGTAAACTTATAACTCAGCCAAGGTGCAGGGGTGGTGTCAAGAATGTAAACACACCAACAGGGCTTCTGCCTCAGTGAGGAGGCAGCTGCATTTCAGCTGACTAACCTAATGATTTGAATATTCCTGAAAAGCTCAGGCAAAACCAAGAGCCCTTTTTTCATTATTTGAAAAGCTGTTATGAAAACCACTGTGGCAACTTCAGTAGATCTGGTTGGCTACAGAAGCAAAGCTACTTGACCTGATGGACCTGCCTTCAAAAGAAAAACAATGCCCTTAAGCTGGTCTTGGATTTCTTTTTTTTGTTTTGCTTGGTTTTTGTCAAAACATAATCTACTGTTCCAGATGGTAAATGTTCAAAGGAACAATTTACGGCTATTGCTACATACCTCAAGTTGACATTTGGTTGCTTCTTGACAGTATTTGTCCTGGGTATGCACACACATACCCCTGCACCCACACATATTTCCCATTAGCAACACAACAGCTGTAAAACTGATCAGACCTCAAAGGATGTTGAGCAGTCAGATTATGTAAAGAACAAGGGGAAAAATCATTTTGAGAGCTTGGCGAACCGCTGTGGCTTCAGCAGGTCTGCCAGGCTGCAGAAGTACCTTACTATTTGTATTGATGTTGCATGACCCGCTCCTTTAGTTTGCCTCTTACTGGTCCTGATAATTTCATTGTGAAACACCAGACGTACCAGATATGTCCAGGGGCAATGTGGTGCAGTGGCTAGAGAGCTGGCATTGGACCAGGAAACATTCATATCCATGTCCAAACTGAGACATACCTAGGTGTGTGTTTATTGAAAACATGCTCATTCTGATTTTTAGGGCCCTCAAGACAGTCAACAGGCAGCTTTGGGCAAATTCCTATCACTCCATTGAACTTGTCTTACAGGGTTGTTGTGGTGATGAACTGACCGTGGTTGTGTTCAGAAAGAGCTAAACTGAAAACATGTGTTTGCCTGGGTTTTTATGCAGGTGAATGCAATTTTCAATGAATAGTTGCATTATTTTTTAGCCCAGTTTTTTGTCAAACAAATGACAAGGAATGCAATAACTTGTTGGAGACTGAACCTACTTTGATGTAGATTGGCTTAATTATGTGTTAGTTTATTACTTGGCAGGAGTTTCCTCCTTTTGGCACTTCTAGTCAAGGTAGGTGAGCTTGCTCAAATAGTGACATATTAAGGTTGTTGCTTAGCATTTTGAACTCTTAATGCTTTGTATAATTTTTGCAGAACAATGCAGAAGGGTGTATCTTTCAAAGTTGTGCTTAATTTTTTTAAAATATGCAATGGATAAACATCTTCGAAGAAATGTAGCATGTTTTGAAAGTGACAAATCTGAAATACAGTGAAATTCATTCTGAAAGTCAATTGAGCACATTATCCCAGTATCAAGAGTAGTAGAGAGATCTGTCTCATCAAAATTTTCACTCTGAGCGGAGACCAATGAAAAAAGATTATGGAAGGCTGAGATAGTGTTGAGGCAGAATTTCCAAATATGGAAGGTATTATCAACCAACACTCACAGGAAGTTAGGCATCTATGGAAAGAATGATTTTAAAAAATGATTTTCAAATACTGTGCTGACTAGGTCATTTATTGCCAAAGATCCTTCTGCAGAGTTTATTATCGAGCTTTTGAGTCACACACTAGACAATCGTATAGCTGTCTAGGCATATCAGGCTTAAAGAAAACACACTGCATTTCTGTATATTGACAGGGCTTATTACAACCATATGAAGCTAGATTCCTGGTTGTGATTTTTCATAGCTTTGAATATGTAAGGATGACTTCTTGACATCTAGGGATTTGTGCATGTGGAGATGGATGGATTTACTGCTAACAGTTTCACAAAGCTGACTAAGTGTTGTGGGAGCTGTACGACCTGAAAACAAAAAGTCTGTTCTTGTATTACCTCAGGTTTCCAGCTAAGACCCAAAAATGAGTGTATGGGGAGGGGTGGCTCAGAATTGATTTCATCATCCCTGAATTTCCCAGCTTTTTTTGTAGTCATCCATGGGGGAGGGGGCATTAATGTACAATGGCTCTGATATCTTTAACTAGAAGATTTAAATTCCTTCAAAATAAGCCTAGATGATATGGTATTTAATGGTGATCATTGTAAAATGCTAGTGGTGACCACTATTCTTGCCCCATATGCTGTGTCATAATACTGCTGTGATAGAAAGAACTTCACTAAGTTTGAAGGTGGAGGAAAAATTACCATTTTTGTTTGCAGTGAGGATTCAATTTTAATGAGACAGGGACAGCACAAGTGTCTCTGAGGTTCACAAGATTAATGTTTGAAAAGCGTACAGTTGTTCCTTAGTGTGCATGGGCATGAAAAGCTTATTTAGGTAAACCAGTATCATAGATGTTTTATTCCCTTGCACTTTTCCTATATTGCTTGTTTTACAATTCAATCAGTACTTATTATGAGTATTGCAATCCAAAGAACATTTTCCTGCAAGTAAGCCCCACTGGGGAAAAAATGGGACTTCTGAAGGAACTTGCTTAGGATTGTTCCCTGTTCTACCTGGTCTCATATCCAGGTACTAGTTTTGATTTACAGTGGCATTACTTACCCTGTCCAGACAGGGAGCAGCTTCTTTCCCAGCACTACATGTACTGATTAATAGGCAGGGGTTTTTTTGAATCCCCAGCACTTATAGGGATGGGTGGTGGCTCTTGTTCATCAGCACTTTTCCTTTCTTATCTTCTTTGTGTGAGATAGGGGACTACTGAGGTTATTCAAGAGGTAACTGTTTCAGAGTTATAAATCAGACTTGTTACTCAATAGCAAAGTGTACCATGTTCAGCCCTTTGTAGGGTCACTGAGTGCAAAGTGTAATAAATGCTATGACTTGCCCATTTAACTGTCTTAAAATATGATCTCATTCACTTTGAAAAAAACTGCATCAATAAAAATGGAGTAGCCAGCCTATACTTCATATCAGCGTCTCCACTTAACCCATAAACATTCATTACTATTGCTAGTGAGAAGAAAAGACAATTTTACTGTTTTTCTTAGCCACTCTGATTGTATGAATTTTAAAAGCAAGATGGCTTTAGGGGTGACTGTCAAATGATATTTATTGTGTAACTCATAAATAGTTGCCCACTTAGATTTCCCCAAGATAAAGAACTGTCAGAGTAAAGACATGGTATGCATCAAGGATATATGTCCCTGCTAATTTGTCCCCTTAGCTGTTTCTGAGGGTCTCTTGAACCCACAGGAACAACATTTGTGGAGGTTAGTGGTCTGTGGTAGAAGAAGCAAGCGGAAAAGTCCTGCTGTACAAAGTCTGCTGATGTTTGCATGAACGCTAGTAATTTAAACCAACAGCTGATGATCATGGAGCCCTTATCTCAGTGTCTATAAAGGATTCCAGACAGGAAGCACTGCATGATTCACAATATTGTATTATCTTATTGGGTTTGTGGAACAGGATTTCCGCGAGTCAGATGCAACTTGATGACACTTTGTCCTTGTGTTATGTCCTTTCTTGGACCTGTTATGGGAGCTTCTGATTGGCCTGGTACAACAGCCAAGAGTAATAAGAATGATGATTTCTAGCAGGCTTAGAAATGAAATGGGATAGGTAAACAAACAGGTGCTGTAGTTGCATGGCAAACCTTCACAACATGCAGAAAAAGAGTGTTAACTTTATGTAAATATTATGTTAAATAAAATGTCTCAAACACGTAATTATATTTGTGCTGGCATGCTTTCTTGCTGTATAGTTTGCACTTGCCCCTCTTCAAGCTAACTACAGAAATGCTGGAGAAATGCTGGAGACAACCTAGGTCCAGTCTCTGATGGGACTTTTGGATTCCCTTCCATAAGATGCTCAATATATTTATCTGAGTTATTAGCCAAAGTTCCATAAAAATGTGCCTAGTATGGCTTATAATAATACAAACATAACATTCAATAAAACATTAATATTGTAAAATTTTAATATGGAATAAACACAAATATCTTATGCCATTTAATTAAACTTGCACCATAGGAGGCCATTAAAGACCGTTATGTTTCAAGGCACTGAATAAACTCTAATAATACAGTTGGTTATTCCATTTTTTAATTCAGAGTGGGTTTTAAAAAACCCAGTATTTGCAAGCTTAATGAAGGCTACACTTCAATCATTATCGTATATTATCATCTTAAATCTCACAAGGATCTACTATTCATGAGCAAGAAACTACCAAAACTTCATTTCAGTGAATGAACTGTCCATGGTATGAGTGACTATAATGTTTTTAATATAGTGAATGATTGAACATATGGCTACAAAAGCCACTTGTATTTTTACTACAGAATTATTAATTCTGTTGGGAAAGTCTGCCATCTGTGACCAAAAAGCAGACCTTCCATTTTTGACAATATTTTGACTTTTTAAAAAAGTTATTCTCTTCTTTCCTCTTTGAAATTTCTCTTTTGCTTGTCCTTAGTCAAGGCTGTCCAAGAGCGGAGCTTGCTAGATCAAAGCAAAATAGCACAGGTCCTTGTGAAACCTATTAGCACTTTTCAACCCTTGTAAAGGCTGTTTCATGCAAATAATCAAAATTTGTCCTTTCTTTATGGTATAAATAGCAAGAAAATACAGTCGATATGTAGGTTAAGTACCACCACCAACCCAAAGGGCGATTGTAAATGGATCAAACAGAGACTAGCAGTCTTATGTAGCTCTGTTCAGTAAAATGTTGAAAATCTACAGAGAATGCAGGTTCTTTTCGCTTAATGTCCTAGGCATATTGGTTTGGTAAAAAGACCAACAAATGTACTTGCAATTCATTATTATTCCTGTACTACTAAGTATAAAATATTTATATACTGCTCTTTAAAATTTGAGTGGTAGCAAGAATATTTATAATGTGATACTCAAACATATCTAGAATAGTTTGTTCTTTGGAGTGATTTCTGGGATGAATCCCACTGAGGTATGCAGATAAAAATGTTGATGCAAGCTTGTCAAACATATCTGAGAAAAAGTACAAGATAAATTGTAATCTAGAAATACAGGAAGATAACTTTTCAGCAATGGAAAGCACCATGCATAAGATGTTGGATTCTTATACATGTGATTTTTTTCTGGAAAAATGTAATGCTATCCATTACTTCCAAAAGTGTTATGACTGGAAGGAAATGCTTATGTTGTAAAGTCTGGACGAATTAAGCTTTTGACTGAAGTGATCAGTTTACTTTTGTAAGGACAAATTGTTTAATAATCTTACTCTGAGGAATTCCATTTTGACCCCGATCCTCCTAAAAGTCCATCTTATTGTCGTGCGGGTGTGTTTGTGTTAAGAGAAATCATTCTGAAAGGGTGTTTACACATTACAGAATCCTTGTTTCTGCCTGTATGAGGCCTTGGAATAAGATGTTCAATGAGAATGTTGTGTTTCCCTGGTACACACTAACTCTTTTCTTTTTGTATGACCAAGGTGAACAGCAGATTCATCTCATCCTTTAAACCTGCTACCATTTTTGCATCCTCTCAAACTGCCCTGTGAGTCTTCTGTTGGGTACATTGTGAATATTAGACATATCTACAAAAGTAACATATTTTCTCAGCAGAGTCCATACCAGTTCCACAGGAAGTATGTTTCTTCATACATCCTGCTGTCCTGAGTGGAAAGAGGTCAGCTTGCACCTGGGAGGTACAAAACTTCCATTGTACTTTCTATACAAAGCTCTTGCAGTGGACATGAGGATTTAATAATGTTTAGTGTTGCCCTGACTTGACTCCTGCAGTCTTTGTTGTATAGTGGTAACTTGTTCTTTAGCTTTGTAGTATTCCTATTCCAGCACCTGAAAGGTCAATTTTGATGTAGATAAGAGTAATTGTTGCTCTTGTCAGTTGTTGAGAAAGCAAACTTTACCAACTATCACGCCTATATATAAGCAATGTATGTGTGTTCGTGCCATGAAATAACTGCTGATTTATGGTGATCTGGTAGGGTTTTCAAGACATGAGATATTCAGAGGTGGTTTGAGATATTCAGAGGCCTGCTTCTGCATGGGCTGAGAGAGTTTTGAGAGAATTGTAACTGGCCCAAGGTCACCCAGCAGGCTTCATGTGGAGGAGTGGGGAATTGAATCTGGTTCTTTAGATTACAGTTCACCACTCTTCTGTCCAAGCCATTTTATGAGAGTTGTCTCTAGACAAGGGGACCAAAGCCTTTTTCTGGAAAATTCCAGGTAACAAAACTGCCTAAACAAATAGGACAAAGAAAAGCAATCATATCTGGACCATCTTGGGCTGCAAGCAGTGGGTTTAGAGGAAAGGACCCTTTGGCTTATACTCAAAGGCTTGAATCTGTCATCCTGCCTGGACTAAGTATCTGAAAGGAAAAGAAGAACAAAATCAGCCCAGATGAAACTCTGCTGCTTCTGGCTTGGCTGCCAGCAGAATCATCCTGACTTCCTGCTGCTTTCGTATAAAGGCAATGGTGTCCCTTTAGACAAGAATCAACATGCGACTAATGTTAATAACTCAGATATTAGCTGGATGAAAACTACTTTATTTTGACATATTTGGTTCTGGATCCCTGAATGGATGACATGATACATCAGGTTTGGGCTTAAACCATCACAACAAACTGCAAGGTGGCTAAAAACTGCTGGCCTATTACTGAAACCTGGGGAAAAGAGTCAGTGTAGTGTAGTGGTTAAGAGCTAGGTGGATTCTAATCTGGGGAACGGGGTTTGATTCCCCACTCCTCCACCTGAGTGGTGGAGGCTTATCTGGTGAACCAGATGTGTTTCTGCACTCCTGCATTCCTGCTGGGTGACCTTGGGCTAGTCACCATTCTTTGGAGCTCTCTCAGCCCCACCTACCTCACAGGGTGTCTGCTTGTGGAGAGGAAGGGAAAGGAGCTTGTAAGCCACCTTGAGTCTCCTTACAGGAGAGAAAAGTGGGGTATAAATCCACTCTTTTTCTTCATGGTGGTAGGGCAATCATTGCTAACAACGTTCACCCCTAGCATTCCATCTGCTGGGTTTTCCCGCCTGATGAAGTTTATCACATTGTGGTCCCTGTTGGCCTTGCAAGGATGTTCCTGCAGAAACTAATCACAACCTCCTGGATAGCAGCCTGCATTGTGTTCCTATCATCTCACATTTTGGGCAGTTAACTCCATACTGTGTTGGCTTTCCAGATCAAACCCGATCTTCGAGACATTTATTTATTTTATTGCACACCTTTCTCAATGAGACTCAAGTCAGATTACAAAGGGTAAAAATGCAGTCAAGTAGTGCAAGATGTCCAACAAACAAGGCAAATAGTTTTTTTTGCATTTTTCTAATTTTTGTGATGCTAAGTCGCAGTATAAAGAAGAATGGCGTTGCAAAAGTAAAAAGTAATGTAGTATGATAAACATGATAATGCAGTAAACTGTGGAATAGACTACAATCATGTTCCCCTTCATTTTGGGGAAGTTATTTAACCTGAGGTGGTAGTCTTGATCTGGTTCAGCAAGGCTGGCCTTACTTTATTGTATGAGGAAAACTTTCTTGTTTCATACAACAAAAGTGAATGTACTTGTGTTGAGGGGAGAGACGTACGTAAAATTTTCTGTGTTATATACTGCAGCAGTTGGTATATGAGGACAGTTTGTTGGGGGGTCAGCTGAGTTCCTATACCATAGGATACAATAGCTTAGCACTTATGGGAGATTTGACCAATTTTTGCAAAGGTTTCTGATGAACAGCATAAGCCTGAGTTAAAGGATACTTGGAAGTAAAAGTAGGCAAGCAACAGATGAACAGATATGATTGTGGTATCAGCAGTGGAAATATTGTTTTTGCTAATTGAAGGGACGGTAAGCTTCAATTCAGGTATGTCCAAATAATCCTGGGTCAGACCTTGGGTTTAACGTACCTAACACTTAAGAGGATTAAATGCAGAAGGAGATAAAGTTGTAATCCACTTTAGGTTTCCACTGAGGAGAAAAGTCTAGTACAAATAAATAAATAAATAAATAAATAAATAAATAAATAAATAAATAAATATACCTTTCAAGCTTCGAACTGTATTGAACAGGCTTAGGATGTAACTAGGATGATATCAGTTATTAAGTCTAATGTAACTCTCTTTTTTCTTTCTACTGTCAATGCTTCTTCCAAGATGATCACTCAGTTACCTGGTGAAGTATAGACCCCCCCCCCCCAAGATAATTGTATAGGGTTTGGTTGACTCCCAGGCACAGCCTGGCAACTAACAAGAGGGCCCATTGGGACCACCGCATTGTAAGCGGTGCTACATCACTTTGAGTAAATATACCAGAAGTGACAAAGAGCAGCTCTTAGAAATGACAGAATTTCCAGCAATTCCTGTAACTATCTTTTGACACTTCCATTAAGAACTTCTGTTTAGAACATAATGCTGCTTTTTTGGTTAGAAGAGTTTTTTCTGTTGCTGCTTGAAGTGGTGGTGAGCAAAAGGAAGATCCCTTGCACCTACCAGGGGCTTGGAAGTCCTACTTGGTTCTGGCCTTTGATTTTATAAGTGTAGGGGCTAGTTAAACCAGCAAATGTTTTCAGTGGACTTTGTAGGTAGTATAACTAGCTTCTCTTACCTGGTTTGTTACTCCCACACAGTCCAGTATATTATTTTATTGACATACAGAACATTGACATGACAGCTGACAAGAAACAAAAGTAATGACTGTTGAGTAATTACACATCTTTAAGTTTTAAAACTGAATTGTTCATGGAGCCAAGCAGAAGACAATATTTATCAACCAAAAGAGAGGCTGTAGCCAAGAAATCAGAAGAAGACTGAAGGGCAGATATGAAGGATTCTTGTGTCAGAAAAGATTCTTTTCTAGAAAAGATTCTTGTGTCAGGATGTGTAGCTGGCAACCAAGGTCAAGGCAATTCCTTTTTTTTTCTGTTTAATTGCTTTATTAACAAACAAGTGTATACACAAAACAAGACAATACTTATACAAACAACATGTAGTAACATATATCATATAACAACAACAAAAACAAACAAACAAACAAACATATAGATGGGCTTCCACATGTGTGTTTTCCTGTTCGTCAACATTTCAAGTTCTTATTTTCCTGTATTATCTTCTATATTTAACTTATAATACTTCTAATATAACATATTTCTGATTATTCTTTCTGTCCAAATATATGAACCAATGTTTCCATTGTTCCAAAAAGTTTTCTTTTGTTTCCAAAATTTCAAAGCCAGTTAGTTTTGCCATTTTAATTAGCTCTAACACTTTTATTTGCCAATCTGAGATTGTAGGGATTTTGTCTGTTCTCCAATTTTGAGCCAAAACTATCCTTGCTGCTGTTGCTAGGTACTGTAATAATTTTGTATCATTTTTCTTCTGTACATTATTACAAATACCTAGTAAATACAATTCTGGTGTACATTTGAATGATGCGTTTACAATTTTTTGTATCTCTTGATGTATTGATAACCAAAACTTTTTTATTTTTCCACAAGTCCATAGTTGATGGTAGAGGGTTCCCACTTCTCCTCCACACTTCCAACAAAGATTAGATTTGTGCGTATATTTGGCTATAGTAACAGGTGTCAGATACCACCGGAACCACATTTTATAGTAATTCTCTTTGATATAATTACTGGTCGTGAATTTCAACCCTGAATGCCATAACTTTTCCCAATCTGATAACAATATTGTATGTCCGAAGTCTTGTGCCCATTTAATCATATAATCTTTAATGGCTTCATCTTCCGTCTCCAATTTCAAGCATAATTCATAAAATCTTTTTATTAAGTGATCCTCTTTTTTTTGCATTATTTCCTCTAATTCATCATAGATTCCTATTTTATTAAAAGGCTTTTCTTCTTTCTGAAAAGTACTATTTAGTTGTTGATGTAACCACCAACTTATATTCCAGCCCTCTGATTTTAGTTCTTCTAGCTCTTTTATCCTATAACTTATTTTGTTCTTTTCTTGTGTTGTTTTAATTAGATCTTTATAGGTTATCCATCCCTTGTTTACGTTGTCTCTTTTAAATAAGGCTTCGTGGGGGGATAGCCATAATGGTGTGTGATTGCAAAAGATCTTCCAATATTTTTTCCATGTTCTGTATAATGAAAATCTAATCGGGTTATAGAAAAATTGTATATTAATTTTGCCTTTGTTGTACCAGAGGTATGCGTGGATCCCGAATCTCAGATCCGCTCCTTCTAAGGTCAGCAGATTATTGTTGGAAAGCAATACCCAGTCTCTTAACCATGTTAAGCAACATGCTTCATGGTATAATTTTAGATTTGGAGCTGCTAAGCCTCCCCTGTCTTTTATGTCAGTCAAGATTTTATAGCGAATTCTGGGTTTTTTCCCTCCCCAGAGAAACTTTAAAATATCTGCCAGATTTTGAAAGGTTTGTCTGATCTAATTATTGGTAGATTCTGGAATAAAAATAACATTCTTGGTAATAAATTCATTTTTAACGCTGATATTTTTCCTAATAATGATAATTGAAGTTTATTCCAGATCTCTAAATCTCTTTTAATTTTTTTCCACAGATGTTCATAGTTATTTTCAAACAATTCTAGGTTAGATGAAGTCAAATAAATCCCTAGATATCTTATTTTTGTATTAACAGAGCCTCCCCAATTGTTCTGTATTAATTGTTTTGATTTTTCATCCATATTTTTAACTAATATTTGGGTTTTTTCCTTATTAACCCTTAATCCAGAAATTAAATTAAATTCTTCCAAAACACTTTTCATTTGTGTTAAAGAAACTATTGGGTTTTCTAAAATTAAAACTAAGTCATCAGCAAATGCTCTGACTTTGTAACATTCAGTTTTTATCTGCACCCCCTGTATCTTACAATCTTTTTTAATTTTATCTATTAATAAATCCAGAACTAAGATAAACAGCAGCGGCGACAGAGGACAGCCCTGTCTTGTCCCTCGTTGTATTGTACATTGCTTTGTTCTTTCTCCATTAATAATTATCCTTGCATTTTGTTTTGTATATATTTTTTCAATCCATTTTGTAAATTTACTTCCAAATTTCCTTTTTTTCAAAACCTCCTTAATTAATTCCCAACTCAATGAATCAAACGCTTTTTGCATATCTAAAAAAAAAGTGCTAATTGTTTATCTGGGTGCATTTCAAAATAATCTATAATATTTACAATGATTCTTATATTCTCTTTCATATTCCGTTTTGGTAGAAAACCTGTTTGTTCTGGGGATATAATTTTAGTTAATACTGACTTCATTCTGGTTGCTATTATTGTAGTAAAAATTTTGTAGTCCGAATTCAGAAGCGATATGGGTCTATAATTTGAAATTTCTAATTTATCCTTTCCCTCTTTTGGGATTAAACTAATATTTGCATTTTCCCATGTTTCAGGTATTCCTCGCTTGTCAATATTGTTAAACAAAAAGTAAAGTGCATCTATTATTTCTTCTATGAATTTTTTATAAAATAAATTAGTAAGACCATCTGGTCCAGGAGTTTTGTTAAGTTTTAATTTTTTCACGGCTTCTCTAATTTCTTCCTTACTGATCACTTTATTTAATATCTCAGCTTCTTTTTCATCAATCTCTTTGACATGATATGATGATATCATGTCTTCAATATTGCTGCTGTTTCCTCCTTCTTGTTTTTCTTTGTATAATGAAGTATAATAATTGAAGAATTCATCTTTTATTTCATCATTATTGGTTATTATTTGATCATTAATTCTTATTTTATGGATCCATTTTTCTGATTTCTTTTCTCTTAAACACCATGCCAACCATTTGTTTGGTTTATTTGCTTTCTCAAAAATTTGTTGTTTCCTACGCCAACTGTTTTTGTTTATCTCCTCTGACATCAACAAATCATGTTGATATTTTAGAAAATTTATTGTTTTCCCAGTTTCGTTGTCATTTCTAGTTTCTTGCAGTTTTTTTCCTGTTTAATTTGCAATTCTAGATTTTCTAATACTTTATATTTATTTTTTTTCTTTCTACTTTTGTGTCCTATTAATAATCCTCTTATGTAGGCTTTGTATGTATTATATTCCAATTATCATTGTTTTTTGCATTTATCTCAAAAAATTCCTTTGTTTTATCTTTACAATCTATCACAATTTTATCATCAAGTAGGAGATAATTATCTAGGGGCCACCTAAATTCTGCTATCCTGTATGGTTGTTCCAATTTCATGCTAACTGGTTTGTGGTCTGATATAAATATAGTCTGAATCTCTGTCTTTCTGGCCCAATTTGTAAATTTTGGTGACGTTAAATTACATCTAATCTTGACCACATTTTGTGTCTATCAGAATAAAATGTGTATTCTTTTTCCTTCAAATTTTTGTGTCTCCATATATCCGTGAGATTTAAACTTTGTAAGCCATCAAAAATTTTTTTTAGGTAATTTACCTTGATCCTTGTTGGCCAGTGTTTTTCCCTGATATTTTTTATCTACGGGTTTATCACCCCATTCATATCTCCTAATACCAGTAAACCTTCATATTCATGAGAAATGTTCAATATTCTGTCAAATATCATGCCAAAAAATTATCTCCATTTGGAGCATACAGGCCCACCAATAACATTTTGACACCATTAAACATAATTTCCACAAATAAATATCTTCCTTCTGGATCTTTACTAATCATTTGTGGTTCATATTTTTTCTTCACGTAAATCACTATTCCTGCCTTTTTACCTTTCGATCTAGCAGCAATAAACTCATTCCCTAATTTTGGATTTTTCAATAACCCACTGTCCTTAATAATCATATGCGTTTCTTGCACACAAATAATATGAGCTTCTTGTCTTAATAAATAATTAAATACTTTTTTTCTTTTCATAGGGCTGTTCAATCCATTAACATTCCACGTTAGGCAATTCATAGTTTATTAAGTCAATCAAGAAAAGGTGAAGAGAAAGTAAAATAGAATAAAATAAACAAGCACCACAATTTATTTACAATATTTCTTATTTCAGTTCCCTTTTAAATTTCTTCAAAAAGGCTGTCGCTTCTTCCTTGTTTAAAATTACCTTTCTAGTCCCTTTAAACTGAAATGAGAGACCCTCTGGAATCTCCCATTTATAATAAATATTTTTCCTTTGTAATGAGGAAGAGAGTTCCGAATAATCTTTCCTCATCTTTAATATCTTAGCTGGTACTTCTTTCAAAATTAAGATCTCCTTGCCTCCCACTTTCAAATTGTCATTACGATGTTTATGTAGTATTTCATTTCGAAACACCTTTCTTGTAAAGCCCACCACTATATCTCTTGGGAGATTCTTTTCTTTAGCAATTTTTGAATTGGCTCTAAAAACCTCATCAATTTCTTGTTCTATATCCTCTATATTTTCTCCCATAAATTCAGCAATAATTTCTATTATTTTGCTCCTTGTCTTCTCATTTTCCTGTTCTGGGATTTTTCTAAATCCCTCTCTTAAGTACCTCTCTTTTAATTTCATCTCTAACCATAAATTTTCGCCTGAGACTGTTTCTTTTTCCATCTCAAATCCAGCCATTTTTTCTTCTACCATTTCCAGTCTTTTATCCATCTGTTTTGTATCTTCCATCATCTGTTTGATGTTTTGTTCTAACGTTCCAATCTTTTTTTCTTCTTGCTTAATGCCAGTTAAGTCCTTTTCTATTCGTTTGACTTTGTCATTTGTCTCCATAATTGTTTCTGTTATTAAGTCCAATTTAGCCAACACTTCATTCATTGTGGTTTTGTCTGGTGTACTGACTTGATTATGCTGAGTACCATAGTTGGGGAGTTGGCTCTTATTATTATGTTTCCTTGGCGTCATTTTCACTTTTTAAAGCGTTCGCTATGTATTTCTTTATTTCTTAAGCCTCCCCGGTAACATAAAGGGCAGAGCAGGTTAGGTCTATTTGTCCTTAATCGCTCAGACCCGTGGAAAAGGATTTCTCAAAGTCTGTAAAGCTGTTCTTAAACTAATGCGCACACGTTCCGTTTTGAGTCTTAAACACAAAAGATTTCAACATTGAAAATGCAAACCCGGATGTGGTCTTTGCCTAATGACACGTAGCGCGGTTGGGCTTCTCTCACCCGTTCCAGTGTCTTGACGAGCTCTGCCCCCGTTCGCCAGTGCGTCGACCACCCGACCGGTTCCCGCGTCGCCGGTTCTCCGAAGTCGCCCGCAAAACGCCCCGTCGCTTCGCCGGCTGTAACTTTCGGCGTCGCGCTTCCATGTCTCCCCGGCTCTCCGGACCTTGCTTCGCAGCCGCTCAGACAGCCCTCTCACCTGGCGTCCCTGCCGCTCGCTTCAAACCTGTCGTGCAGAGAGGTCCCCCGCAAGGCTCTTTATGCTGAGCCTTGAAAATAGTTGTTTATTTTCAACCACTGTTTTAATGGGTTGTCTTTTACCACGTTGCGAAGCTCCGCTCGACGTTGGAGCTGCCGACCCCACCGGAAGTTGCACCGGAAGCCTCAAGGTCAAGGCATTTCCCATGTCTATGTATGAGGGTAAAAGTTGGTCAACAAAGAAAGCTGATTGGAAGAAAGTTGATTAATTTAAGTTGTGAGGTTGGAGGAGAATTTTACAGATACCCTGGACCACCAAAAAGACAAATAAGGGAATCAAATCAAGCCTAAATTCTCTGTAGATGCTAAAATGACTAAAACGAGGCTGTCATGCTTTGGTCACACAATGAGAAGACAAGAATCATGGGAAAAACAATAATGCTAGGAAAATTTGAAGACAGAAAGAAAAGATAATGATCCAACTGATGCACTGATTCAGTCTAGGACAGTGGTTCTCAACCTTCCTAAGGCCGCGACCCCTTAATACAGTTCCTTATGTTGTGGTGACCCCCAACCCTAACATTTATCCATTTTACAGATGGAGAATACTGATGCAGAGAGTCTTAAGTGACCCCTGTGAAAGGGTCATTCGACCCCCAAAGGGGTCGCAACCCCCAGTTTGAGAACCACTGGTCTAGGAAGCCACAAACCTCTGCTTGCGAAACCTGATCAGGGCTGCTAACAATAGGATATTTTGAAGACAGTTCATTTATGCAGTCACCTTAAGTCAGAAGTGACTTGGCAGCACTACACACGCACACAATGTTTAAGCATTGAATATTAGAGCCTAAATGAGGTGATGGTTTGTTCTCATTGGAATAAGAGAGCTCACTTGACTTCATGAGAACCAACAATGTTTTAGAAGGCTTTTGAACTGTTAACTTTAAATGTTTGAGTTTGCAAAATTATTTGTTATAATACTGAAGCAAAGGGAATCGGTTTTTAAAATTTGGGACAACACTTCCTAGTGGCTGGGATAATGCTTGTAACTGAATGACTACAGAACAGGGTGTGGTGGAAGAGGAGCTCGTTGGTGTGAGGGCTGTTTTGACCATCATTCTGTAATGAGGGAAAGAACAAAATGTCTCTCAGTCTTGGGTGGCCTAAGAAAATAGTTGTTTTTTTAATGGAGTGAGGAGTTGTTTCTCCTAGTTAGACAAAATCTTCTCTTATGAAGTAGTAGTTTTTAAGTTTTGTGAGATGCTAATGAAATGCTGTCATGCTGGAACAAACTGTATATCGTAGCTATACGTCTTAATTGTTGTATTTTCAATATGCCCTCATTTTGCTTCCAATATCTGTAGTAAACTGCGGGAAAAATATTTGTGGGCTGGTTAATTAAATTAAGACTCGTAAACATGTATCTAATTATCCTCCGAAGCCACTTATTCTGTGTCAAATGACAATTGACTGATACATTTTCTTACAGCTACCACCATCGTCGCATTTATTTGTTTCTAACAGTTTAGACATCAAGAAATATGTTGCAAATGTTACACCATTATTGTGTTAACATAAAAGCAGCACCCTTAATTAATCTAAATGAAGGCAAGCTAAAGGAAGTTACTTTAAAGCATGTTTTCCATTCAGAAGATTTTCTTTTAAAAATCTCATTAAAAATAAAGGATTATGAACTGTTGTGTTCAAATGTGCATCTTCAAACAAAAAGCCAGAGTTTGCAAAACATTGTGGGTTGAATCCAAAAGGTCATTTTTTTACCACCATAAATCACTTCTGCAAGTGAAGGAAAGGAGAGATGATTTTTTGCTAATTTCTTGTTGCTGCTCACTGGTGCCACTGAAATGCTGCTGCTGTTAGACTCCATGACGTCTACTATCCTCTGCCAGTAGCCAGGGGGTTCCTGACAACCATAGGCCCAAATAGTGTCTACTCTGGGAGGAGGGCATAATTGAAAATTTCCCCCTCCCCTCTTTCAGCTGATGAACAAGGACCTTTGGATTCAATCTTCTATAAGAGAATTCACAACTTTTTTAAAAAAGCAAATCCTTGTCTACTTAGTACATACTTTAACAACATTTAACTAAAATCTGCCAGAATAAACAGTAATTTCTTGTCACATACAATAAATAAGATGCACCTGAATAACCAGGGGCAGCCATTGCTGCCGTGGTGAGCAACGCAGCAAGATAAGGGGCATGCATGGCCTGGCGGCAAGCTGCAGAAACGGGTGCAATGATTGGCTCCCACCGAAAAAGGCGGGAGGAGCCTGGGTATATCTAGACGCCTTCCCCGGTCCACGCCCTTCCCGGCGGCGAGAACCAACAAGGCGTGGCCCACCCACCCTCCCTGTAATTTAGGGTTGGCGGGATTTTTTGGGTCCTTACTGTTGCAGTCCTGATCACAAGCGGGTTTTGCAACGGTTAGTCGCGACACATCTGGGGAGAGAACAAGCCTTCCGGCTGGGGCTCCCGAGCGCTTCTGCGCCCTATGAGGGTCGGGGGGTGGGGCCGAGGCAAGGCGCTGGCAGGCCGGCAGGCCGCAGGCAGCTGCCCGACACCTTCAGGGAGTGGGAGTTGGAGTTGGGCCCGTCCGAGGCGACCGCTTAGCCGGCGATTGCCCGATTAACCCCAGCAAAGCACGGGAGGAAGAGCGGGCTGGGGGCTGCCTGGGGAGGGCTCAGCCGGTGCCCGTCTCCTCAGCAGGGGCGGGAAGTGTGGAAGCTTATTCAGGAGTATGATCTCTGGGCTTCCCTTCCGCCAGTTTCCCATTCATTGGGATGTGATGTCGCGACCCGTTTACCACTTCCAGCGCCTCTGATGTAAATAGTTCTTGTTTATATGTTTGTTGTTTAATAAACGGGCTGCGGCCCATTCCTTTCCAGCCTGTCGTTGTGGTGTACTTATTGAGCGAGGGAGTCTCACCATCTACAGCAAATAGTTGTCAAGCCTCCTTACTTTACAATTCTTGCTTTGCCATGAAGCAGTTTTCTGCAGCTTATTTCACAGGTTCTTGTAAAAACAAAGTGAGGGAAGCTGTGGGGGGGGGGGGTTAAATCAAATAAATCAGAAAGACTATCTTGCCAGTCAATAGCTTTCTCTTCCATTCATTACATGAATTGCTTTTGGACTGTTATTTATAGAGCTTTTAAAAACATTTTTTATTTGTTTGTAAATGAAGCCTCTATGGGGGGGGGGCAGATAAGGGCTGCCAATGTCCAGGTGTGGCCTGGAGATCTATTGCCTTGATCACCTCTTCTGTACCAACCTTATGTCCTTTGTCCAGTTTTATGTCCTGTTTTAACACCCGCTCTGTCCTGTATTTTGTATTTTTACTGATATGCCTGATAAAGGTCAGTTGAAGTTGGTATTACCATTGATCTCCAGACTACAGATATCAGTTCTCCTGGAGAAAATGGTTGCTTGGGAGGGTGAGTTATATGGCATTATACCCTGTTGAGGTCCCTCCCCAGAATCTGCCTCCACCCCTAAATCTCAAGGATTACCCAACTGAAAGCTGGCAACCTGACTGTAGATGATGAATATAAGGTGATGACTCTGAAGGTCTCACTGTCTTGGTTTTGAGGGTTATGTTAAAATCCAGGAAACTGCTTTATTAATTCTTCCTCAGTTCTCACGGTCTCATGTATTGGGTTTTTTTGTTTTTTTTTGCGGGGGGGGGGGGGTGCAACACAGATCCTGCCCTTGACTACTTGTGAAAGGAACTATCTGCTAAAAATAAAGGCAGAGAGGGGAAAATGCTGATGTGTCAGAACAAAGAAAGTGCATGAACAAACATAATGGGGCTCATTAGCATCCATCATATCAGAACTAAAGGCGACAGCACACCTTCGGTTTGTGTTTCTTTCTGCGTTATGAATCTCCCTCCCCCAATCTTGGTGGTAAGAAACTTGCATTATTGAGATAGATCTTCTTTCAAATGCAAATTGTGACAGGTTTTTCTTGGCCTATATTGACATAGCACAAATACATTATTTCAATTTAGCAAAGGCTGCTAACATGCCTCTGTAGTAGCAAGACCCAAATAATGTTACTTAAAACTGTTAATAGGATGCAAGTGCCCTGGCATGCTCAGCTGGGTGTGTGTGTGTGGCAGGTAGATTGTACTATTATTAGTAAGCAACACCATTTTCATAATGTTGCTGTTCATCATCTGGCAAGAGATGAGTCAGCATAAACCAATCAGTACAGTGTATTCTGAGTTCTTACAAACAGGTTTTTCCATGAATAATATAATATGACCTGGAAATAATATGAGTGATTACCTAAATTTTAATCTCATTTTGATGTAATCGAGAAGAAGAATTGTTTCTTATACCCTGCTTTTTGCTACCTTTAAGCAATCTCAGAGAAGCTTATTGTCACCTTCCCTTTCCATTCCTACCACAGGCACCTTGTGAGGTAGGTGGCGCTGAGAGAGTTCTGAGAGAACTGTGACTGGTTCAAGGTCACACAGCAGGCGTGTGGAATCCAGTCTGGTTCTCCATATTAGAGTCTGCTACTCATGAGAAGGAGGAATGGGAGTCAAACACAGTTCTTTAGATTAGAGTCTTCCATTCTTAACCACTACACCCTGTTGATAGTTGTGTAAATAGATCGTACAGTACATCAGTTGGAAGGAATTTTCTGAGAATAACACACTGTGACAAATTTTGCTATTGTGACCTGGCCCTGTAAGATTGTGATCTTGGCACAAATTATATTTGTGTAGAATGGGTGGAGGGGAACATAGAGATGCCAGGCCCTGAGTCAAAGCCTGACAGGAGTCATTACTGGACAACCTGCCATTCTAACGATGCACAGACAAAACTCTAGCACCTTAGAATATATTCACAAGGCATCATGTCCAAGCATCCTCTGCTAAAATTTCTGCCAAAAACTAAGGCCTCTGGGCTAGGCCATATACCCTCTCTCAGTTTCAGCTTGGAGGTCTGACCTTTGTGAGCCACTGCTGCTGTACCACAGCTAGGTATTATGAAGAGAGTTAACAAAGCAGGTACTAGGGAGGTCATGTGTCCTGCTTCAGTGGGAGATTCTTCCCCTACTGACTTTCCCCACCATTACTCAGTTGGGTGATAGGGAAAAAGGGGGACGATCAGCAATACCAGTGGCATGACTTGGAAGGTGACATCACACTGGGTTCAAGTCTAGCATTTGCCCCAGATTGGGGGGTGGGGGTGGATTCTAGAGTATCAACCCCTACACAATGACATTGCAAAGTCATAAGCTAGGCTCCCCCCCTGGAAGTCACCTACCAGTTACCAGTCTTAGTCTGTCAATTTTAGCAGGCATATAACCAGAGATGGGATCCAACCAGTTCTCACCACTTCTCTAGAAGTGGTTACTAATTTTTTCTGAGTGCCGAGAAGGGGTTACTAAAGCAACCTCCCTGCCCAATAGGAACTGGAGGTGTGTGTGTGCGGCAACACCACTGTTTGAATCCCACCACCATCAGAACCTGTCATTAAAATTTTTGGATCCCACCACTGCATATAACTTTCAGCAACTTTACTGTAAGCACAAAGGGATGTCAGGAGTAATCTTGAACTAAACTGACTGCTAGCATGAGAATGGAACATAAAAACTTCCCTTTCTAGAGACTGAATTCCTAGTATGGCAAGGTACCATCCCACTGATGTGGCAAGCTATACATGATAGCTAATGCTCGAAGTCTAAAGTGCAGGCTAAGCTTCAGATCCTGTGAGTAAAATGAGGGTGCTTTTTCTAACCTGCTAAGACAACTGGAATAACTTCTGTCTGCCCATACCTTTTAACTTTTCCAGTTGTGGAGTGTTAATTGTTCCTTAAAGCTAAATGTTCTAGGTCACTTCCTCTACAACTTTCTAATTGTATGGTGACATTTTGTATTTGCAGAAATAACATCCTTCATCCAAGAAAAATATTCCTAAACTTTACATAATGACATAAAGAAATAATATTGCTTGCCAGCAAAGTGAAAGTTGTTTCTGGTAATGGACTGTGATACCCCATGTCCCCCTTAGCTGTATGCCAGTGGCCCACGTTGCATAGTATGGTAAAGAGCTGTGCCAAGGGTTTCCAACATGCTGCTTATCACATTATCTCAGAGGCACAGCTCATAGTCATGTTGCAATAACTTCCACACCACAAGTGTTAGACTAGGAAGTAGCATCTGACATACTAGAAATTATATTCTAACCAAGCTGCCTGAGAGTAACTGGCTAACAACTGTCTCCTTATCTTCCCATAGTCAAAACACACAAGTTTTTATTAGAAATACAGTCAACTTTAGGGGATACTTTTCCCCACATCTGGTAGTCTTGCTATTCAGCTGTGCTTTAGTTGTGTGATATAGTAGATGCAACCCAAAATACAACAAATCATCATTTCAGTTTTGATAACACCAGAAACCTAACTAAATATGCACTGAAACTAGGGTCTCACGATTAAATAGGCAACGAGTATGCTATCCAGACTGGTAAGAAGGGAAAATGATAAACAGTGTCAATAACTGATGTCAAATACTCTGTTTTCTCTTCAGATTGTACAAATCTTTTGCCTTTTTTAACTAAACAACTGATTAAGCACAATACAGTAATAGTAACAGAAACAGACAAGTAATCCCTTTGTGCATAATTACAAGACAAAGCCAAGACCACAAAGATGATTTGGGAATCCATTGTTTTTCATCCATGCAAAGACATAATATATTTTCATCAACAGCATCAGTGACAGGAAATTAGACAGGAAAGTCTAATTATTTCAAAAAAACCTTTAAAATAGTTTAAAATTTGGGGCATTGTTAAGCACTCTAGTATATACTGTGAGAAAAGCAAGCATGTAGCAATAAAAACAATTACTTCCAGTCAGGGGCGAAGTGTGGGGGAACTGTGCTAGGGGCACGTGTGCGCCCTGTGCCCCTCCCACACACCTGCCATGTCCTGGAATGTCCTTTCCATGCCTCTGCAGGGTCACACACCTGGTGCATTGCACACCCCCTTTCCCCTTGGCACTACGCTACTGCTTTCAGTTCTTCGTGTTTTATCATTACATTGGAAAGTGTGTTGGAATTTGAAGTTGCAATTCAGATACAGCCTGCCGCTGAGCCCTGCCCTTCCTTGGCTTCCCTGCTGGCCCCCTGGCTCCTGTAAGAGGGGCGCGGGGGTGGCATGGGGAGCCAGGCGGGGGGACATGGGGAGGCGGTCATGCCCCCGGGCGCAATTTAGCTCCCGTATGCCACTGATGTGGGTTTATCTCAAGTATCTGAGTTTCATATTGTCTTAGACAGCCATGAAAGAGTTGGGCTGCAGTGTCTTCCATGCCTCCAATATAAGGAGAACATATGAAACTGAACAGCAAGAAATAAACTACATATGAGAACATCACTATACCAAAAAAGATCTTTCTGACTACCAGCACCTGTCTGAGGAATGGGGAATACTTGATGCAAAAATCTTTCCTTTTGAACATATCCCTTAGCTTATAATGTCAATGTGTATTCATTTATCATCAAGGACCACTTTCTTAACTACTTTTTAAGATATATACTTTCATAACTTCCTGTAGACTCTCTGAAACAATGGCCTTCAGGTATACAGCTGCCACGGCTGACTTTTCTGCAAGCACATGGAATTTGGCTGGGATTTCTGCAAACACGTGGAATTAGAATCTCATTTTGCCCTTGTTGAAGGAAAGTCAGGATACTAAGAGTTCTTTTATGCTACCATGGGAAATGGTACTTAACGCATAACTGACACAAACTGATGAGAATCTTGGTCTGGAAATAGCTTGTGTGTTCAATATTAGTGGTTTTTATTTAAGTTCTGTAAAAGTTTTCAATATTGATCACTCTGGAAATGGTCTGTGTTGGAAACTGTGGGTATTGGCAAGGATACATTTCCACTTTTATTGGACCTGTAGTGGCATTTAACATCTTTGGGAAATAGTATGGAAGGATGGGTTTCTTACTAACTACCATTAAAGCTAAGATAAGTTAAAGTAGTTAGATTGGCTAATGATGGCAGTAATATTTGCCAAAGTTGATACCAAAAGATCAAAAGTTATTCCTAAAAAGATAAAGAAAAATTAATTAACGAATGTGAACTTTGTAGGATATGTTCCTTCCAATCATGTTTTCATAGGCCATTCATTATATTCCTGAAACTGAATGGAAACAAGGCTAACATTATTTGTTAAAATAACTTATATAACTGTATATCAGCATGGCCTTGATTGCAATGGAATGTAGCATCCATTATAACTAACACAATCAAGCACAGTCAATGAGACATAAATACGTTTGTTGTTGTTAAGAACTAGTGATTGACTGGGGCAAAAACGATGTGGTATGAAACAGCTGTATAATGATAACTCTTTTCATTCTTTTTGTAGGTTTGTATTGTAGTAATCCAATTGATTACACTGATTTCTCTCAGCACTGGGAAGCTGGCACAGACACTTTGGGTGTATGAAAACATCAAGGCACAGAATTCCAGCATTGTGTTGGTGGATGAATTGGACCAAATAAGCCACAGGCATGATCTGCATCACCTGGATAAGAGACTGGGTCAATAATTAAATCATCCAGCCAAAAATCTTCTTGAGATTATTCACGTTCTGTCAAACATTAAGTTCTCCATGCTCAACAGACCTTCTTTACTGTGGTGAGTCAGTAATAACGGAACTCGTTAAATCTTGACTGCATGAGTTCAGTGCAGCAATGAGTTGTAAAGGGTCAGAAATGTACAAGGCTGTGGCTCTTGCCAGAGGACAAGGTGATTGCTGCTGTTCTTACTGCAACTCTTTCCTCCCCCGAAGACCACTGTCCTAGAGATCTTCAGAAACAAATTTTGTAGGGGGTAGAGAGGAGGCAGGAAATGTCATTTCCATAAACATGTTCCATTTCCACAAACAGTAGCACAGGTGCATATCTGTTTGCAATTCTGTTCCTTCTTAGGTGCTCTTGTGAAAGGTTTGGTTACCCAGTGCAGTATTTAATAGGAAATTATTGGAAATAATCAAAATCATATTTAATGTCTTTAAAAAGAAATATTTGCAATCACAATGTTCATTTTGATGTGTCAACACTCAACAGAAAGCTCCAGTATTTTTTTAAATCACTGACGTTAAAAAAGAACATACAGAAGAAACTCACGTATTCTTTGATGGCCCTCAATAGTATGTTTTGGCTATTGAAATAATACTGGATCATTCGAGGTACTTAAACTGCCTCTCAGGTATGTTTCTCCCACTTGGGAATATATGTTCTGGACATCTAATTTATTCTTTTCAAATTTGTTCATTAACCTATTTTATGAATGATTATGTCTTAAAAGACTTTACAGGGTGTAAAGTTTTGTGTCTGTGTACACATATTTGCTGATACTTCTGTTTTAGGTAATTGGGATTATATGGTTGCAATCTTAATTAACGGGGGTGGCTCAGTGGCAGAGTCTCTGCTTGTTGTGCAGAAGGTCCCAGGTTCAATTTTCAGCCTTCCCCTTAGAGGGAGCACTTGCTAGGTGACATGAAAGACCTCTGCATAAGATCCTGGACAGTCTGAGTAGACAGTACTGATATTGATGGACCAAAGGTCGAATTCAGAATAATGCAGCTTCATGTGTCCATGTGGATCATGTTTGCCCAGAAATTCTTTCTGTAGGATAACGTCACTATCAAATGCTTGCAGGCACTTTTTTAAGCATTTTCCTAAGATTCCAGGAACCAGCTCTGAGCTACTGATTTGCCAGATGTTGCCTCTCTTCTTTCTATCCCCGTTGCAATAGCTCAGATAGTAGGTGCAAGGCGACCTGGAAATATGGACAATGATGGTGAAAATCCTATCTGTAATGAAAAATTATTTAATTGCCTCTAGGCAAGAAGATCTAATGTTGGAAGCATTTAAAAGTGTTTTCTATTCAGGTTGTAGACTCCATATCGCTAAGGCTATTTTATCGAGCTTGAATTGGCTGTCACTGTAATTTTAATGGTAAATTAGTTTGGTTAATGAAACCAAACTTTTCCAAATAGTTGTTTTTTGTTAGTTTAAAATGTGTTATTTTAAAAGGTGATCACACACATTTCTTTGCTCCCTTTTCTGCATGTATTTGAGTTTGTAATCATGAAAAATGTTTTGGTCAACCGCATGTTCTCCTCCCAGTAATCTGATCCCAGTGGGCACTGTTGTATTTCAAGCTGTCTAACGTGGAGGGAACTCCATAGCATCATTAGGATTACAGCTGTGTATTCAGGGCATGGAAAAAATCCTGAGAATGAAATCCCTTGTCTGGCATAAAGCCAGAATGGAAATGATCAACCACATTGGTACCCAGTCAAACAAATACAAGCCCTGCATTAACAAAATGGTGATGCTTGGGACTTAAGAATTCAGAATGCAAATAATATTCATTACTGCAATGTGGAGGAGGAAGGATTATTTGTTTATGTTCTAACATTTCTGCATGGAGTACTTTGTTGGAATACGGCTCCATTTTCAAGCAGTTGCCTAAGCAGGTAAAGGTTATGGTTATGAAATCACCTTCCAGAAGAGATTGATTTGCCTGTTTTTAGTTGCTTTAGAACATTCACCTCCTTTTTAAAAAGCATTTCACTACAGTTATGCAACAAGAAAACTCATTCTTCAATGAGAAGCATGTCAGAAAATGATCAGCAAAGTACTGAATTTTTCTAATTTATTCCATTGGTACCATAAAACGATGAGTAATTAATGGAGAGGAAAGATCACTGATGGTAAGGTAATAGATGAAAAGGTACTCATGAAGAGGAGATAAAATGGTGCATATCACAGAACACCTGCCAGACCATGTATTCTGTGTTGTCCACTATATTTTAATAATTGTAAGACTTTGCTTACACATGCTTTCAAGGATTTATTGACCACTTAGTTCTGACAAAAGGAGCTGTGATTCTCAGAAGCGTAAATTCTGAAACTCTTGTTGGTCTTTAAGATGCTACTGGACTTGAAGTTCATGCATCACTAGTTGGACCAAGCTGGGGGAGTCAGTTTGCATATTAGCAGGCAATACTGTATACTGTAGTAGTGTAATGACTATCTTTCTGTATATGATGACTAGGTATTTGTGCATAATATCTGGGCATGGTGCAGAAAACATATGGTTCAACACTAAGTTAATTGTTAATCTTCTATTAGATTTGCCAGAAGACTAGATATACACAAATGTGTGGCTAAGATAGCAGAAGTTCTCAGGTGAGATCAAGTGTTTGATGCATGTGTCCATATATTTTATGTTCCTTCAAATATGACAGAAAAGCCACATGCTTTTCATCTCAAAGCACATTTTTTTCTGAATTATGGAGATGATGGATGCTATGCACCAATATTTCACCACTGGCATTTGTGCCAGGCTTTTCCATCAGTTTTATTTATTTCAAACATTTAAATGCAATTCTTTTACCCAAATGGCACCCCCAAAGTGGACCCATGTGGCTCCTAATTTTGCCAAGACAGACAAGTTGAAGGTCTGCTATAAGTTGTTTACTAAGTGTAGTAAAGAAGAAATTGCTTGAATTCACCAGAACTTGGAAACATCAGTTGGAGTTTCAGCATTGGAACCGAGAGTGCAGAGTGCAGGTTGCTATTGCTTCGATGGATTTCCATTGTTGCGGCTTAAGGATATGGAGAAGCTGCTGGAAACTAAATCCTGCTGTAGTGTGTGTAACCCTGGGATTGTAACATCTAACTGGGGATAATTATTTGGTTGTGTTCTGGGAACAGTGAATGTTTCCTTTAAGTTAGGTGTAGTTTCTAACATCCTGTAGTATTGAGATTCCTGCAAAAGAAACCTTCCCTGGACCCAAATTAGGTTAGCAACAAAGCTGGCAGCAAATATTTATTTTCTTCATTTATAGTTCCCCTTTCTGGCTGAGACTCAAAGTGCATTACAGTGATGTAGCTATAGATTTTTTATGGGGTGGGTGACCACTTCTCCCCAAGCCCTGCCCCCAGCCTCAGTGCTTATAAAAGCAGCTCTCCGAGGCCAGGGATGGCAGACTCCCCTGCCCCACCCCCCACCCGCCTCTACAGGCTGGGCTCCCAGCCAGCAGTTCCTTCTGCCTTCCCCTCCGGGCAGAGGCGTAGCTATGGAAAATGGAGCCCAGTGCAAAATCTGAGTTTTGCATGCCTCCCCTCATGGGCAGCCACTGTGATTCTGGAATCCACCCCCAAACAGCATCACTTTCAATGGTGTTTAAACTAGGGAGCCCACCTTAAAGGGAGGATCTGGGGTCCCCAGTTAAAACAACATAGAAAGTAATGCTGTTTTGGGGTGGATTATCTCCCACCCTGAAACAGCATCACTTTCAATGTTTAAACTGGGGACCTCAGATTCTCTTTTTAAATCCATGCCGAAGGGGGTGGATTTAAAAGGAGAATCTGGGGAAATTTGGGGGGTGCCTGCCGCCAGGGGTGCAATTGTTAAGCTAGCAGCACCAAACTTAAGGAGCTCCCTCCACCTCCAGGCTGAGTTTGAGGAAGCCCAGCCTGCAGGGAGGTGGAGGGAGCTCCTTATTTGGGCAGTGACTCCCCTGATGTCATTGCCCAAATAAGGAGCTCCCTCCACCTCCTGGCTGCCTGGGCTTTTATAAACCCAGCCCTGAAGGTGGGAAGGAGGCCTCCCCTTATTTGGGCAATGACATCAGGGGGAGTCACTGCCCAAATAAGGAGCTCCCTCTGCCTTCCGGCTTCCCACCTTCGGCTTATACGTGAGTCAATACATTTCCCCAGGTTTTGGTAGTAAAATTAGGTGCCTCGGCTTATACACGAGTTTATACGGTAATTGCCAGAGATAATATGCCATGGCTATGCAGTTCCTTCTCAATATTGGTGTGGTTAAATGATTTTTTAAAAAATAGTTGCTCATCAACATTTAAGCCATTGCAACTGATTTGTAAAATGTTGTTTAATATGATTTTGATCTTAAATGTTTTGGGATTCTAATTGTATAACCTGCTTTACAAGCCACATGCTTGTCCATCTTTCACACATTGATAAGATACTTAAATAATGTTCTGTGACTTCTGGCCCATCTCATGTGGAAGGGAGTCCCAGAGGAGATGGATTTTTCCAGAGCATTGACCACTTGTCACGCCAAGGATTATCTCAATAAAGTTACAATGACCTGTAAAGGTTCCTGAGAGGTGACAATTGTCGTTTTCTACTCAATGTGGTTCCAAAAATATAGTGATACCACCTTAACATGCTCTATGGTGTAGCCGGGCACCCACTTAGAGGAGTATCTTGGAAAAATGTAGCCCAGTGCAAAATCTGAGTTTTATGCCCCCCACTGCCCCCCCCCCGTATGTGTGGCCGCCCTCCTCCACCACGACCAAACAACTTTTTTGTATGGACCTGGAAGGAGGAGGAGGGGTGTGGGGCAATTTTCTGCCCCCATGTGACTAAATAGCCACAGCCTGGGGACATTTGACCACATATGTACGCCCCTGCACCTACTCAATATGAAGTCATGTTTATGTAACTGGAGTTGCCGTTAAGCAAAACAATGTAAATGTTCTGTCACAAAACTTTAAAAATTGTCCACTGTCCTGATCAAATTTACCACCCTGATTTAAGCATTCAGAATTTTCTCTTCCTTGGATGTGAGCTTTATGACTGCGGGTAGAATTAGGCAATTTAAGATGGTGTTATTTATTGGCACCTGTTTTTTACTCTTATGGAAAAAGTCAGGGCAGTGCTTTTTCTTTTCAAAGGTTATTTTTCTGTGAAATACTGGGAGTTTCAAACAAAATTATGTAGTTCTAGTAAATTAATAAACCACAGATTAACAGTACTGTCAAAAGTGATCTAAAGGAAGCTTCTTCAACATACCTTTGGGCCATATAGTGCTATTCTGCAGTGGGAAAGGTCACATTTTCGAGTATAGACAGTGCAAGTAAGGACAGGCTGCTTCTGAGTCCAAGTCTATCTCAGAGTCCTTTTAAACATGAATCCTGAGAAGCTGGCATGCTGCAGTGGCGGCCTGACAGGAGAGCCTGTGTGCCTGTTCAGTGTACAGCTGAGAGAATTATGAAATCTCTACAAATCTGAAATTTGTGGCTTCATTTAGTTTGGACTACCCCTGCCCCAAAGGAATTTATGAACTGTTAGCTATACAGTGAGGAATTTTGAGCTTATTTTAACTACCTAAGGAGATATTTCATTTTATGATCAATAAGAAGCTTTCTCATCCTTTCCTCCCACTCTTTAAAGAAAAGTGTACTGGGGCTGGTCTTTAGGTGTTGGAATGTCTTGGACCAGCATCAAATGCTTAGGATTCTTGATCATTCTTTCTCTAATCGACATGGCTCCCGAAAGTATGGGATTTCTTGTCATTTCCTCAAGTTTCCCCAATAAGAAGCTAGTCAGGATATTTTTTGTGCTCTCTGTTCCCATTTCTTCTTGTCATGTTGTTGTTATGGCTTCACTTTGGCTGCAGTTTTAGCAGGAAGGGCCATCACCCTCTTGCTTCAGCAAAAATACTAGTTCTTGAGAAGCATTACCCCCTCAGGCAATTGCCTGGATTCACCAAATGATAAGTGTACAGACCTACTGGGATTTTCAGTGATAAAAGCCCTGCAGTCAAGGCATAAAAGACTCTACATTCTTTTGCGCTTTAGAAATAGCTTCTTACCTATGTACCCTAGGGCTTAGGTACAGATGTTTTGATAGGGTTGCCAACCTCTTGGTGAGGCCTGGAGGTCTCCTGCTATTTTGGCTAATATCCACATGACAGAGATCAGTTCCCTTGGAGAACATGGAAGCTTTAGCAGGTGGACATTATGGCATTATACCCGAGATCCTTCTTCTCCCCAAACTCCAACATTCCCAAGCTCTACCCCCCCCCATCCCCCAAACTCAAGAGTTGGCAACTGGAGTTAATTGACAGGTTTGCAGTAAACTTAGAGCAGTTATTCCCTTTTAGTAATGTATAGATCGTAAATAAAAGCAAATGCAGAGGCAGATCTTGGGGGCAGGAGGGGACTTTTTCCCAGGCGCCATCCAGGAAGATGGGGTGTGGGAAGGCCGGCAGGCGGAATAGGCACTGCCCACCCCTGGGCTTGGTGGTGCCCTGCTGCAATTTCACTGCTTGCCCCGGGTTCTATTTATGGTAGATTTGCACCTCAGCAAATGGCAAGTATAACCGCATCTAGCTGGAAGTATATTGTGAACCATCTATTGTTGTATAGCACCTTTTTCTTTAAAATGATCAAGTTATGATCTAATAAGTCTTCAAATGAGTATGTTCTCCTTCAGGCTTCATGACTTCTGTTTCTCACTCAGAAGTATCGGGGAGTCCCTGCTGAGAACCTCAAGCCCACTGAAAAGAGATTGCAAAGCATCCTTAAGGCAAGGATAATTCTAGATGGGTCTGTTCACCCTTTTGTACTATTTGTGGCAGACCCCGGCAGCCTCCCAACTTTGCTGGGCAGGTTTTCCCTCCTTTTCAATGACGGCTATTTTGATGGTACTATGTGCAGTGTTTAAAGCTTATCTGCTCAGCCTTAGGAATTCCAAAAGGTGAAGGAAGCCTGTTTTTAACTTAGAGAAAATCCCACCCTTTTCAAGTCACCAGAGAACTGAGGCAAGCTCAACAAATGGAAGCAAAATTTGATAAACTAGATGAGATCAGGAGATATTTCAAAAGGATGGAAATCAGGCAATTAATAACTATGTACAAATATCAGTTTTGGCACAGGCAGTTCTTAATCAAGCTTTATTAGTTTCTTCAGTTGCTTGGGGGTTTACTGGTTCAGTTATATGTTACTGGCTAATGAATTCACAATGACTTCGGGTTCTAACAGGTTGGTACACTTTCATACAATATATATACATCTTTGACACTGTTAGCTATCCACTTCACATAAATCTCCCTCCTGAAGTAACTTAAGCAGAACACTGATACTCTAGACTGGGACTCCACCTGTATGTATAATTCCCATTCTAACTGGCTTAGAAATTCTTTTTCACCCAACAGATATATTCCTTTGCCTTTTATTTATGACCACCTGTGGAAAGTCTTACTACTATTCCATTTTCAGCTTTGACCACTAAATAAAACTCAAAGTTTTCCTGTCTGTGTATTTTCTACATTCAGCACACACTAAACTTAATCTATTTCAAGTCAAATCCACTTCCTGGGTGAAATTCCCTTACTCTAACACATGCAGTTAAGGACTTGATGTTAACTCACAGGGATCTAAATCCAAAAGCTCACACAATTTTTTCTCTCGGAGAGATACCTCCTCCCTTTCTGAGTCAGCTAGTTGCTCCACCAAATCAGAATGCAGGTCAGTTTACCCAATCAAGGCGCTTTCCCATTCTTAGGAAGTTTTTCCCCACTCTGTTGTGATAGCACCTTATTCTGCTGACCGATTTGCTCTTTTAAACTTCTGTTTATCCATGCGGTCACTGGTAGCTATGTTGGTGTGTAGCAGTGCAATACAACAGGTGCCAGGTGCAGTCTTAGAGACTAATGATTTTCTTCTGTGTAAGCTTTCATAAATCAGAGCTGAGCTGGAATAAATTCTGTAATTCAGATTCCACCGAACACCATTTTATATGAAGGGATGTTTTCTTGAAACCTGTTCGATCTGTTTTTACATTAAAAAAAATCTAAGAATGTGACCTCTTATGTTAGGTGGACCTAATTTTTAATAACATCCAAATTAGGTAACTATCAGGAACCAGACTTTCATTAAAGCTGTATTATAGCAATGCTGATTCCAGTTTAAACATCTTTCCTTTCAAAACTTTGTTATTTTGGAATTGTAAAAATCCAAGACTTTTATTTACTGCGATTACTGTAATTCTTCAAGGTCCTTGTTAAAAACAGCTGGTGTTCCCACCGATTTCAATAGGGGCAGAAAAGGGCTCATGTGTTTATAATTTAACACTTTCTTCTGGGAGGCTGTCGATGAAGGGATTATGGCTCTTAAGATTCTTGGGCCCCTTTCAAACTGCCCTTATAATCCGGTTGAGCAGTGGGTTGCTAACAGATTTTTTGTCAATTCAGACACAACTAGTTTGGTATCCGGCTGTTAACAGATTTTTTATTACTTGTTCAGACAAAGCTGCTTGTGTCCTGTCAGCCTAGTGAGGCTCTGCTGCTTTTTATGAAAACTGCTCTTTCCTGTTTTCAGTTCTTCCTTGCACTTCTGAATCAATCCAGTGGGCTGTTTGAATTGTCTGAAGTGCTTCTGAAAGGTTCACTATTTTTTTTCTGTGCATTCTTTTCCAGATTTTTAAAGATATAAGATGAGCACTACATCACTATAGCACCGTAGCAATCCAATGTATTCCAATGCTGGTGATATGGAACAGAATTGCTATATCCCCAGAACTGGGATGCATTGGACTGCTATGGTGCTGCCATGCTACAGCACAAATCTCAGAATATCCCACCCACCCTCAAAAAAGCTGAAAAAGAATATGTAACCCAAAAAAAGGCAGGAAAGCAATAATGGCACTGTTTGAACTAACCAGAGCATTTTAGAGATGGTTCATAGATGATTTGAAAACAGTTATATGAATGCCCATCTCTGTAGCGCTTTATTTGGAAATGGGTCAACAACCACTGTCATCTAGTTCAGAAAGAGCCTCAGAATGGTGCTATTGCACAGGATGATTTAACAGCTGCCCTTTCATTTCCAATCTGTGAACCAAACAGTAAACGTTTCATCACAAGAAAACTAGGAGAGATTTCCAAAGATGATTAAATAAAATCAACAAGAGTCACAGAAAAGAAGGAAAAATTGTTGGCCTGACTTTGCAACATTTGAAGAAGCCAATATTGGACTGAGGATTAATATTTCCGGAGCCAGGTAACCTTTGAGAGGATAATTGCTGGCTTCTCTTTCCCAGGACTCCAAATGAAGACTGCATATGACAAAATATTAGCTAAGTGGGGAAGGCTAAATATTCATATCCTTTTTTTGTTCAAATGCACAGGGAGATGAAAAGCTAAATGCCATTTTGCAGTTCATTTCCTATAATGTTGACACACACACACACACACACACACACACACACACACACACACACACACACACCCCGTTTGCTGAAAAAATCTGAAATTTTAAAAATTCCTTGCAGGTTAACCCCCCATTCCAAATAATAGACGTAGCTTATGCATCGTCTAAGAAAGCAGTGACAATTGTGCGGTTTCTAGGCAACTAAAATAATATTATTAGCAATCTAACCTAAGTTTCCATCACTAAAAGGCACTCCACAAAAGACAGTGTTGTGTTAAAGTTTCACACTAAAATCTGGGAGACCTGTGTTTAAATCACTACTCAACACCTCCACTCCACCCTTGGCTGCTTGCTTGTTACCTATGTGCAGCTAGGCCTTGCCTGGCAATTGGTACCAAGCAGATTTTTACCAGGTATAGGCAACCAGGGGAAAGATGAAGGGGGAAGCTGAAGATGTGGTGCAGATAAAGGTAGATTGAGTGAAAAGGAAAAAAAGAAGCAGGAAATGACCCCTCAAGTCCTTGCAGGTACCCAACTTGGAATACATTAATTTTCTGATAGTCAAGTTGTTTTTAAGCATGTCCTGCAGAGAGCTTATCCATATTGCAATTCCATGCTACTATGAGAAGGTTGAACCTATCCTGGATTTAGGATTGCCTGTCTTATAACTTTGTCACCTAGGTTCTTAATGCTCTGTCAGTCTTTGAATTAATAGCTACCTGGTCAAACAAATATGATTGTTATCTTGTGTACTGTGTATCATTATGTTGTGTATGAGGAGATTGTGAAGGCCTATGGCCAAGTCAATAAACTTATTATTATTACTACTACTACTACACATGATTTCTTGAAAGAGGTGAATGTTAAAATTGTTGCAATTTGCCTACATTATTCCAAACATTTGCAAGAGAGTTAGATATTTTTTAATGAGAAGGTTGTTCAGATATAACATGTTTAAATTCACTGCATGCTTTTTGCCAGATCTTGCATGCATCTACCCTGGCAAATACATACAGAGATGCCATGACGTGTGAGTTGAGGTACTGCAAGCCAACCCACAATATCATGTTGACATAGGGGTCTGCAACCTGCAGCTCTCCAGATGCTCATGCACTACAAATCCCATCAGCCCCTGCCACAATGGCCATGGTAAAAGGGGCTGATGGGAATTGTAGTACATGAACATCTGGAGAGTCACAGGTTGTAGACCCACATTAATCTAGGCTGTTAATTACTTTGATGCTGGCTACATCCATCACTAAAATATTTTGTGGACAGTATTTTGCACCCCTGATGTATGAAACAAAATTTGGCAAAGGGAACACAAGAAATGCTCAGAAACTTTTTTTAGTTTTATGAAATCCTGAGTCATATTCTTGATGATATTAGTAGTAATGTTTGGTTTCCAATAGGAAACACAATTCCTGTTGCATCTTCCTTCAAACTCATGCAAATGAAATTCTTCAGGATTATATCCCTTGCTCAAATTTCAGGCAGATAGAAGAAGGGTCCATGCTTTTATAAATAAAGTTATCAAGGAAGTTGGAGATTTTCCTTGCTTCATCTGGGAATAGGGTTTAGTTTACCTCTTAAATACCCCTTCCCCAAATCTGTTCTGCAGAAACTGGGCCAGAAGAGTAGCAACATCTAGCTTCTGCCTCTATTCCCTCTGAGTGCCTGGATTTCAAACAGTGCAAGAAAAATGTTGGCCCCTCTCCCCTTCAGTCATGGGGAGAGAGAATTTAGTATCTGCCTTTGTATTCTTCTCCTTCTGCAATCTGCAGTGCCAGCCTCAGACAGTGCAAGTAAAATATTTGCTCCTGGCAGGCAGGACAGGTTCAGCCCAAGAGCAGAAAACTGAACCACACAGGTAACCCAGAATCAAGGAGACTTTTCCCCCACTCCCATCCAGTAACACTATGAAGACATTACACTGATTACAAGAAAGGTAAGTGCACAGAAATATTTGTCTGGATTAGCTGACTGTCCTGGTTGGAGGGTACCCTTCTGTTATTACTTGGTGCCCCTGAAGCTACCACTACTCATGTGTCGATGAAAAACATAAGAATAATGGCAATTCTAAAGATTACCAGAGGCTACTGGTAATTGTTAATTTTAATATTTGTCTGTGAGATATTAAATATATCAAAAGAGGAGATGTTTCATATTTTTATTGGCTGAATGAATAGTGAAAGTACCTAAGGATGACTTGAGTTTATGTACTGTCCTAATGTATTTTATTATGGTTAATCCATATGCTACTTTTTTGTTTCATAAGAAGGATTCAAAGTGGCTGAAAATGACACAAAAACACAGTAGGTTCTTAGAGGCACCTTTGCTACTGCTAAACCAGCTCTGCCAAAAAAAAAAAAAAGACAAACCCACCTAATATTTTGTAGTAAGTGTAGGAGCCTGTGGTTATTGCAATTTAATAAATATCAGCAGAAGCACAAAGTGATGAAATGATGTTTAGGGATTTTGTAGCTGCCTTTAGCAAAGTGAAAATGAGACTAATTGTCTTTCTGAAAGACACCTTCTTATGTCAGGAGGTTAAACATCAAAGACCCTACGTGAAGACTGAAAATCAGTAGACATTTAGATTGCTTCCTTCCTAATCCTGCAGTTCTTTTTACTACATCAGTAGCAAGGGACAAAGGAAAGCAATCCTAGATCTAGGAAGCTGTCTTCCTTATTGCCTTGGCAGTTGAGTATATAAGGCGAGAAGGTTATCATGGACAGCCTTTCCTTGCTGGAGCACTGCTCTTATTGCAGGAAGCCTTGGATTGCTGGTGTGATGTACTTTTATTGGGAGAAGGAAATAGGTGATATTGAATGCTTAATTGCCATGTTGCATAAAATTTGCCCAGCTCTTCTGTGAAGGGATATATATATATATAAATCCCTATGAAAGGATATATATATATAGCAAAGCCCTTAGTATAATATCAGGTTTAAAGAAGTATGATAGCTGAAATTAATGAATAGTTCTTAGATAGGGTATCAATTACCTTATAGCAGAATGAAACAGTAATAGGATTCTGTGAGTCATTTAAAATGTTTGTTGTACTTGATGTGAGAAAGACAGCAAAGTAAGAAAGTAAGGATTTAGGGAAAGTTAGATTCTAAATTCTAAGCCTGTATGTAGGGAATTGTTTGTGTAGTGCTTAGTAAGCAATCAACTTGGAAGATACAGCTGTGTTTGCATTTTCCCTTAGTACAAAAGTAATATGTTGACCATACATGCAAACACATTGCTAAGATGTAAATAATTGTTTGTACTTCATTGTGTTCATTGTGGTAATAATCCCATGGAGTAGCTGAGGCAGGTGTGTGTGAGAGAGATATGGTAATAAGAGGGGAGTGAAGAAGTAAGGAACATAGTTGTCCTCCCCACACTGGGGTTAGGTGTACGGTGCCCCCCACAATGTGGAAAACTGTGTAAAATTGCGAGTGATGGGGTTGAAATTTGTCAGTTGACCTTTGTGTGGTGATGGCTATTCAGCTTCTCTGGGCAACTTCTATTCATCTGCTCCAGAGACTACAGATGGCAGCATTGACAGTGGTGGCTCCTTGATTGTGGCGGATGTGGGGGGCTTTTCATTGGCAGCCCCGCTTGTGGTACCAGGGCCCACGGGGGGGCGGGGTTGGGAGGGGTTGGCGGTGCTTGTGTTTTGATCCAGCTCCAGCATGCATTCTGTCAAAATCACAATGTGGCAAGTTATGATGTGAGAGGGACAATTGTAAAGAGAAGTGATGGTGCTTTCACACATGTTGGATAGTATGCACAGGAAAATCCCTTGCAAATGATCACAAAAGTGCATTGAATGCATATTTTGAATGTGCGTGAAAGCAGCTAACTGCCCAACCTAGCAATTTCTAGCTAAGGAGGCTTTCATCCCATACCTCTTGAGTCAAAATCCAATGCTATACCTGCATAGTTTTCTTTCACCTGTTTTATTGAGCTTAATTCCTAGAATCTTTCATTTTTAAGTTTTTGACATAGGAAGAAATGGTTTCTGTTTTGGAGTTGCTTTTGACCAATGATGCACTTATTAAGTCTAAAAAGAAACAGAGGAAAGGTGATATTGATATGTCAGGTAAACAGATTTATGTTTTATTAATTCAATTATGTTTTGTTTCCTTTCTAATGATTTGATTAAAATGGGGAACCAGAATATTTTGTGGATTAAATGAAATTCCACTGGTTACTTGTGTCACATATCAACTCCTGAGGACCTAATTACAGACTATGTCTTCCTTGGGGATGTCTCTGGTTTGCTTGTTCTGGTGTTCTGTGCTTCCCAGGAACTCAGTGGTCTGGTACAGATTGGGGCTGTGGGCCAAGTGAGGTTAGATCTCTATTAGCATGCTCTGTTGGTGTTTTGTTCTCAAGCTGAAATAGCCAAGGTAGCTGCTATTTACCCCACTTGGGAAATGTAATGAGTAGCCCATCAGTACACATGGAGATCACAGTGTGGCAGTTGCTTCCTAGGACCATTTTGGATCAAAAAAATGGCACAGGGAGCAAGGTCTGAGCTTTAGCTTTCTGTACACTGTGCTGCTGATCCAAATCACAGAACTGTAGAATACATCTCTTGAGCCAATCTGGGAATATCACTGGGAAAAATGTAGCATATATATAGGCCCACAGCTAGCAAGCCACAAGAACTTTCTCTTTTGACTAGCTAAGGTTCCAAGTTGGTGTGGAAAATGTGGTACTTCAGTCTAATTCCTGATTTATAGATAAAAAATGCACAAATATCCACTGTTGAAACCAAACAAGTTGGCCTTTCCAGTGGCAGTCTGACTGATTCTGAGGCCTTTGTAAAAAGTACAGGAGGGAACTCAAGTCAAAATCATTCAACCCCGATCAAACAAAGCCATCCCAGGCTCAGGAACAAGCTGGCAGCTTCTTGAGCTGCAGAGGGGCTGATCATGCACATCACCAGGAAGCTGGCCAGCTCCTCCCAATTTGCTGAAGCCTTGCAGAAGGCAGAAGTGAGCCCACATGGCAACCAGTGAGTGTGCTGGCTATTCCTGACCTGCTTGAGCCCAAGTGGGAGGAGGTAAGCATGTACATCAACCACTGAGCTGACATGCTGCAACTTGAATGCTTGGGCTCTAGAGGGGGAAGTGCTCATATTGACAGCCAAGCTGGCCAACTGCCACCCATCTGCTCAAGGCTTGAAGGTTCTTCTTCTTCCCCACTCCATTGGGAAAGGGTGTGGCCACAGATAGTTGGAGCCTGTCCAGACCAGGACTTGGTGCAGCTGCCGAAGACCATCCTGAGCCTTCCTCTTTTTTTCATTCAGGTTCCCCCGTACGCCAAACATAGCTATAGACTTCCTAGAATACCAGATAAAATGCCATTTTACAAATGACTACCTACTTTAAAATGCTATATATTTCGTTATACGTTTTAGCAAACTGACAGCACTGTCCTAAAATTTCCTTTGGTCACTTCTAATATCTGTACAATATGCATCACATCAACCTGAATTATGCATGGCCAACTACACTAATAGATTTTGCTTGTTCTTACTGATAATGGTTTTTATTGTGTTTTTACTGTTTTAACTGTGAGCCACCTCAAGCACGTTGGGAGAGGCGGCATACAAATTTTCTAAATAGATTGTCCAGCTTCTAATATGGCAGGAGCCATACCCCAGGAAGAAGTTTAGTCTAGATAGTATATTACTTTCTGGCAAAAAAAGAGCAACATCTTCAGGCTGCAACTGTACACAGCTATGCAATGCATTAACTGCTATGGTGTTCTGATAGTTTAAATACAATCAGGGGACATGGTTAGAATTAAATAACCACTTTTCATTGTCTGTGTAGCATATTCAAGTTTTATTTTTAAGTGTGTTAGACAAAAAGCATTTCAGTGTTGGCGATAAATGCATCCTTAGCCATTCTTCTTACTTGACAAAGTATTTGGCCTTTGCTTGTGTCTGTTCTATATCAATGACTGAAAGGTGGAAAATGTTGCTAGAGCCAACTAAGTTCTGTTTTGGAATGATGAAGGGTGCTTTTCATGAGAACTCCCCATCCCCTTCAGAGAGACTGAGAACAAAGAGCCAGAATAGTAATAAAAACTAAACACTGTTTCAGCAATCTAATACGCTAGCATGATTGGTACTGATTTTACAGTTCCTTTGGAGGTCAGTGTGCTATACTGGCTACAATTGATGTCATGCATAATCACCAAGCTGTGTAGAATGCCATAGTCCACAATGCTGCAGAGTCACTCACATTAAAATACTTCATAGAACTTTTTTAAAAAAATCCCTGGGTTGCCAAATGAGCAGAATGCTTGGATACTTTTGGAATTCAAACTCATCAACATGAGTTTGATTTATTTTGTTTTTATTTATTTTATTGGATTTATAACCTACGCTCCGCAACAAAGCTGGGCTAAGGGTGGCATACAACACGTTTAAAACACATGAAAATTTGCCAGACATATTTATCTAAGCCAACTCATGATGGAAACATATTTATACCTATAAAAACCATCTGATCCAGCACAGATAAAAATCTTAATTATAATAATTTTAGCATAGGCGAAGTGAAGGGGGGGCAATGCAGAGTACCAGTGCTTTGGTTATTGTGGAGAGGTCGGCTGGTGATAATAAATGTATAGGTGGCCTCAACCAAACACCTGGTGGAACATCTCTGTCTTACAGGCCCTTTGAAACTGTTAAAGGTCCTACAGGGCTCTGGTGTCAGCTAGAGTTCCACCAGGTTGGAGCCTGGGCTGAAAAAAACCTGGTTGTGGTTGAGACCAGTCATATGTCCCTGGGGCCAGGAATTACGAGGAGATTTTTGATCACTGCAACCTCCTCTGTGGGCAATATTGAGTAAGGTGTATCTGTAGATATGATGGTCCCAGGCTGCTCAGAGCCTTGAAAGTTATGACCCGAACTTTGAACCTGATTTGCAATTCCACTGGCAAGTAGTGCAGCTGCCGTAGCACAGATGTTATGTTTCTCACCAGTGTACCAGTGAGAAGTCTAGCAGCTGCATTCTGAACTAGTGTTAGTTTCTGAGTCAGTCTCAAGGGCAGGCCTACATAGAGTGAGTTACAATAATCTTGCCTGGAGGTGACCATCACATAGATCAGTGTGGCTAAGTCAGGAGGGAATAGGTAGTGGGCCAGCTGCCTAGCCTGTTGAAGATGGTAAAAGGTGATCTTTCCATATTGATGACTAGCCCTCCATAGAAAAGGAAGACAGATGCAACTAGATGTAATGCTGCTTTGTCAAATCTCAGAAGCTGGAAACCCTGCACTGGACCGCCGCAACCCAGCCACAGGACCTCCATCCTTGAATGATTTAACCTCAATCTGCTGTTTTCCAACCAACCAACCAACCACAGTCTGCAGACACTGTACCAGAGCATCTGGGGTGGCAGCTGGTTGGTCTTCCATCAACAGAACAAGCTGAGTGTCATTTGTATATTGATGGCTATTAAGCCCAAATCTCTGAACAAGCTGCACCAGGGGCTGCATGTAGATGTTAAACAACATTGGGGAAAGAATAGTCCCTTGCAGCATGCCACAGATGATTAGATACCTCTAAACTTCCCCCCCCCCATGTGTCACCTGCTGACCCCAGTCCTGGAGAAACAAGGCCAGCTTTGTCCCCAGTCCTAGAAAAACAAGGCCATATAATCAGATACCTCCGGACATCCGTCCCCCTCCATGTGTTACCCAGGCCTGTGATGGTGCCAGCATGGACAGCCTGTTGCAGGTCCATTCACACTCCACTCAGCCTCAAGCTGTTTCTGCTGTGACAGTCCGGGCAATGTTTCTGCTGTCCAGGCAATGACATCTTCACACCCTCCATCAAGATGAGGAAGCTTGCCACTCTCCCAGTGTGAGACTGCACAGAAACTTTACGAAGATGAAGAACAGCATTCCACTTACCTGTGTAACAGTGGTTCATTGAATGGATTTCTGTGCAGGCACACATGCCCGCCCTCCTGCCCCACTGAGGCCTGCAATTTAACCACCGCAACTCTTTGCATCAAGTATGCAGCCATGACATCAGTAGGAGAATTGAGGGATGCACTCCACCTCCTCCATTTTAACATGCTACATTTGGGGGGGGGGGGAGTTCCCTCCCGAATAAAGGGAGGAGGATCAAGTGCTCTTAAAGTGACAGACCATAAATAAGCTTTCTGTTCTCTGAAGGCAGACCTGCACATGCGCTGTCCCAATGTGTGCCTGCATAGATATCCACTCGAACTGCTGTTATGCATGTAAGTGCAACACTGTTCTAACAGAGACTTGGGAGGCATAATTCATTGTGTAGTATAAAAGATGTAAATAAATGATTTGGCTGAGCAGATAAAAGGAAGGTTGGTTAGCAGGTGGGAATGAGAGAAGGAAGCAGGGAAAGAAGGGAGCATATGGGGATTGCCAGGAGAAGAGAAAGAAGAAATAGTGTGGGGAAGGGGTTGCAGGGGAAATTGAGTGCCACTCAGAAGGTCTGGTTGGTGCTCTGCAGCACAACTGGACCTAGGCGTGGTGGTGGGCACTGCACGTCTGGGCCTGGTGCTGAGTAACTTGGTCAGAGTTTTTCTGGCTGCCGGATGAGGGAGAGCTGAAGATGAGAGGTTGCATATAAAGGTTAGGTTGGCTGGAGGAAGGGAAAGAAAGAGGAAATGGTGCAGAAGGGAAGAATGAGATACCCTCCTTTATGTGTTTTAATGTGTTCATGTTCCCCACAGCCGCACAGCAGCTGCAGGGTACTTGTAGCCGCTGATGGATCTCCAGTAGGAAGTTAGGGAAAGACCTCTCCCTGAGATTTTGAAGAGGCACTGTTAGACTAATTTATCTAAACTGGAGGTTGAACTTGGTAAAGGACAACTTCATACGTTTTAATGAGGTTTAAATCTGAAATGCTTGGTTTTTGAATAACTTCTAAGGCACAGCATTATAATTTTTCAACCTGCATCTAAACACTTATTCTGCAGCATTAACAGTGATAGCAGTGTGGCATAACCTCTAACCTCATGATTTATTTCCTGGCACAGAAAGGCTTAGAGCAGGGGTAGGGAACCTGCGGCTCTCCAGATGTTCAGGAACTACAATTCCCATCAGCCTCTGTCAGCATGGCCAATTGGCCATGCTGGTAGGGGCTGATGGGAATTGTAGTTCCTGAACATCTGGAGAGCCGCAGGTTCCCTACCCCTGGCTTAGAACCATACAGTTACAATTCCATGGTACCTTGTTTAGTTAGAGATGGGTGCGAAACTCAGGTCTTTTGGGAAGGCTAACCTTCTCAGGAGAGCATTTTCTTCTCCAAATCAGAATGCATGTAAGTTCTGGTACCTTGTTTAATACATCTTCATTTGGCAGCTGTATTGATTAGAATATTTTAAATGGAAAAACATGCTGTTTTTTCACCTGGTATGATTATTCTGGTATTCAGATTCTGGAATGCTGTTATTTCTCCTGGCATCGGACCATGAATATTTTGGAAACAGCATTCTTGGTTTCTTTGTAGCAGGTCAATTATAGGTCACTGACAGTCTGTTTCAGTCATTGGCTGGACAATTATGTCAATCATTGGATGGACTAGGAGTGTAGTTTGGTATTGGGAATACTTTAGAATACAGGTACTGTTTTTCAGGTGGGAAGATAACATTTGGAAGTTAATGGAATACCATGAAGACATGAAAGTGAAGTTGTAACTTTGTATAAATTCATATATCAGTCAAAGACAGGATGTACAGACAAATTAAAAAAACTCATCATTTGTTCAGAAAATTCAGAGCTGTGCTGTGCATGCTTATTGATGTGCCAGACAAACTAAGTAAAATATAGCACAAGGCATTACTGGCTGAGTTAGGTGGACAGTTAATGAAAACTTTTACGCTAGTCTTGTGGAGGCACCTGGATATCTGGATAAATTTCCATGGGTACCTTCAAAGGCCTGGGATTCTATACACCAGAATCTCTTCCAAGTACTGGGACTGAAGCCCTCAGCCCTTTTCAATCATTACAATCAACCATGCCTAAGTGGATATCACATAGCGTGGGTGCCATTTTATGTGCACAGGACAATGTTTTAAATAGGAACTCTTTAAAAGGCTGGGTTTCCAAAATATGAACATAAAATATACATACATAAGCCTTTATTGGCATAGTCAGAAAGAGTTACATAAATTGGGAACAATTGCATGAGTACATAATAGATAAAAGGCCCCATGGGGAGCACAACAAATACATTCTACTGGGAACTCTCAGCTATCTCCGCAATGAGATTGGCGATCTCTTCACAAAGACCGGGGTCCGAGTTGTTTAACAATAGAGATAACCTAGTCAGACCAGGCAGCCCAGATTGGAAGAAAAAATGTAAGTTGGTATATTCAGATCTGATGTTATCAAATCTGGTGCAATGCAAGAACATTCACACAAAACAGTGCTTGAGCCTATCAAGATGCTATTATCCTTAGGTTTGCAGAGTGGAGTTCAGTAACCTGTAGAATCATGGGCAGTAGCTTTAAAAATGACTTCTTAGTCTTCCACAACATAAATTCCCTTGCTGGCAGAGGTGTACAGCCTATAGCAGTGGTGGCGAACCTTTGGCATTCCAGATGTTATGGACTACAATTCCCATCAGCCCCTGCTAACATGGCCAAAGGTTCGCCACCACGGGCCTATAGAGACATGGGGTCACCCACGTCCCTGGGCTCATGCCTTTTGTTCATGTAGGGGGGTGCCGAGTGCCCACTCCATGTAACCAAAAGGCATGCACCCTAGTTGCACACCACCTAGCCCAGCCCCCTCCTCTCTGGCCTGCAGGGAGGTGGGGGCAGGGTTCTGTGACAGGCAGCTGTGGTGCCTGCCTGGGCTGCCCCCGCCCCCCAGCCTCCATGCAGGCCAGCTTTTGCCCTCCCCAGACCCTGCGAACCTGCATGGAGGCTGAGGGCAGGTCTTGGCCTGCATGGAGCCCAGGGTGGGGTGGGGTGCCCCGCCCTGAGCCTACCACCTGGCCTCCATGCAGGCCGGCTTTTGCCCTCCCCAGGTCCTGCCAGCCTGCACAAAGGCTAGGGGCGGGGTTCGGACTGCATGGAGGCCCGGGGCGGTGCACTGTGCCACCAAGCCATGCCCCCAGGTGTGGGGGGGCGGGGGGTGCCTGGAGACGGGGTTGTCTCCGGGCGCCATTTCCCCCCGAAACACCTCTGCTTGCTGGGATTAGTGGGAATTGCTGTTTTCTGATGTGTGTAATTCCCAATGTTCCTCATGTTCTGAGTTTGCTCAGTCACTGTTTGCAACTGTTTGCATGTGTGTGTATATGTGCCTGCCTACTTGATATGAGTGCACATGGGGAAAAATTCATTCTTTTGTTTGCCTTGTTTCTGGAAGTAGTTTTGAGTTGTATATCACAGTTTGGGTCTCCGAGAAGTAATTTTGTAAATTGGAGAATGTACACAAAGATTTACAGAATCTTTTCTTAAAACACAGTTCTGGTCCCAGATAATATTTTCTATACACCAGAATAACTTCCAAGTGCTGGGATTTGTGTTCTCAAAATGAATGGGGTATTTCACTTGTGTAATTCCTTTGCTGCTTATTTATTTGTGCTGTAGAAATAAATGAAACAAATGGTGTTCATTTGTTGATTGACTTCCAAAACAATACACAAGCTACTAATGAACACTAAGAATGGTGCAAACACAAATACACTTGAAATGCAGCTTATTATATATTGAAACCAGAGCCGTCAGTATGACTTCATGGGATATGTCCCTCAAGGGTGAATCAGTGCTGTGAGCATGTTATTTGAGCGTTGCCGGTTCTCATATATCCTAACCATGCATTTCTGGGTTTAGCCTTGCTTGTACCCTAAATTTGTCCGGGGGGAGGGGGGGTGGGGGTGGTGTTTACTGGTTTTTAGTCCTGCTGCACCTTTATTTGTATGTGTAAAGTGCTATTGAGTCACAGCTATTTTATGGAGCTCCCATTGGGTTTTCAAGGCAAGAAACTAACAAACAGATGCCTTCCTCATAGTGATTCAGATGCCTTCCTCATAGTGGAAGATGCCTTCCTCATTGTGACACAGGAATTTCTTCATAAACTCCCATCCAAATATCTTAACCAAGACCATCTTTGAGAGATCCCACTCCCATATCTGCTGGCTCCCACCTGCACAGGAACAGTGCATTCATCAACCATCTTGCCCCAGATAAAGATTGCCTCCAGCATTACTAAGACCATAGAAGCCATGCAGCAGTCCAGACTGGTTGCAGTTGCAGTTACGCTATAGATCTGATCTATCCCAGACTAATTGTATACTACCAAATTATCCTCTGCCATCTATTGATTGAGAGGAACCAATGGGTCGAAGCAGAGGATCTGGTACACTGATGAAATTAAACTCTCCATAATCTTCATGATTGTTCAAAGGGTGGTAAATGCTGGACATTTCTGAAAAGTCAGTGTTTAAAGCACTTATGTACATCTCGGCCTTTAAAGATTTCTTGACATTTAGCATTAACTTTCTGAAACTCCAAGAGGCAAAAGATAATCTGCATTATTGCAAACTCACTGCCCTCAGGCTTTAAGGGCTAAGAAGATTAACAGTGACCTTCTCCAGAAGAGACAGGAAAAAGAGCTGCATCAATGCTGGCTTTCTAGAGTCAAGGCATTTGGGTTTTTGGATGGGGCTGCTGTGTGCAGGCTGTTCTTAAGACCAGTTCCCACCCCCATTTTCTTTTGTGAAAAACAGCTGAAACTACTTTTTAAAAGTTTTTCTACATAGAATGTCAGGTGGTGGGATTGCAAGTTAGTCCACCTGAACAGTATTACAAACATGGATTTTGAAATGTACCCAGGATTATATTCTCTTCGCAAAAACAGGAATGCTGAGAAGTGGAAAAAAATTGCAATTGGCGTTCGAATTTCCCTTGTTGGAATTAAAATAAGGGTTTTAAAAAAACTTCTCTTGATTGCCTCAGAGATTTTTCATAAACAGTATTATAAGGACATGTGGGGGGGGGGGGTTTGCACAGTGCCAGAATTTATTATGGTGACCTGCTAACTGTTAATCATCGATGTTTGCCTTGAATTGGCAAGGGAGGAATGTTGAAAAAGCACCTTTGTTAGGTTGCGTGTGCTGCTTTTGTGCCTGTGCATTTCCTCCTCCCCCTCCCACTGCCTCTTCTTGTCCAGGGTGCTTTCTTTTTAGAGTAGGATTTATGTTTCTTAAAGGTGTGCAACTCTGTGGCTGACAGCTGTGCCTAATTTCATTTTAGGCTCCCAGGTACAAAGCTGCGCTCCCCAAAATGAATAACCAAGCCTGCTCACGTGGTCTGTTTCTGGGTTAGCAATCTAATCATACGATTCTATGCAGAGTTTTCCAGACTAATCCCACTGATTTGGGGTGCATTGATTGGAGTAACTCTACATAGGAATGCCCTGTCATTGATAAAGTTTAGGGAAGCATAAACTCTTCATCTAAGATCCTAACATGAAATTGACCAAGGCTTTCTTAGCTATGAAAGCAACCACCTTTGGGAAATGTAATGAACCACCAACATCTGAAGGAATAGTTCCTGGCTGTGCAAAGTTAATTCCTAATGAAGTAACAACCTGTAAACATTTTTTCTCCCTTTAGGCAGAAAGTAGCTTTGGCAAAGGACAGCTGTAACAAGGCATGATAAGAATGCACAGGTCTAAATTATTCCTGATCTGGCAGTTTACCTGCCTTTCCTCTTAAACTCTAGGTCAAACAGCTGTAAGAAACAGAAGTGAGTGATTCTCTGCAAGTCACTCACTACAATATGTAACAGTTTTATGGTGCAAACAGCAGGCAGGGAAGGGAAGTGGTTGCAGTGGATGGGGGAAATCATGGGAAAGAAGTATCAGAATGCACACATGCAATCAGCTTTTATTTCTAATCAAGAACATTTGTGAACTGTTATACAAATGAAGAGCTTGTCAAATGTCTGGCTGTGCTGAATTTACAGACAGCTTTCAAACAAAGCCATCAAAGTGATGGAGCATATCTGGGCAAAATGTAAACGCAATGCCACATTACAGCAAGGGGGGAACTGACCTCATAACTTACATGTTGGATGACTTAATTGTTATACTAAAATATTTACCTTGTAGTTCTGTTTTTGACATATGGCTCATATATTACGTATTATTATATGTGGCTTAGGTTTGTACCACACATTGTTAGAATGAAATTCAGTACAGTGAGAATAAAGTTCATCCAGTATATGAAAAGGAACAGTCTGAAAAATCTGATTTGTTTTAAGGAGAAGGTTCATAAGGTTCTGTACCGACGTTTTCAGTGTAGAAAAAGAACCCTGTTTTTAAGCCTTTTAAGTTTTTTTTATTTTTAACAGTACATGTTAAGAACATAAGAGTAATCATACTGAACCAGGGCAGTGATCTACCTAATCCAGTTCCTTTAGTGAATCACTAAATCCCAGGCAGGTAATTTTTCAGTTTACTTTTCCAAATAGTTCCATGCTGTTGGGTAGTGCAAAAGCGCAGAGAAGAGAGCAGCTTATAAAGAGGATGTAAAAAAAAATAGCTTAAATTCCTCTAAACACAAAAGTCATTGTTTATAGCTGAAAAGGACCTTGCGATTTTTGCCACATATTTCTTTGTAGCTACTGAAATGGAATCATGATCATTAACCTTTTGGACATTTTGAGGCTGAAATGGTTATTATTCCTTAATGAATTAACTAGCACTCTTATGAGGTATATCCCCTTCCCACTTTTCCATTTAATATGTGCAAGTGAAATTTTGCTTTGCAAACTTATAGACACTGAATTCAGTAATAAGTCCCTTGCTTTATAATCTCCAGTTTAACATCAGGTTTTAATAAGCCCCCTGTTTGCTGCACACATGTGCTTAAGACTGCCTGGAAACTAAATCAGCAGAGAGGAGGGATTACTTTAGATTACCCTGAAATATGCATTGTTTGAAATGGCCTCTGGTGACCAGCTTTCATGAATGCTTGGTTTTACTTGCGGGGCACGTCATCTGGCTTAATTATATCAACATCCTTTGTGTGACAAGTGCAATTCTTTGTGAGTTGAAATATGAAGCTTTAAAACAAAGCAAATTAGATGGTGAGAAAACAAAGTTAGGAAACAGCGTATTAAAAGCTTGAGTCAGAGTTGTTTGGAAAAGCTCCCCCTCTTTTTTTTTTTTTGCTGAGAGATACAGTATAGCTTTCTCTTAGATTGTTTTCATGTCACATATGGTTAATATAAACCTAAAAAGCTTGCCACATTTTAACTTTTTGATCAGGCCTGTGGCTAACTGGCGCATGGGAGCATTCTGCTTCACCCACCCACTCCTTTGAACCTTTCTTTGCTCCCACAATAAAACAAGGCTTATTTCAGATTCAGCATTTCAGTGAGATTTTAACTGCCATGGCTGGAGATTGTGTTTCTTGATACTTCAACTTTTCTAAAAGTTTAAATGGCATAGAATAATTTCAACAGCACCTTTCATTAAAAATAAGTTTTAAAAAAAACAATTTCTAAGATTGTGAGTATACTGTTGAGGGTGAAACTGCTTCTGGTTCAAGTTCCTACTTTGCTACAAAACTCATTGGGTGACCTTGTATGTAGGGCTGTCAGACTCCAAATGGGGCTGGAGTTTTCCTCAAATTAAAACTGATCTCTGAAGGGAAAGTTCCCCGGGAGAAAATGGCAGCTTATGATGCCATATAATAGAGTTTTGGAAAAATACAAGTTCTTCCCCAGGTACTGCCATCAAATACCCAAGAATTTCCCAAGTCTCAACTGAAAACTGTACTTATACCAGTTGGTTTCTCACAAGGATTATCTGGATAAAACAGAGGAGAGAGAATCATGCACCATCCTTTTATCTGTCCTGTACTAACTTAAACAATTCTTAGCCATGAACCTGCTTAAAGTGAAAATTAGTTATGTTGGCTGCAGATAATGGAACCATCTGGACATGACACATCATTCTGATATCACTACATTTGTTTGGTTTAGCTGTGTGGAGGTGGGGTGGGGTTGTAATTGGACAGCATCAGACTACTGCATGCCATGGGTGCATTCTGACACCACCACAACATGACACCACCTCATTCTCTTGCATGTGTAAATAAGGCCATTGAAAGCCTTCTAGGAACTAAGCAGTTTTCTTACACTGGTGAAATACATCCAGATGATGCAAGCTAAATGAAATCAAAGATCTTTCAAAGAATGGATTCAGTTTTTTTTAAAGTATTTAAAGTGTGCCGCTGCTTAAGTACATGCTCACATGGTCTAAAGTAGGGGTGGCAAACCTATGGTGCTCCAGATGTTCATGGACTACAATTGCCATCAGTCAATTGGCCATGCTTGCAGGGGCTGATGGCAGTTGTAGTCCATGAACATCTGGAGCACCATGGGTGAAGCACCATAGGTTGACCACCCCTGGTCTAAAGTAATAATGCAGTCATTTCATCATGTTGGATTGAATCCACATATTCTTGTGTATATGAAAGGTTTATCGCAATGCACTATTTTACAGGTCAGATTTCACAAAAGTGTACCTGAATCTAAATGTGCAACATCTTGTAGTGGTAGCAAGGAGCCTGTCAATTATAGAATTGCACAAATTCTTTTCCAAGTGTCAGCAATCTTGATCAAGCCACTATTTAACATTTGCTCGTAGGTTATTTTTTGGATATCCTCATGTTTCCATTTTCCAAGTTCATCATGGAGATCAAAGAAGCTCTGCAAAATGGGAACCCAGGGCTAGAGTACAGTTTTTGTACAAACCAGGGGGGAAACTACGACTGGCAGCTCTGGATTGTGAAATTCTAGGAAACTTTGGAGATGGAGCCTGGGAAGGGTGGGGTCTGGGGAGGGGAGAGACCTCATCCGGGTGTAATGCCATAGAGTCCACTTTCCAAAACATCCATTTCCTCCAAGGGAACTGACCTCTTACCAGGAGGGTAGTTGTCGTTCTGGGAGATCTCCAGCCATCATCTGGAGACTGGCAACCCTTGGGAAAATCCAAAATAGCACCCAACCCAAAAGCTGCAGTGACTGATACCAGCCTCAGAAAGGGCTAGGAAAAATAGGAACAGGAAAAGGAACAGCACCGTGATGGGAATGGGGAATCAGGACAAGTATCACTGGATTTATGGGAAGAACGGAACCAGATGCCAGTGCCGGAAGGAGAAGAAGAGCAAAGGGAGAGGAGTGGAGGAGTGAGTAGAGATGAAGGCAAGAGGAAAGTAATTGAGAAAGTAGTGTTGAGTAATCGGGAGAGGTTCAAGAATTGAAAACGTGGGAAGAATGAGGGCCGAATGGCATGTTGTGTTTTGTAATGAGTCCAGATTACCTGAACCCATCTAGTTTTTTGCACAGATACACAACAGCTGTCGGAAATGGCATTTTAAAGATCCGCAGGGGCCTAATTCAGCTCTAGATTCTTGGGTGGGGTTGAGGAGGGGTTTCTTGCCTTTGCATTGTTTTCCTGAGTTGAAATGTTCCTGGGGAGAGTTATTTTCTCTTTTCTAGAGCTGAAAGTGCAGCAAATCACCTGGACTCAACTAGTTGCAAAGCATAGCATATAGTTTGGCCCTAAATCTGTTGAAGAAGAAAAGGGATTGCTTTATTTCTGATAGTCCTTGCATATCCCCTGAATTTCAAGTATGTCAGTGGCTTCTATATGTGACTATCCCAGAAAAATGCATAGACTGAGCATCTCTGCAAAGCATTGCGAGCCAGACTTCCAGTGGCTGATACGAAATAAGCAGTCTTCTAGACTTAAGGAGTTGCTTAGCATGTGTATTGTTATTGTTACAGTGGATTAAAACATGCATGCTACATTTTCATGTCTGTGCAGGCATTCTTGTTTTCAAAAGAGCTTGTGTGGCAGTTCTCTGGTTATAGTTGTTTGCGAATTTACAATGTACTTATTATGGGGTTACAAATCTTTGTGCCTCCAGTTAAACTACATTATAGTCAGTGGGTATATCTAACCTTAGGCATAGGTTAAACATCATAATTATAGGCAGATTATATTTTGGAGGTGAGAAATAATTCTGATTGACTGGTAAATAAGTCATAGACCAGACAGATAAATACTAGACCGACTTTGTTTAAAAATGATGTTCTTTGTCTTCAGTATAAATCCTCTGCTTTACAACTAAGACTAATGGATTAACCTTTAAGAAGAGGTAGTAGATCATGCTGATTCTTGATTTGTTGTACTGTAAATGCATTTTCCATGGCAAGAAGCTTGATATCCCACAGGAAATTGATCTGCAGTTTTACCTGGTTACTCATGATTGCGATTATTATGCTTACTTGTCAAAGATGCCATGTAAGATTATTGCTTTTTTCCCTTTAACTCTCAGAGTTCTTAATATATAACTCTGAAAACGTTGGTTCTTGAGCAGAACTCTTGGTTGCAACAGAACAACATTTCAAAAAAGACATTAAAGTCATCAATATGTCAGATTTGATTTGACCGAACTTCAGTGGTGAACCATACTTGACCTTTTATTATGTAATCTTATACACTCTAAATTAGGTAGCTCATAAAATTACCAAGCTCCCTAACCATGCACCTGTTCAAATATTGAGAGGTTCCTTCTCTCCATTGTACATTCATCAAAGCCAAGCATGTGAGAAGAGCAGAAAAATTACACTGTTCACTGCTCACACTAATTCCAAAGAGCCAGTCGGTATAAAATCCTACATCAGAACTTATTTAGGATAGAGAGCTTCAAAAAAATCATTTTTCTGCACACTTAACTCGATATAGTAATTGTTTGGACACCAAGATTCTGTAAATGTTTAGTGGAGTCATTTTGACTTCTGCCAGTTAATCTATTATTAACTAGTTGGAATCCACAGAGCTGTGAATGTATTAGGCAATTTTTTTTCTGTGCATAAAGAAACCGATGATCTCTTTTGTTTAACAGTAATTTTGTTAAATGGAATGTTTTGCATTTCCATCCCTATTTCTAAAAACATGCTCATATTATAGTTTTGATAATATGAAAATTTAAACAGATCATATTATTATACAGGTGAAAGGCCTGGTGATTCTATTTTAGCCTGTGTAAAGGATACTCAGTACCCCACATTAACCAGCAAATAGGAGTGACAGATCTTTTGCAGCTCATGTTGGTCTAGGATTGACAGAATGGAATTCAGCTAATCAGAAGACCTGCATACCTGTTGTCTGCATTCTGTTTAAGCTTTGGTGCCACTAATTTGCGACAGCCTTCCAAACAACCACAGTACTAAGCAACAAGACCTATGAATGATGAAAGATCTTAGGCATCTTACTTAAAAATAATTGGCAACTCATTTCATGTCCTAAAATAGTTACCTTTCCTTAAAGAAAACACTCAAAGAAAACTGGCAGTTCAATCCAGTGGGGATGGGAGAGGAGTCAGGAATGAGGCCACTGTGCCATATTCAAAGAGGACTGGAGAGGTGAAGGAAGATGCAAAAATACAGAAATTCTCAAACTGCAAAACCACAAATGGCCTATGCCTACTCTTTTGATGGCCTAAGTCCAGGGCAGACATGGGATGTGTTCTAGGGCTTAAAACCCAGTGGAAGCTGACAAAATGAACTCCACCCCGGGAACACCCCAGAGGGCCCCCCTCATGTTGGTACATTGTTCTGTAGTAGGGGAGCACTGGAGCAGTATCAGCTTCTGTGTTTGGGCACTATGAAGTTGCATGGAGCCTGGCCGCCAGCATGTATGTTCCTTGCATCAAGTAAGGGGAATTCATGTCAGCGTGCCCTCATACCACATCTACGATTCTTTCAGGATCCCTCACCCCCATTGGTTGCACTCTTAGAAGACCCACAGATCAGCTCTGTCTTTACTGATTATCCATCAAGCTTTGAGTTTTCTATCAAGCTCCATGTTGAAAAATTCACATTTAGGTCAGATTTTATAGCCATGTAACATGTTTATATGATATGAGAATGATGTCTCAACTAATGTCATATATTGTAATGCATGCTAAGTAATCAATAAATCTTCACCTTTGATCTAGCTACTAGCAAACTTGTTCAGGATACTCTTTATGTGCTACATAAAATACTGATAACTGGATGCACAAGATACTTAAACAACCTTTTTTTTTACATTGCTCATAATGTGTGAAAGAAGGAACCTTGTAGATTTATAGAGTCAAAGTAGAACTCAAAAATATGAGAACACTTAGACATTCCATTTTCACGAGCAAGATTCACAGACAACTTCAGATTAAAGGTCCAAGTTTTATTTTTGCAAGTGTTTCACAAGTTCATACTTGAGAAGTGCAGCGTTGTCCATTCTCTCATGATAGAAAAGGCAATAGAAAGCAAAACTAATATGATTGGGCATCGCTTTACAGACAAAATCATTTGTATGTGTCATGTCAGATTCCATTTTGAGAGTCTTACCAGAATTAGAGACGTCTGGAATTTTTCTTCTTTCAGTTGTTTAGATGAGTTCTAGTTATAGTAACACTAGTGTGTTGATGAGATTATTTTGAGTGAGGCAGGGTTTCACATTGCTCTAGCTGTGGTCAGTTTAAGGTAGTTGAAGGGGAGCTGTTCAACTCCAGCCAGGCTATAGTAGTAGTTAAATGGTCTCTGGCCCCTAAAAATGGAACTTGCTGAGAATTCTATTGGAAACCCCCCTCCCGGATGCAGGATATCTTGGAGGTTATTGGTAAGTCTCAGTTGTTGTATTTGGGCATGATGTCTATGGAGCATGTGATGACAGATCAGCTCTTGAAACTCCTGGATGATTCTAATTACGTATACCCATTTCTTCGGTTGGGTAGTGGTACGGAAGTTCCCTAGAGGAATTGCTGGAGATTGTAATGATGTCATGGAGGGAACCTCTGGCTATCAAATCTCTGCAAGCTGAAGAACTAAGAATCACCAGTAATATGGAGGATTTTGTTTTTCAACTGACTTTAGGAGGGAGGCTGCAGACATGTAATAGAAATAAAAACAGAATGCCCAGCTGGTAAGCTACACCCTCATACAATTATTTCTGCAATAGAAATTAACCAAACTGGTGTTTATTCTTAAAGATACTGCTACATACAAGTCAGTGTGCTGAAATCAATAGATCTTGCTTTGTAGTCAACTCCCTGAGGACCAGGATGTAAACTGGAAAGGGCTAACTGCTGATTGAAAAGACTTCTCTGACTTCATCTGCTCTGATTCCATCTCTGAGATTTGCTGATATGTATACATGCCTGTACAAAAAACTCTTTATATTTTCCACATAGCATATTTTTCAGTTGCAGTCAATATGTTTTCATTTACCTTGGAGAAGAAAGGCAACTTGTAGTCTCGTCTCGATTCTTGGACACTGCACAATGCTGTACGTTCTCTAGCCATGTGTGAAGAACAAGGCTGCTCTTTAATTTTTCTTGCATTTGACTGTTTCTCAAGACAAATTGCAGTGTCTCTGAGGACACTTGTAGGCTAGTGAGAAGTAGCCAAGACAAGCACTATGTTCTTGTCTCCCTATGAAGCCTCACACTTTGCAGGGGTGGTTCTTTTGCTTCATTTCCTTTGGGCTCGAAAAGCTAGGCTATGAGAGGATGGCTGGTTTTTAAAGGAGATCACTTTGGAAGAAGAAAGATCTTGTGCAAAAAAAGATACTGTAATACATACAGACTAAGTTTTTGGAATGGCCAAGCACTGTGTGACTGTGCAAAGCCAGAAAATATTGCAATAAATCATTTTGAAATTGAGTTTATTGACAGAGGCTGGAAACTGATTAAAATTTGTTTGGTTCCCCCCCCCTTCCCCAGTGAGAGCCAGCATGGTAAGAGCAGGTGAACTCTCATCTGGAGACCTGGGTTTGATTTTTCATTCCTATGCATAAAGCCTGCTGGGTGACCTTAAGCTAGTCACAGTCCTTCGTAACTCTCTCATCCCCACCTACTTCACAAAGTGTCTGTGGAGAGGAGAGGGAGGGAAAGGAGTTTGTAGGCTGCTTTGAGTCTTCTTACAGGAGAGAAAGGCGAGGTATACATCCAAGCTTTTCTTCCTAATTTTCTCAAATTAAAAAAGGCCTGGAAATGTTTTATTGGGTGAGAAACATATTGCTATTTACTAATGATGTTACTACCCCATATGGCCTGGGATCTATAATATTACACAATCCAGTATTCCCAGTTACAAAGGAAGTATTATCAAGGGAAGGAGCTAGCAACCGATAGCTGTCATTTTAGTGTGGAGGAACACAATTTTCTGAGGAAGTTGTCTGAACTGTTTATAGCCACTGAGTAACCACAACAGCAATCCTACAGCAAGCAGGGCAGTTGTCTAATGAGTTTGGGTGAAGGGGTGGCACCAAGTGCTGGATCAAGTGGAGGAGAAAAGTGACAGTCTCATCTACTACTACTTTCTGCTCCTTTTCTGCTGCCGTTCTTCATGCCGAAGCAGCTAATGTTATTTTTCTTCTTTGGTCCCCAAGCATCTTTAAAGTCAAGATTTCATTTGCATGAGTTCAAAAAGCCCTATTGGACATGTGCAACTTGCCATGCCAGGTTAAAAGATGTTTATGTAATAGGGTTCTCAACCTTCAGGGGGAACCTGAAGATCTCCTAGGATTACAGGCACCTGATCTTAGGTTGCAAAGATCAGTTCACCTGGTGAAAACGGCTGCTTTGGAAGGTGGCCTCTATGGCATTATACCCCATTGAAGTCTCTGCCTTCCAAAAACCCCACCTTCTCTACTCTGAGCTGGCAACTCTGTCCCCAGATGAGAGAGACCAGTTCTCCCTGGACAGGAGGAGTGTTAGTTGCTGAGTGTGATGGGAGGAAGGGTGGCACCAGACTTCGCTGGTACCCACTATTCAGCCACTGTGGAGCACAAGAAACCTTGGTGTCAAATGTCCTGGATTCCTGTTCCATAGTGGAACAGGATTGTTCGACTATGTTTGCCAGTGTTTTGCTTAGAGAATCCTTAGTGAAAGGGTGACTGTTCTTTACTAGAATGACATGGTGTGGAATATTTTTCTATGCGGCATCAACTGACCCAGAAAATGCTAATTCTCACCCCCTCCCCTTAGTGTCTTTTCTCTTGGCTTTGAGTAACAAATCCAAGGCTGACTGTTTAGCAAACAAACCTCAGAGAAATTTCTGTTTAGCTTTTTTACTAAGTGCAGGTGGTGGTGGCTGTACCAGACAGGAAAATACTTACTTGGCCCATAATCTGCTTCTCCAGTGTCATCTGTCTTTAGCTAAAGCAAATAGATAGAAACCAAAGTATTCTTAAAAAGAAAAAGAAGCCCACACAGTCTAATTACGGACTTCCAGTCTACTTATCTGAATGTCATGTAGTCAGGGCAATGGTATTTAACTTAAACTGCTGATTCCTCTGGCATCTTGCCTTTAGGTTACAATGATGTCAATCACAGATAGGAATGTTTGTACACAGACAATGGAGACAGGGTTTCTCTGCTTGCAGAAGCTTGGATTTTTGTTCTTTGTACTCTCCCAGTGAAATTATCACCCAAAGAGTGGGGTGCATGGGACTGTTTATAGAATATCTTGTGAGGCTTCAAGGAATGGGTGGGTGTGAAAACAAAATAGAATCCTGTAATTAAAAAATCATATATAATGTGGGTTGCTGATGATCTGTGTCACCCCCTCCCTTAGCTCAACCCCCAGTCCCATCTTTCCTTTGTTGTATTTTCCAATGAGTGATGGGACCCTTTTTCTTCCCAGCTATGCTTCCACTTAATTAGTTCTGCTGATTTATCTCCTACTAGTTAATGTTGCATGTCTAAATGTGAAGTCTCAGGTGTGGGAGTGCTGCACTTCTGATGAGATGTATTCTATTCTCATTAAGACTGGTGTCACATCTTTTCCAAGCAGACTTTCCCATGGAAGGAGTCTCCTATAATTTTGTCTGTCATCCAAACTATTTTTTTTAAATAGCAAGCTAATCTCTAGATTAAGTTAGCATCACCACAAGCTTCTTCCTCAGGGAGGTGTCAAAGAAATGCTAAAGCAGAATAGGCTAACTTTTTAGCTGTGGGGCCAGTCAATCATTCTTCGCAGTCCACAGCCCAGAAATATTCTCTCTAGAGGCTGTATTTGGGGCTTAGGGTTGTGCCTCTGATTGACTGACAGATCCCAAGCTCAGAGAGTCAAGTCTGAAAACAGAGTCTTGGAAGCAAGGGGTTGCTTGGGGCTGATGTGCATTATACATGATGCACTCCATCTCATGCTGACTGAGCAAGGTTAGGCATTTGAGCTTTCACAGTACTAGGTAAAATCATCTGGACTGTCACTCAGGATGAGCTCTCTATCCAGCTACAAACAGGATCTGAAATAACAGCAAATAATGTCACCATGCCAATTGCAACTGACAGCCGTGCTTCAGAAGTGCTGGTGAGTTTACCTTAAATAGCTCTGTGCTTTTCAGGTGCCCTGGAGCTCAAAGGAGCCCTCATTTGACTTAGATTTTAGAAATGTAATAAAAAGTATGGAGGTAACAAGGGTTCGTCAAATTTGTATTACTATGTGGACTTCTTAAGATACCCTTTGTCTCCCCAACAGCAAAGGGAGGTGTCTGGTTATTTAGATTCTGCATATAAGCAGAGGGGCACTTAACTGGTCTGTTTCTTTTAGTGTTGCTGAGGAAAGATGCCTCGTATGCCTTACCAAATGTTTTTAATGTAAATAGAATTGAGGGGGTGCTTTTGACCTCGTGCTTTTACTTCAAGTCAACTTTTAAACTAAATCTCTTTCTTTCTACAGGGTTTGAAATTTTAAGGACTAGAAACATTTGCAGACGGTGGTTGTTTAACTGCAGTACTGGGGAAACTACAATGAATCAGTATTTCATTGCACTCACATGGATTGTGCTTGGCAGTGAATTGCTACAGAGTCTCAGTAGTACTGTCAAATCCCCAAGATTCAGAGGCCGTGTGCTGAATGAGCGAAAAAACATTAGACCAAACATTATCCTTGTACTTACAGATGACCAGGATGTGGAACTTGGTGAGTCTTTATGTACTGCAGCATAATTTCATCATGTTGAGACCTGCGGGGAAACACACGGCCCACATGTTCAATGATGCCAAGGCTGCTATGTTTTCCCTATGTGAGGATACTAGAAAATCTTGTGTTGGATTCTCCCTCCCCACTCACATTCTGCTCCATAACTGATCCTTAGCATGTTTATCTTTCCACCACAGTCTCACACATGACAGATTTGGGAATCCTGTTTTGGTAGGGAAGGTCTTATATCAACTTTTTTCCCTTCACTTGATACATCTTAATTGATTGGTGTGTGGTTGAAAGATGTGTTGCTGAATCAATACTGTTAATGTTTAGCTACTTTTAATGAAATGGAAAAAACAGGAAGCTGCCTGTCAGCAGTATTTAATTTTGCAGCTAATAGTACATTTTCCTGTAAAGTTTAACTATTTGAAACACCTGATACATATTTTTTCATATGTATTTACATTTCAGTTCACATTTTAACTGTATGATGTATTGGTGGCTGAACTATTGGAAGTGGTATTGTCAAGGCTTTCATGGCCAGATTCAACTGGTTGTTGTGGGTTTTCCAGGCTGTGTGGCCGTGGTCTGGTAGATCTTGTTCCTAACGTTTCGCCTACATCTGTGGCTGGCATCTTTAAAGGTGTATCACAGAGGGAAGTCTGTTACAGTGTGTAACAGACTTCCCTGTGTAATACACCTCTGAAGATGCCAGCCACAGATGCAGGTGAAATGTTAGGAACATGATCTACCAGACCACGACCACACAGCCCGGAAAACCCACAACAACCTTTGGGAAGAGGATTGCGGAGTTTTAGGTTCAGATAATTAGTCTTACAGCTCACAAAGTTACCTGTGGTCAGACATACTCAGACCTGCATTTTTTGAGGATACAATAGATGAAAACCAATGTATGGTGGTTGGTTCTTTCTATATGTGGGGTTAATCTTATACATTCTACTGTCATAAAGATCTCTGTTAGCAACTGTGTAATTCTTTATATGACCCTTTGTGTTCCCTGCAGGCTCCTTGCAAGTGATGAATAAAACGAGGAAGATAATGGAGAATGGAGGTGCCACCTTTGTCAATGCTTTTGTAACTACTCCAATGTGCTGTCCATCTCGATCCTCAATGTTGACAGGAAAATATGTTCATAACCACAATGTTTATACTAACAATGAGAATTGCTCTTCCCCTTCCTGGCAAGCAACTCATGAACCGCGAACCTTTGCAGTATATCTCAACAACACTGGCTATAGGACTGGTAAGACAGCGTATTACCTGTAACATTTTGATTTTTTGAAAAGTTATGATTCTCTGACATTTGTTTGTTTGCAGATGGGAGGGTACTGATTTGTGACAGTTCTCCCCATATGCACTGTTACCTCTGCTGTTCTAGTTCTTACACACAAGTGGGAACCCACAAAGAACTCCAGGAGGCATCATATTTCCCCTTCCCAGCTATTTCCAATTTTTTTCCCTGCAAGACCCCGCCTCTCCCATTTTCCTGTTTCTTCTCTCTTTCTAGGGTTGCCAACCTCCAGTTGGGTCTTGGAGATTTCCTGGAAAAAAGGTCTCTCCCTTGGGTTGCCAGCTCCTGGTTGTGAAATTCCTGGAGATTTTTCTTTCATTTTTTGTCCTCCCACCTTTACAATTTATAATAAACTAGCGGGCCCAGCCACGCTTTGCTGTGGCAATTGTCCTTGTCATCACAGTCCGCAACCCACACAGATGTCCATGCAGGTCCAATGATCCCCAGCATAGCCTTTTGGGGTGATCAAATGGAATCCCTCTTTCCCTTTTCAATGCACATCGTTATATGTGCTGTCTTGTTTTTTTAGTATAAGGTAACCCTTCCCATTCCACAGCGGAACTGTCCAGAGTGCGAATCCTGCTGTCCATGAGACTGGTTGACACGCACAGTCCTGGCTTGGGTAAGGCAGAACTGGGGCAAGGAGGCTATCCCAGTCAGGCAGCAGAGGCAGGGTGGTGAGGCGCTCAGATCGAGGCCAGCTCCCTGGGTTCTTAAAGGGCCATGTGCAAAAGAAGCGGAGCAGGTAGGGTTGGTTCGCCCCCACCCCGTGGATTTTCTTAGAAGAAAAAGGCAAACTCCAACTCGCTTTTAGTAAAAGAGAGCTGTGGCGAATATGGGGTGAAGAAGTGGGTAAGTGGGTGTTTGGATGTGAGGGAGGGCAGAGTGAGGTGTGTGTGAGGGGATGAGCTGGATGTGTGCTGTGTGGCAGCAGTGGGTGAGGCACAGTAGAGTGAAAGTTACCTGCGTGTGAGGGGGGGAGGGAGGATCCTGCTTCGATGTCTCACACGGCAAAGTGTGTACGTGTTTCACTTCCACTCGTATTACCTAACAGTATTACTTATTTACTGTTTCCACTGCTCACCTCTGCTCATCTGCACGAACATTCTAAGCCCTCAGGCCACAGACAGACAGGCTGCACGTAATCTCCCTTCTAAGAGTGACACAGTTAAACAGAGGCAAAGCCATGTGAGTCTGGTGCAGCCAGGAAAAAGACGTTTTACCTGGCTCAGGTATGGACTTTCGGCGGTTTGAAGGTCCGAGTACCTGCCAGCAACAGGGAGGGATGTCCTGTGAAAATTTGGGGGCGATCCATCCAGCAGCTTCTGAGGGACACCATCAGGGACAAACACACTGTTAGATTTTTATATATATAGATGGTAAAATTGTGTTTTAACTTTTAGCTGCACACCTCTCAGGCAGGTAAAGAAATCTGCTCTGAGGGTACACAAAAACAACCTCTTTCCCTCTTTCAGAAAATAAAAAAGATACACCAGAGTCTCTTTAACGTAAAAAGATGGAACAAGAAGGTTTTATGTACAAGAAAAATGAATTTTGGCAAAGGAACAACTATTTATAAACAAGAGACTGGCATAGAGTGGTTTTTATATACAAGTAGTTACAGTATCTTTGTTCATAAGTGCTGCAGGTCTCTAGCTTAGGTCACTAGCTTACTGTCTTCAAGATGTTACATTAAATTTATTTTGAATAAACATAACACACACCAGTTTGGGGTGGATTTCGCACAGCAAATATATAATGGGTTGCAGTCATTATAAAGGAACCCGTTTTCCTTTTCCCTGTTCACATGTATGCTGTTCAGGCAGCAATTTGAGCCCATAGAAACAATCCGGGTTGCTTTCACACTTTTGCATGGAGCAGCTTCTCTTTTAAAAAAAAATTCCCGTAACACATGTGTAGCTGTGCCGGCATACAGAAATGAACCCCCGCAGCCTGCCGATTGTCCCACAATACAATCAGCTGCACTTGTGTAGCTGTGCATGTGCAACACACAAACGAAAAGAAAAAAGAAAAAGGGACCTCCCTGCAAAGGCAGGGCAATAATTAACGTGTTGCTGTAGATCAGTCATACTCTCGCTGCCACAGGGAGAAAATGTGCTTGGAGGATTTTGTACCCTCAGAGAATCCCTCAGAGAATCTGCCCACAACCTGCTGGGCGACCTGCACAGAATGGCAGGCAGGTGGATTCTCCCTGACAGTGGACAGCAGGGAATGTACAGTGAATTGAGGGAAGGGAGGGAAATAAAGCATCTCCTGCCTGGCTGTCATGCAAGAATGGTTTTGGCTTGGCTGCCAGAAGTTTTACTTGTGCGTCAGTTATGAAAATTGATATATGCAATTTTCTGAATTTTTTTGCTTTTGTTTTAAGAAATTTGTGTCAATTTCAATAGGAAATTGGGCTGTCTTTGCACTGATTTATCAGTGAATCCCTCCCCTTTTTTTGCAATTATGGGAGCTTTACACAGCTTTCTTCCTTTGTATAATTCATTAAGGCTGTTTTTGCATGGTCAAAATATCCAAGGGAGATCATGGAAAATATCCCGGTGCAGCCAGGAATTCGGCACGGTTCCCGAAGCTGCACAGGGTCTGTGACTGGCTGAACGGGAGAGTCGTGGCAAGGACCATTCCCCCCTTTACTGGCTTCGACCTGAAACCTAGGTTCACTGAAAAAGTTGAACCTCCCTGGTAGATTCGGAAATTTGACGGTGAGAGGGGGCAAAGCTGGGACGAACCCGCGTCAAACTCAGCAGCTGTGGGGAGTACCAAGGTCAAACCTAGGTTGTAACGAAAGCCACTTATATATAAGTTCTACTTTCTGCGCTGCCACCAATAATATTTTTCCCTCTATATAGCCCACTCAATACTGATTTTCCACAAGGTCACCACCCTGACTGGGGAACACAGACACACAGACAAAAATACTAGTGACTGGAAAGGTTTTAAAAGGTGAACAAAACTGAAACGTTTATTTGCTGGCTTTCACAAAGGCTTCTCAGGTAAACTGGAGAGGTTTAACGCTTGTTGGTTTCAGAATAAGTTTGTCTTAAGATGTTACTTCAGATTCATATGCACACCGACACACGCAGGTGTCTCTTAAGGGAAGATTTAGCTTTGAACTAATAAATTCCCTTACGCACGCAGACACTATTCCTCACTGCTCCAATACCCACTGATCACACCCAAACACACAGTCCAAGCCCAGGAGATTCTGGCACACTTGGCCTCCCTCTCTCCCACTAGTCCTAATATGGCTTCACTGCCTCTGGACTGGCTTCTCCCAGACTGGTGATTCTGGTGATACACCCAGGGGCAAGGCAGACTAGATAGGTCTGGGCAGTTTTAAAACCGCCAAGCTCCTGAAGGGCACTTCAATCTGCACCCAGTCAGGGCCTCCTCTCTCTGTCAAGCATACACCGCTTAGACAGGGACTGGACTTCTGTCAGCCAACTCTGCTGAGACAGAATCCTTTTCTTCCAGAGCTGACAGACTCCTCTCTGCCAGACTCTGCTCTGCTCTCTCTCAGACTCCGATCAGCACTCAACTCTCCTCTCAGTGCTGTAAGCCCACTGGCTCCCCCTAGCTCTTGCCAAACGTTACTGGACCTTTTTCAGCCAATCAGGTCGGTTCTCTCCTTGTGGAGCCTTTTTTTCTTTTTCTGGCTGTTGCTAAGGCCTTCTCCCTTTGGCCTGCTGTATGCCAGCCCTTCAGGGTGGGGCAAGTTCGTTACATAGGTCAACTCTGCCAGTGGGGAATTGACCTAGGTATCACCAGAAATTCTATGGCAGAACCAGCAGGGAGCTAGCAACCCTGGGTCTAGTCCTGGTTGCTTCCTCTTGGCATCTCCTCCCTTGCTGGCTTAACTGGTTCTTCCCTCTCCTGTGCTACTAGGTTGCTGTTTTTTTTCAACTGTGCCTCTATTCCAACCCTTCTTCTCCAGAGGTAAAGTACTATTGACTGTAAATATGCATTAATAACAATGTATATTTTGCCATCCTATTCTCTGCTGTGAGATAGAATGGATGACTATTGGGAAAATGAAAATAAAGCCAGTTAGAAGTTTTAGGAAATTCTGTATTCATATTTGTGCTTCTTAATTGTACCAATATCAGCTGTAAGAATTGTTTACCTTGCTGAGGGGTTGCTGTTTATGCAAGCTTAATGGAACACATTCAGAGAGTCTGCTGCTGTTGTGCTCTAACCAAGAATGCTACATGTGTTTAAACAATGACTCTGTGTCTTGGGAACACTTAGCAAAACTGCCATAATGCAGATAAAATCTGTCTCATTAAAATGCAAAAATCTGCATTTATCTTTTGATGTGTTATCCCCCTGAGCCCCATTAGAGACAATAATGAAAGGATGTTCCCTCAAATGATATTACTTTTTAATGGCATTACTATCCACTCAGCTGAATTTTGTATTCTATTAATTGTACAAACAGAAATGACTTACTAGTTCTCCTTGCTTCTGTTTCTAAATATATAAAGTTGCCTGCAGGCCATCATGAATAGTACTCAGACACGAGCAAGTCAAAAACTTTAGAGTTGCAGCCAGTTGGAACATGTAGGTAGATTTTATGAACCAAATATCAAACAAGTGGAAACTGTTAAAACAGTGCAACTGGTGGAAACTCTTGAAATCTAGTACAAAATGTTAGTTTGCACCCCAGACAATGATCTTGTTCAATATACTACTTTACATTACAATCATTTTTTGGTATGACAGCAAAAGTGAACTCTGCATTTGAGCTTTGAGATAGTTTGTAAGATAGGAAATTGTAATTTGGTCATATTAAAAGTCTGGCCATCTTTGCAGCAAGTAAGATGTTCCTGTTGGTACAGCTCAGATAGCATTGGCTGTTTTCAGTTTGTTACAGATGTCTAAATTTTTTGAAATAAGATAGACTTTCAGGAAGTTATACAACTTTGATTCAGACTTGCACACAAAGCTTCATGTGTAAACTCTGGTGTCTAAAATCTAGAAGGAATGGGCTATTCACCCAATTTCCCTTTCCCCTTCAGAATGACCCAAACTGGAGGATAAACTAAGGATGGGAGTTCTTCTCCCACACAAAGTTCAAATTCCTGGATAGGGGTTGGGTTTCTCTTTGGCACCATTTCTCTTACTCAGCCAGCTCCCCCTACTTTACACATACAGTTCAGGAAATGACTAGTTCTGTTTTTAAAACCTGGGCTAGGTGTAGTCTTGCCCACGAGGCCCCAAGGAAGAGACGAGACGTGGAGATTCCATCTGGTGGAGAGTGCCAGCGGCAGGAAGCGCGGGATTCCGTGATCCTGGCAACTCTGCCGTGTGCTAGGCTCTGCCTCCTTTTATTAGGGTTTACAAGAGGGGGGGGCGATGTGGGCGGACCGGGAGGCGGGAGAGCGGGAGATCATCATGTGATGCATGATCTCATCGGGCTACTACGTGCAGGAGGAAGCATCCATGTCTGGGTCTAATCCACACCTGAGGGCAGAAGCCTCTTTGTCCCTTTGTCTGGGACATCTGGTGACCGTGAGTCAGGCATCTCATGACCTGTGACTCACGGGGGAACGGGGGTTGGGGGAGCGTGTGCGCCCAGAAGGCCGTAGCCGGCACCGGCATGCCTGGCGCTCCTTCTACGGTTCTGCTGGGTTCGCGGGCTCACCCCTACACTAGGAATTCTTCTTTCCATGAAAGTTCATTCTCCTCTTTGGTTAGAGCAGGATCTTTTTTCCAGAATACCCTTTTCTTGTCAACAAAATAGGTTCATACATAGACAGTAAACATGTCTGAATGCAAGAAGTCCAACCAATCATCCTGTCAGAATCTCTGACTGACTTCTAAATTTCACCCATCTCACCATGTCACTCACACACACAGGCTATGTGAGAAATTAACCATTCATATTCAGGTTTTTCTGCCTCTGCACACTCCTAGTATTGAAGTAGCATTATACGCAATGGAGTTTTTATATGCCACAGAAGGTCCATCACAGAAGGGTTTTAGTTTGTTATTTAATATAGAGTGATGTACTTGTGAGGTTGATTTTTTTTTCTTTGACAAATAGATTAATCTTGATCTCAGTTGTTTGTTTGAATTTTAAAGTTTGCCGCACCCCCAGTTGCTAGCCTGTTACCTTTGACTTGTTCATTGTGATTGTAGTGATGAATATTTCAGCGTGTGGTAACTGAGATTTTATTAGGATGCAGGAAGAGGGGAGGTCTGGCATAGAAGTGGGTTAAACTATTTCAATAGGAAATATTTATTTTTCTATTGAAATCATTAGGTATCCTGTCTTTACATCCAATTAAGACCAGCAAGGCAGTTAGTTTAAAAGACATTCAAAACCACATTTAAAACTGTACATATATGCAGCAATTAACACAAATGAGGAGAAGCAATAAGAAAAGGCCAGAGAAACAACAAAGTCTTCTTCCCCTACTGAAAGACAAAGATAGATGGAGACAGACAAATCTTTCTGGGAAGGGAATTTCACAGTTTTGGTGCCATGACTGAGAAGGCCCTTTCTTGGATTGTCACCTGTCAGGCCTCAGATAGAGAGGGCATCCAAATATATACATCTATATATGTATATAACAGACATATATTCCAAATAAAGTTTAGCTGATTTGAAATGGTAGAAAATTCAGATGCTTTTAAGTCTCACTAAGTTCTATAATACAAAATTTTATTAATTTAGGGATTGTGTCCATAACCTAGACCAAAGACTTAGAACTGAGGGATTTCAAATAACCTAAACTGTACGCTGCTTCTTCTCACAGCTTTTTTTGGAAAATACCTCAATGAATACAATGGCAGCTACATTCCTCCTGGTTGGCGAGAATGGGTTGGATTAATCAAGAACTCTCGTTTCTACAATTATACCATTTGTCGCAATGGACTCAAAGAGAAGCATGGATTTGAATATGAAAAGGTACTGTGTAGATATGTCTGTTGTATCAGGTGATGTCAGCCATGCAAGGCAGCGGTCCATGGCACCCACGGACAACTTCCCTACTGCCTGTCTGCTGGTTGCAGAAAGTGGTTGGGGCAAGTTGGGGCGTCTGCCCAACAGGACAAGTTGGACAAGTTGGGGCTTCTGCCCAATCAGGGCTATCAGAGGTGTAACTGACTATGCAAGTTTTAGAAATGTTATTTCAGTGGCAGTTGGCAACACAGTAAGTTTTATTCTCTCATTCCTCTTTCTAAGTGTGCTTACCACTACTACCAATAGGAATGCTGCTTGTGCTTTTCAAGGCGCTATGTTTAGTTTCTTAGGAAACAGATATATGGTCCAAGTCTCTTTTTCCCTCTCAGTAAAAGTATATGTAACCTCAGCTTGTGGGTTCTGTGGGGCAGTACTTGGAATGAGTTGCAACAACAATTTTTAAACAACAAAATGGTTTACTTTTCTTTACAATTAACACTTTTAAAACATCAACATTTAACGTTACAATTCAAGGTCCTGTTCAGGTTGCATTTCAAGTCCTTCTATTTACAGTCTACTGATATTGCCAAGTCCAAATCTTCTTTGCAAGTTGGCTGGCTCCTGAAGACTCCAAGGGCTTGATGAACAGGTTGCAACATGATGAAGGTCTCCAGGAGAACTCTCACCCATTACAACCACAAAAGAAACCCTGAAACAATAAACTCCAACATTTACAACACAGCAAAACAACAACTACCTTCCCAGTAGTTTCCAACAATATTGCAATTACCTTAACAAGGTGTTAAGGGCTTATAGAAATCAAGGTCCGAGTCTGGTAGCCTTGTTCTTCTGCAAAGAGCTCTGAGTTCTGCAGCATTCTGCTTCCCTTCAGACTCCACCCCTTTCTGGGTCAACCCATTCTGGGCCAACCCATTCTGGGCATGGGGGTTACATATACAGAATACAAGACTGTTGTAATTTACATTTCCCGTCTCCCTTTGAAACCATGTGGCTAAAGCACATAAAACGCATATTTATTTTATTTATTAAAAACATTTACCACCTTTCCACCCAAATATGGTGTTCAAGATGGCAAAAATTAAACAACATTTAAAATATTTATATAAAAATATTTCAACAATTCAATCAAACTTATAAACACGCATAACAACAGAACCAGGAAGAAGGGCCAGTAATAGTTAGCGGGGAGAATACTAAACAAAACAAAAAAAGATTTTACCCTCTGGTAACAGACAACAATTAAGAGAGAGAGAGAGAGAGAGAGAGAGAGAGAGAAATCTCTCTGAGTAAGGGTGCTCCCGAATTTCCGCACCATGACCAAAAAGGCCCTTTCTTGGCCTGCCATTCAGATGGCCTCAGATTACATTGCCACCCCAAGCAGGGCTGAGCGCTTTCAGAGCAATATGGTGTTTAAAATCTGGTTTCAAGCCAGCTTGTGTTGGGCATGCAATCGTGTAGATACGGTCTTTATTTTTTTACTGCACCAAATACCTGTGTAGTTACTCAATTTTCCTTCACCCATTTTTCATCCCCTCATCTTCCATTTTTGAAAAAAAAAAATTTCTCTTTGTCATATCACATTAGTATTATAATGTTTGGGCACAGATGCAAGCCAGGTTGGTTGTATTAGTTTTATCAATTTCATCTTGAATTAGCAAGGTAACATTAAGGCGAAAAAAACACTGTGTTCACAGTTAACAGTGAGTGAAATTGACAAGGAAAGTTGCTTTTTCAGGAGGAAATTGATAAGGGACTGCTGCAATAATCATTGTGTGTCACTACCGTTCTAATTTGGCCAAAAACATTTGGTTCTTTGTGGGGAGAAGGTGGACAACATGTTTCTGTTCAAATAATGGTGCCTGCTCCAGTAGGGGGGAGGGTTTGCTTCCATTTTATGCAACCTCCTGGCCCTTATCTGTGCCCTGAATATTTGTCAACCTCCCATTCAGGCATTTTCTCCTCTTCCTCCCCCTCCATTTTCAAAATGATTTTTTAAAAATCTCTTTGTCTTATTGAACTAGCAGTGTATTGCTGAGACATATATACAGACTAGATACAGAGTGGCATTTTTGATTGAATCAGTTTTGTCAGTTTCAATGAGAATATGCTGTGGTCAACCTCTCATTGTGCTATTTGTGAGATCCATAGCATTTTTTCAGTCCCAAATCTTGCAAATCATTTATGTACAGTAAGAAATTTCTTCCAGATGTTGCTCATGGAAGATTCTGTACATCCTGCATCTGAACTATGTGGCCTATGCAGTGAGTCTTTCAACTGGCAATTTAAAATAGATATTTCTCATTCCCACCACTGTAATAATTACATTCTCTTCTTATTAGCAAACTACTGTTATTAATTAACATTCAGTTTTAGTTAAGTGAAGATTCTGTAGCAGTCAAGGTTTGGATTTCCTCATGATTTGTATATGTGCTATATAATGTGAAGAACCTTGTATAGCACACAGTTTTTCCGTAACCTGAAATGGAAAAAGTTGAAAGGAGTGATAACCAATGGAAGGTTGTTGTGTTGCTAGTTAGGAAAAACATTTCAAACTGTCAAAAAGATGCTTAATATAGCAGTTCATCTGACATATTTGCCATTAATTGCAGAATTGGATGTAGCTATAAGTTTTTCTTGGTATATTTTTGGCTAGATACCAAGCAACTCTGATTGCTTTTGGTGAATCTGTTGATGTATTTATGAAATAAATAAAGTTTTAATTTCCTATGGGGAAAACTTCCCATGCATGTGTATCTTTTACATTTGTGGCATCTTGGCACCACAGGAACATGCAAGAGTGCATACATAACAGAGCAGAAGCAGCAGAAGTATTTCAATCCTGCGAAATGGCTAGTTCACCAGCAGCAGCGCTTGCCGATGCATTCAGTGGTAACCAGAAGGTTGGGAAGAAGCGAGTGCTGATAACTGCATCTGGCTGGATGAGGAAAATTTTCCATCTCAGGAAAATCACATCAAGTTCTTCCTTCCCACCCTTGGGTGCTAGGTGGCACTAGCACACTTCTTCGCTTGAGTGGAATTATTACAGAACTTTAAAGTTGGAGTAGTAGCATCAGAAATACAAGACTAGGGAATAACATATTTTTGAGTTTCCCCATGCTTTTCTTTGTCACTGCCACTTTAAAACAAACTTATTTTATATCTTGATTTTGTGAGCTGCCTTACAAGGTGTTGTCAGGCATGAAGGCAGCATATAAATATTTTAAATCAATATGTCACCAACCAAAGAGTACAAATCCTGAAGTTCTAGCCAGGTTCTTTTCCCTTCAGGTATCCCTGAAGCAATTCTTTAAACTTCCTTTAATTTCCTCATGTCAGTCCCCAAACATGTTTTGAATGATGTTTAGAGAATAGTTTGCCTATTTAGTCCCTAAATTCCAAAGTCAGTAACAAACCCTGTCCTTTTCAAGTCTTGCTTTTGCAGCTGCTTATGTTTTGTATCCACATAATGGTCTTGATTAGTTATGTTTGAACTTATGTTGAATTACACATATTGTCTTGGGACTACTCAGTGGAACTCTCACCAGTTCTTTGGGCCAAAACTAATGCTGAAAAGTGGAAGGTGGTTTAATTCTGAGTTTTCATATTTTTCTGTATGTTTCTCTCTGCTTTTCTTGCTCTTGCAGATTTCCATTTGCTAAAAATATGAAAACTCAGAATGATTTCTCAGAATTGTTTCTACATCAAGCCAGTTCATTGGCAAGAGTTCACTTGTTTACCAGCTACACCGATTTAAGTTGTTTTTGAAAGAAATTCTCAATTGCCCTAATTGCCCAACTATGCCCAAATGTTTACTATTTATAATAATTTTATATAACCATTTGAAATACCTTTTTATACTATTTTCTAAGTATACAATATAAGTCTGATTTAGATGTGTTACATACAGTAAAAAAAAAGCTGATGATTGAGGTGTTGGCAGTGGCTTATGTGTTCAGTTTCTAACATTTTCCAAAAAGGTTGCAATGACTTCTAGGTGTATATTTGTGACAGGGAGTGCTGTTTTATTTATATATTATCTGCAAATAACATGTCAGACTTGAACCTCAGAGCAGGGTTGCCAACCTGTAGGCATGACCTGGAGTTGCTGCCCGAGGAGGGGAGGAAGGGATCCGAGGGTTCAGAAGGAGACACCCATTGTGTGGGGAAAAATTGGCCGCAGTTGTTTTATTGGTGTGCTGGCAAAAGGAAGCAGAGGCGCAACATAGGGGATAGATCCAGCACTGGGCAGCATGTCTGCTGTCCTCCAGTGACCACTGGGCAGCACATCTGCTGTTCTCCAGTAATGCCTTCCTCCAGCCCAATGCATGGGGGGAAACACCAATGCCCAGAACAGCAAGATAGTGGGAACCATCTGGATTATGACCTCTGGATGAACTCCACTTGCTGCCAGTGGGTGCAAGCCACCAGCAGCCCATGCCTGGCCATGTGGTTCACAGCCTCGCTTCACCCCCCCCCCCCAGGCTTCTTATGGAGGCTCACACCAAATGGGGAGGGCCTGCATGCAGGCTCCTCCTCCCCTAAATGGATTGGTCACATGCGCAACCCGCCAGGCTGTGACAGATGAAATGCAAATAACAACTATCACCGTAAACAGAATGCCAACAACAAAAAACTCAGACCCACAAGAAAGGGAGAAGCCATCGGCACTCTGGTGAGAACAGGTACGGGATGGCCCTGCCTGCCCATATAAGACTGTGGCCCTGCCTCCTCCATGCACGTCACTCGCTCATGCCAGCAGCTGGGCAGCCCAACCCCATGCTGGGCTAGATGCTGGGTCTGAGCCTGCCCCACTCCCGGGCTGCAATGGTAAATCTCAGCCGCTCTTTCTCCTATAATTATAGCTGATCTCCAGAATACAGAGATCAGTTGCTCTGGGGAAAACTGTAGATTCAGAGGCAGAACTCTATGGCATTACACCCTGCGGAGCTACATCCCCAAACACTGCCCTTTACAGGTTTTCTTCCTGAATTTGAAGGAATTACCCAACCTGGAGGTGACAACTCTATCCACAAACTTAATCCCATTTCAGCCCTCCAATCACTGCCTTAGTGCGCTGAAATCGTGCGCTTTCAGACTGGTTGTTCAATTATTATAGTAGTAACATTTCCATTTATCTTTTGGTTAGCTTCTGCCTTTAGTCTGATTTTTACTTTTCTATCCTTTTATTCAGACTTTCCCAGAACACAGCTGTTCATCTGGGCACAGAACTGACTTTGGAACAGGATCACAATTCTGGCTCTGTCTGGAATTGGGTCTGTCTTCAACCCAAACACAGCAACTAGGGCTTGATTGAAATTACAGTAGTTTATAATTCATCATAGCAAAACAAAGCAATATATTGTGGCCAGCCTACTACATGATATACCTGGCAAATGTTCTTTGTTGAATGTTTTGTTGCAGGACTATTTCACTGACTTAATCACTAATGACAGCATTAATTATTTCAAAATGTCTAAGAGGATATATCCCCATAGACCTATAATGATGGTGATCAGCCACGCTGCTCCCCACGGCCCAGAAGACTCCGCACCACAGTTCTCTGAGTTCTACCCAAATGCTTCTCAGCATGTGTAAGTTAAGCTTTTTATTACTGATACAGTGATAATTTGTGCTGCTACCTAACCCTTCTCTGTATTGGAATGACATTGTTACATAAATTGACAATTTTAAAATTTTATTTTACTTTTTCCTCCCCAATGAGAACTCACTCTGTCCTCTCCTCTGTTTATCATCACAATGGCATGTAATTAGTCTAAGTGGGGATTTGAATCTGAGTCTTCCAGATCCTTCTCTGGCAACATAAACACTATAATACAAGAATTGCCAGCCAATGGTTGGCACCTGTAAGAAAATGAGAGAGCATGGGGGAATGGGCATCATGTGTATCACATCACACTACCAGGAAAACCTGAAAGCAATGTCACATCGCCTTAGTGGAACACAATTCTACAGAGGCCTTGGGAGCAGCAGTGGTGTAGTGGTTAAGAGCAGGTGTACTCTAATCTGGAGGAACCAGGTTTGATTCCCCGCTCTGCAACTTGAGCTGTTCAGGCTTATCTGGGGAATTCAGATGTGCACCCCAAACATGCCAGCTGGGTGACCATGGGCTAGTCACAGTTCTTCTGAGCTCTCTCAGCCCCACCTACCTTACAGGGTGTTGGTTGGGGGGGTGGGGGGTGGGAGGGAAAGGAGATTGTCAGCCCCTTAAAGGAGAGAAAGGGGGATATAAATCCAACTCTTCTTCTTCTTCTTCTTCTTCTTCTTCTTCATGGGGTACAGTTCTATAGAGTCCACCTTCCACCCATTTTCTCCAGGAGAACTAATCTATGTAATATGGAGATGAGCTGTAATTCCAGTGGGATCTCCAGGTTTCACTTGGAGGCTAGCATCCTTATCCTGATCTCTAAATGAGTTTAAGAAACTGGAAATGGGTCACAGGCTCATGTTCTCCTCTTCTTATCTGTATGTATTCTGTCTTGGGCCACATGCTTCTCCTTACCTGTTCACTCAGATTTATGTTCCATTTTCAGGACTAACAATAGCATGTACCAAGCTGAGTATGTTTTAACTGTAGTTAGCTTCAAGCCAGACTGAAACTCTGGTTTGCATTCCACAGTGCACGTAGAATATTAAGCCATAAATAGTGATGAACAGGGGGAAAAGGTCAATTGAAGTAGGACAAGCATTAAGAATATGGAACATGTAACATTTTATATTTTGTAAAGATCTTTAATCATTTTGTGGAGACTGAAGTTGTTCACTTGAAGTCTAAAGGGCTCTCACACACATGCAGAGATAGCTGCCTAGATAACTCTTTGCATAATTGGGAATGCTGAAAATGTAGGGTTCCTGGTCACAGGTAGAGTGCCTTCATGTATCCATTTGTATACCTGTAGTTGCACACTTTCAAATGAACATGTACAAATTAGAGAAGGAGCTTGCCACTGCAGTGTCAGCCCCCCTCCCCCCCATTCATTCTTTCCCAAGATTTTATGTTATGAGAAAGACAAAAGTTCAATGAACCTGAAAACGGGTGTATACTGTGAAATGTATTCAGACAAACATGAAACATTTGAACTTTCTACCTTGAAGTTAAAAAGCAAAAGTTGAATATGTCTCTCCCCACCTATCTGGTTGTCTTATATTCTTGGCATCCTATTTCTTCAGTGGCTGCAAAAGAGAGACCCACATGGATTATTTTGTATTAACGGTGAACAGGTTAAGAGTTCTGTAGAAAGAAGTGAGACAAATTGAAGACAAGCTGCCAGCAAATGTGCTGAAGGGCTGCTTTCTGTGGCAAGGAATGTTTTCAGCTTGTCTTGAGGAAAGAATGAAAAGAAATCCAAGGTCTTCTGGGAAATATTGCCCCCCCCCCAAAAAAAACCCCAGTTCAGACAGCAAAGCAATCTTCCTGTGGAGAAGATGTAACTTGAACATTTAACCCTGGAATTTTCTCCCTTGGTGGTTGAAGTGTCATTTTCTTCCATGTTAAATTACAGCCATCTGATCCTGGATGTTGTTTTTAAAAATTCAGCAGTTGTGATATCAGGGGACCCTTCTCCATAACAAACTTTAATATTTGTTGTTTCTATGATACATTTGAAAAAGATGAGTGATTTAAACAAGACTGGTGTTTCACAAATATTTTAAAATATCTTTTAGTTAGGCTTTTAGTTAGGCTTTGAACAGGTTGAGGTGGGAAGGTTTGGCTAATTGTAACATGGCTCTTCCATAATATTTTTAAATGGTGATTTCTGCACAGCAGAAATAAAATGTGTTGAGGTTTTTTTTAAAAAAAAAACCTTTTGGGGAAGAATTTCCCTCAGCTCTCTCCCCAAAATGTCTTCAGAACGTTTCATTTCTCTCAACCTGTTTTTTTCAAAAATTGCTAAACTAGCCATTTCCCCCCCACCCCCCGAAACCCAGGCTGAAGATGTTTCCTGCCTGCTTAGCAAACAAAAGCAGGCAGGAAATGCTTTATTTCTCCTGCCATTTTCACCATTTGCACTGCCATTTTGTTTGCTGCAGCAGATTCTCTGTGAAGGTTCCCCATGGAGATTTCCTCTGTTTGCAGCTCATCTGTGTGTGATTTCTGTGTTAAAAGTAGATGAATAAAGTTTGTTTTGTCTAGTGATCCTGTGCACATGTTGTTTTTCCTTTTTTGTTTTGAAAGGGATGTCTGTAATGCTACGATGTCACAATTAGAGAAGCTGCAATATGACCACACCCTTCAAAACAAAAAAGAAAAAATAATATGTGCATGGGATCCCTAGGCAAAACAAACTTTATTCATCTACTTTTTACACGGAAATTGTGTGCAGATGAGTGCAAGCAGAGGAAATCTCCATGGAAAACCTTTACCAAATGGCAGAGGCAGGAAAGTCTCTGCAGCAGCCGACAAAATGGTGGGTGGAATTGTGAAACTGACCAGAGCTCCATTGGCCAGCAGGCAGGAAAAAAGAATTGTTTTGGCTGGCAACACTTGTGTTCTCCATGCTGTGGGAACACAAAATGCCAAAACCGTTCTTTCTAAAACGTCGGCAGAATGTTTTATTTCTGCTGTGAGGAAAGGACCTGTGTGAAAATATTTTTGTTATATGATTATGAAAATTGTTTAGTAAGCTTTTACTAGTGGTGGCCATTTGGTAAAGACGAATGGGAAAAAACCTTGAAAACAAACCACGTGGAAAGGTGACCATCAGAGTTGCTGGTGGGGTGGGGCAGGATTCCCAATCCCCCCCGGCAACTTTTCCTTGCTGCTTGTCAAGCCAGTTCTGGCTTCACACATAGCAGGGCAGTCCCAACAGCGGCAAAGCTACAACAGGGCAGGGGGAGATGCTGCACACCGGGTGCACGCCATTGGCATCACGAGAAGGCGGAAAATCGCCCCAGACCCCCCCTCCCAAAACCAGGGCGTGGGCAGGGTGTGAGTGTGGGTGGATCGGGGCAGGGCAGGGCATGGGCAGGGTGCATGCGGGGAGATTGTGCCCCGGGTGCAGTTTTCTCTCCCTCTATCCCTGACCCCCGCACAGCTGAATACAGACAGTCAGGTAAGCCAATATCTTCATTCAGCTGCGCAGTACTAATATTTTTGAGAAAGTCAAGAAAGCTAAAGTCACCTTTTTTTTGCTTTTCCTGAAAATTTTAAGATCTTTTAAAGTTGAATCCAAAAAATACTGAAAAAGGTGGCCAGCCCTAGTTTAACCTAGTGTCAGAGCAGCTAAAAATGGAAAGTTTGATCTAGGGGAGGAGCAAGAAGGAGATAGCCAGTGGATATTTCTACCCATCTGAGTCATTGGGCTGCTTTCTGTATGCTGAAAAATTTTGGCACAGTGGAGTTAGTTTTGCTTTTTGTCTTCTGAGCCATGGCCTTCAGCCACTATTTAGGTTGTCTCGAGCTTTTGCAGAAGGAAGAAGGATGCATGCATCCTGTTGCCAAAGCATCTGGATCACTGCTTCTTTGCCCTATCTAATGACTTAGAATTGACTAGTTGTACCAGAATGTAGAGCCAGTCATGGTGTACTGATTAAGAGCAGCAGAGTGTAATCTGGAAACTAAGTTTCATCCCCATTCTTCTACATGAAGCCTGTTGGGTGACCTTGGGCCCCCCTCATAGTTTTCTCAGAAGTCTTATAGTCCACACAGAGGCAGGGGATAGCAAATCACCTCTGAATGTCTCTTGCCTTGAAGATTCTACAGGGTCACCAAAAGTCAGTGTTGACTTGACAGCACTTTCCATCAGACCATAATATAGGCAAGGATGTGCATCCCCTTTCATATTCTGCTGCAATTTTCCTATGAGACTAGAACTGGGTCAAGTGAAAGTCTTGCTGAATAGCACTGCCCCAGAATAGAAGCCGTCAATGTAGTATAGCGAGGCAGGGAGCTTTTAGCAACTGAGAAGAAGAAAAGTAGTTCAAGGGCTTTGTCCTCAGTGACATAACTGGAATAATGACATATGATTGACTAAGGTGCTGTGATGTCATCAAGTACAGCACATGATTTTGACATGCTACAATATCACTGCTATTGAAGCAGCAAAGAGACACAAACAACTGGTAGGCCATGGGGCAGGGTTTGTTTGTATTTTCAAGGGGATTTTTATAACCTTCAAAGGCCTGTTTCTTGTTTTAAAGGTACTTGGATGCAAAAATTCAGTGCTGCACTAGATTATCCTTAGTTTAATCCATATCAAAGTCTTGGTTTCAACTAGTATGCTTAGAGTTACACTGGCAGCCATCTAATTTGACAGAATCCATCTATGTTTTATTTATGTAGCAGCATTTAACCTGGCCAGCCCTATTGGCTTATGTTCATTTTTTTAAAAATGCCTCCAAGATGAGTAATGCTGATGTAATGTTACAAAAGTTTTTTATTATGTTTTTGGAACTGTATTTGAGTCATACTCACACTTAAGGATCTTGCTAATTTTCATCTTTGAATGAGCAAATTTTCAGGTTGCCAAAAAGAACCACTAGACTTTTCCCCTTTTTTAAAGAAGAAAACTGTTGTTATTGTGTGTGCGTCTTCAATATCAACGGTTTCAGTGTGAGAAATGTATAGTGTTAGATGTGACAAATAGATGTGCCATAACATTTTACCGAAGTACACAACATGAACAAATTGCATCTGGTTAGATGTCGTGTAGCATTTTTAAATTTATCATTGAAGTAATTTTTCAGGAGACACTAAGGATGGCATGCACCATTCAATAAACTGTAATGGTAAGTTATGAGATACAGCAACAGGAAAACCACAAAAACATTATCATTAAAAATAATATACATCCTGGCAGCAATCCTAGGTAAAGTTTTTGTTGGCACAATTCTGTTGAAGTCTGGAAGGCTCCATTCCAGAAGAACAAGTGTTTTTGGATCTCTGCGTAGCATCCCAGACCTCCAAATTCCCTTCGCTGTGGAAGATCAAGGTCAGGCTGTATTTTATTTGAAGAACTGCTAATGCTAGGAAAATGCATTTTGGATTTTATCTACTTTTTTTTTTAAGTTAAGGATACAAATAAGGGTTGTTATAGTACTTCCCCCCACCCTTGTGGATAGTTCATAAATGAGTAATAGTTGGTCTTTTTTGCGGGGGAAGGCAGAATGCAGAGAATGGGGTGTAGACTTGAAGGAAAGGAAACAGGCTGCTTCTCTTTGTGCACCCTCGCTCAAGAATGTCTGATACCTTGAGATAAACAGTTCTGCGTGGTCCGGTGACATCCTTCCTCCAATAGTAGTCTGGTATACCAGGCACACCTTTGGTTGAGAGGTACAGGAAGAAGACCAAATGTACTGAAATCAGGGTTTGCAGATGCAAGGCAGGTTTGATGGTCAGTGATCCAATGAACAGTTGTTTTGTGTTGCGTCTGAAACAACCCTGGGACCCTCTGCTGAAATGCTCTTGCATGTCATGACTAGGAGAGGCCTCTGGTTATGCTAGTTAGATCAGTTATTGCAAGTTAGGCTGCTGGTTGGAAATGACTTTTCAACATCTAGTCTAATGTATTTGGCAGGGACTGATTGTGGAGGAAAACCAGAATATGTGCTGCTTATCTCACAGAGTAAATGTAGTGTACCAAACACTTTCAGTCCCTTGGCTCATGGAACTTTATGAAATCCTATAATTGACTGGGTTCATGATCCTAACTGGATGCTTTTCACAAAAGATCTAGAAATGCTTTTAAATCTGGAAATAATCATTTGTGAAGACAGTACATTTTCTTTAAAGAGAAAAATCAGGAATAGTGGCCAGGCTAGACATTCAATTATTTGTTTCAGATGAGATTCTTTTTACAATTCTGATTAAAAGTTCTTGACAATGTTTACGATTATCTGCATTATTCCTAGATACAGAATTATGGAAGTTAATGACCTCAGAAAAGCTCCAATAAAGTGTATGGAAAATTGGAAGTGTTATTGGGAGATTGAAGGGTCAGATCTTGAACTTCAGTGGATATGCTGGCTGGTTTTACTTACTGAGAGATAATTTTATTTTATTTATTATTAAACTTGCATACCGCCCTCCCCTGGAGGGCTCAGGGCGGTTCACAACATAGATATTCAACACAGGTAGATAGATAAATAAACTCCGTATGTTTAGTAGTGGTCCTTACTAAAATACAGAGCTCAAATTATAACATTTCATTACAAAAGCAGCAGATGGCGTCCAACAGCTTAAAACTCCTCTAGAGGGGGGACAGCAGGGGCCCTGCTGTTAAAGGGGGGGCGCACATCAGCAGCTGGCCTCCCCAAAAGCCCGGTGGAACAGCTCAGTCTTACAGGCCCTGCAGAACTCATTAAGGTCCCGCAGAGCCTGGACGGCTGGACGGAGAGCGTTCCACCAGGCAGGGGCCAGGGCCGTAAAAGCCCTGGCCCAAGTGGAAGCCAGCCGCATCATGGAGGAGCCGGGGACCACCAGCAAATTGGCCTCTGCCAAATGCAGAGGCTGAATTGGGACGTATGGGGCCAGACAGTCCCATAAGTGCGAGGGTCCCAGACCGCGTAAGGCCGCGTAATGTGATAAAAGAGAAGAGCTACAAATAACCCTTTTATATTACAATTTTAAAAGACTTGTATAACATGTGCTCAGGTACAGGTGAGAGCCTGAAATATGCTAAAAGGATTTTAAACTTTTGAATCTTTTCCAGAACTCCCAGCTACAACTATGCGCCAAATATGGATAAGCACTGGATTATGCAGTATACAGGCCCTATGCTTCCTATTCACATGGAATTTACAAATGTATTGCAGCGCAAAAGACTTCAGACTTTACTATCAGTTGATGATTCCATGGAAAGAGTGAGTTAATGGAAGATTTGTAAAACATTCTTCTACCTTTTCTTAATGCTGCTGCAATGTAACCTTAATTTGAGTTGGTAGCAGAGTGACTCCCTGTCCCAGAGTTCTAATATTTTCTGCGCACATGTGGGTACTTTGTCTTCTGTCTAGATAGGGAAGAAGGATGTATTTTGTGTATTGTATGGGAAACGTATATATGAAGACCTGTAGGATCTTGTAGAATGGAAAGGAATATTGTAAGAAAGTATATATCTTGTAACAACTCTCCTTCAGTCTTTATCTTCACACTGGAAGGAATCATGGGAAGATGCTCTAAAGTGTTTTTCACCCTTCATATGCATTCTTAGGAAGATGCTTTCCAATGGCTGTGTGTGTGGATGCATACAAACTCACATCTCTCCTGCCTTGCCAATACTAGTGAGGCCTTGAAAAAGTGTGAAAGCCATGCCCTACTGTCAGGCAATTGCTCCAGAGTCCTTGTGCCATTACAGGAGCTTCTAAATTATCTTCTTTCTGATAGGAAGGGTGTCTGCTGAGCAGTCGATGGGTATCTGTGTGGTATTGAATGTTCTTTACTCTTTGCTCCAGTTGTGCTCCTTGGAGGGAGCAGCTAGAAGCAGGAGCTATGTCCACTCACACTTTTCCCATTTCTTTCTCTGGGCAGTGACTTCTAGCTTCTACTGTTCACTTCTTAAACTGAGAATGAGCATCAAAGTGTCTGATCTTGTCAGCAAAAGCTGTGCAAAAAGCATAGAATGTCCATGCCATGGAATATGTTTACTCACTGAACATAATATTTCAGTGTTACATCAAAGGCAAGCATTCCCTCAAGACACCTTGCATGTTACATTAAGAGTTGCTACATCATACTTACTGTTCCATGCATGAATCTTTAGAATGAGTGTAGCTCTATAAACTTTACCGGTGAACTGAATAGTTGTATGGGATTGTTTACACATGAATCCTTTTGTTTATATTTATGTGTATATTGTTAGAACTGATGTAGTATGTTTTCCCCATACTGTGTTTCAGTTATATCACATGCTAGTGGAGACTGGAGAACTGGAGAATACCTACATCATTTATACTGCGGATCATGGTTACCATATTGGGCAATTTGGATTGGTCAAAGGGAAGTCAATGCCATATGACTTTGATATCCGCGTCCCTTTCTTTATTCGTGGTCCAAGTGTAGAGCCGGGATCAGTGTACGTTCTCCTAAGTCTGCAGCACAGCTGTTGTACCTAATGTAAAATATTTGTAAGCACATTTGATTGTCCTTCTTAGTGGCTGGTTTTATTTCATCAGGATTATTGTAAAACTGGAACACAAGCTTTTTTTCCCTGTGTTTATGTTGATTACTGTTTTTGAAAGCATAAATGAGCACCTGCTTATATTTTACCCTATTGCAGTCCTACTTTGTGCTTGCTGCTAAAGAGTTAATGGAGTTATATGAGGACATATTTTACTCACCCTGCCTTAATAAGATGGATAAATATAGACTGTATTGCAAGTTTGGTAGAGGAACGCGTCTGCTTAACCTCCCTACTTAACTTAAATATTTATTTTTATATCAAGAAATGTGCTTAGTGTGTCTGTGGTAAACTTGCAGTCCCAAAGGGGGAACTTGTAGCCTTAGCTCATTACATTCAACTTTAGATCAAAGTGCAGTTCCAGCATTAATTGGCATTCAGATTCCACATGAATGCAAAAGGTTATGTCTAATGCTCTTAATACAACTCTGACCTTTTCTGTTAATTTGCAGAGTATCTCAGCTAGTGCTGAATATTGACCTTGCTCCAACTGTTCTGGATATTGCAGGACTTGACACGCCTCCAGATATGGATGGCAAATCTATTCTAAAACTTCTGGAGCTTGAAAAACCGGGGAACAGGTGGGTACAAACTGTTTCTTGACGGTTGTTGCTGGCCATTATTATCTGAGTAAATCAACAGACAGAAAATGAACTGGGCAAAATAAGTGGAATTGGCTACAGTTCTAAATTTTTCCTAATTCAAAACAGTTTTAAAGAGGACATTTATAAAACTGTGGGAATGCATGAGAAGATGGCTAGGTTGGTTTGAAGGGGGAACATGAATTCTTCACCTTTAATTGCCTAGACAAACATGGTCACATATACCAACAGTAAATATTATTATTTTGATTTCAGGTTTCGAACAAACAAAAAAACCAAAGTCTGGCGTGATACATTCCTGGTGGAAAGAGGGTAATTATGGGTACTGAGAGAGTTCTGGGAAAATTGCCTTATTGAGCAGCTGCACTCCTTTTTTCTTTTTGAGTGGGCAATAGAGAATTCACATCATATTTGCAAACTCATCAGTTGCCTTTAACTTGGCCATTTTGAACATTCTGTCACCTCAAGTAGCTTCTTCTGGCAGTTTTTGAGACCCTGTTGCTTTCTTGTTCCTAAACGTTAACTTCTTCTGCTCAGAACCATCCATTCAAAGATGTCTGTACATTTCTAGCTCTTCAGTAACCTGTGGTTCAGTTTAATTTTCGTCTCAGGTTCAAACATGAAAACTTCTTAAAAGTTATTGCACTTGCCTTGAAATTTATTTATTTATTTATTTCTCAGTCTTATAGACCGCCCAACCCCCGAAGGGCTCTGGGCGGTGAACAATATAAAATAACAGTTACATAATAGACTGTAAATAATTTAAGTTAAAATGGAGCAATTAAGAACGACTAATAACAGCAATGCCTGCAACAATGAAACAACAGTAGTCTAGATTGCCTCTGAACGTGTGCAGAGTACCTTCCCTGTAATAAGTTGTCATTTGTGACTAAGGAAGGTTGTCATTTGTGACTAAAAAGAGGAACTTATCTGAAGAGGGGTGGTTTCTAGACAGGCTGCCCTCTTAAAGATGTCTCGGAAGGCGGTGTTTTGGCTGAGATCAGGAAAGTTAATTGGGGAATGAGAGCTTTTTCCTAGCTTTTTTTGCTAGGAACCCAGTTTGCTAGCACCCAATTAAAACGAATAGGGCATAATTATCTAATAAATTATTGGTAGTTCATGTGCTTTTGGTTTGATGAGGCAGATTCTGTGACTTTCTGCTGGTCCTAGGGACAGACTGACAATTGCTTTTTCATATGTGCTATCTAAAAAAGAGGGGAAAATCCAAAATGCTGTTTCTTTCTCTTTTTTGAAGTAAATTTCTGCGCAAGAAGGAAGAACCAACCAAAAATGTTCAGCAGTCTAATCATTTGCCAAAATACGAAAGAGTAAAGGAGTTGTGTCAGCAAGCAAGGTATCAAACACCTTGTGAGCAACCGGGCCAGGTAATCTTCAAATGATTACAATATTTCATTATATGTTTTTAAAATGTGCGTCTTTGAGATACAGCGTGTTCTATGAATGACTAAATCCTTTTTTGTATGCACAGTTTTTGTGTTCCAACAATTTGTAATGACTGTGCACACTATGCACAATCCTCCTGGTGTATTCGGTTATTTGTTTGCATGATTCTATGACTGCCTGTGCTACATCTTGCCTCACTCTTAAAGCAACCCAATTCCTTCTATTTTTGTCATTCCTCAAGTAAAACTGTAATTTCTGACTGAAAATGTCCTAATCTAGTCTACTTTAGTTCACTCACACTCTGGATTGAAATATTTGAACATTCCATGATGCTTGTAGAGTACTACATAACTCTTGTTATACTGTTCGAGTGATGAGGTACCTTTTGGTTTGCTAAATATAATATCCAAAACGTCTAGTATAGACTTTAAGTATATACATTAAGTAAATATTATGTACATTATCCTATTATCTTGTTCAGAGTAACAGTTGATCAATGTAAGAAAAAATGATACATGACCTGATTTATATTGAATCAGATCCATAATCCATTAATGTCCGAATTGTCGATTCAGATTGGCAGGCTCTCTGCAGTGTCAGGTGAAGGTGTTTCACATCACCTGATCTCTTTAACTGGAGATGCTGGAGATTGAACTTGAGACTTTCTTCATGCCAAACAGAGATTCTTCCACTGCCCCCTCCCCCTCCATACGTTTTATGTTTCAAGCAGAGGCGTAGCTCCAAGGGGATGTGGGGTGCAACGCACCAGGCACACAAATCCTGTGGGGGTGTGGTGAGGGCGTTCTGGGGGTGTGGTGGGGACGTTCTGAGGTAGAATGGAGGCGTTTCGGGGCAGGACAGGGGTGGATGGAGGTGTGGTAGGGGTGGAGGACGCACCAGTGCATCGGGCACTTTTCTCCCTCGCTCCTTCAATTAGGTTTCAAGATATTCTGTAGCTGAGCAACTAACAATGAAATTAACAATGAAAAAGCAAAGTTTTTCCAGAGGGTCGTATGGAGATCTCCATATAGTATTTTAATGAATGATGGAAGCTCTTGCTACATATTTGTTTTTCAAAATCTGGTCACAATGCAGGTAAAATTGAGTAAGTTTAAATCTTACTGAAATGTATTGATTTTTACACTGGACTGAACTTTCTTATGACTTGGCAATCAACACTGAGGAGAAATGTCAGCTGCTGGAGCTGACTGACCTCTAAGTATGCCTTTCATTGAGGTAGCTTTTGTAGACTCTGTAATTAATTTCCTTATTACGTGGAAGGTATGATGGCTATCTAAAGCTGTTGCAGCATATTAAGTAAACAAAATTAATTTTATATATTTAAGTGAGAACTTTATGGCAGTTGAATGATACTGAATACAAATCACTTAGGAACTCAGTAATGGGAGCATGTCACAATTTGCCTCTGGAAGCTTGTTGTAAGTTTGAGGATGGTCTATCTCTCTTTCCACCATTGCTGCTCTTGGTAGTTCCTCAAAAAGATTCCATGGGCTCTGTTCAGGTGGAAAACTTCAGCTATGGGAGACTGGAATAGGGACTTGGACTGTGGTTGCTTGCTGTTCTGCCTTGGGAAGTGCAAGTGAAAGACTTGCATTAGTTTAGAGGGAAAATGTAAGTGTAGAAAACAGTGGTATGCAGAATTGCCTGTGCTCCTGTAGCAAGGCAATAAGGCTCCTTTTATCCAGGAACAGGATTGTAAGTAAAGCTCTGTGGCACTTGACTGTTGGTCCTGTGATTGCTGGTCCTGATCCAATCTTGGCTGAATTCCTTGGCTTGCTATACAAGAGAATGAACTGAACTGTGTGAAGCCACATACGTTGCTGGCTGTGGCAGAAGGACAAGCTAAAATGATGGCTTGAAATGTGTCTTCGCCTCAGTTTGTTTTCAGTGTTAGGAATATGTTAATAATGAAACTGTAGATAGCAAAGTCAGTTGTTTATGAGGTCTGCTTTTTTAATTAGCTCTTCATGAAGTCATCATAGGGAAAGGCTTTAAAATGCCTTGACTGGCAAAAGGCTTTTAACTTATTAGCTATACTGCTGCAGTACAAATTGTATTTGGATCATGGTTGCTAAAACTGATTTGTATGATCAGGCTATTATTACCCAGCTTTCACAGGTTGTGAACTTATTTTTAAGGAATCTCCACCAGCTGCTAAGAGTGTAGCAGCACACAAATATCTTAAAGTAGCAATGGGGAAAATAACTCGGCTTGGCAATGCTAGAGGCAGGCTAGGTAGGGATCTTTTTAGACTATGTATACCAGAAACGGCTTGAAACGTATCTGCAGAGAATTCACAAAAGTCCAAATTGCAGTTTAAATATTTTTATATAAGTTTTGGTTGCAAACAATCACACAGTGAGACGTTAAGGCACATACACACAGTTCCTAAGTATATAGATAGGGAGGAAAAGATAGGTGGGAAGATAGAATGGGATTTGGGGAAGCAGTGGGGTCATATGTTACCTAAATTCAGCTGAAGATCTTGGAGAAGAAGGCAAGGATTCAGATGACCAGCATCTGAATCCAGGCAAAGGACAAATTCATGTCTAACACCAACAAGAACAAGGGAGGTTAAGGTTAGCAATGAGCAATGAGCTTAAGGTGTGCAGGACTTTTATAGGGTGGATCGCTAGTTTGGCAGGAAAAGGAGACCTTTTGCATTAGGTTTCATTTCTTGCCTCTATGCTGGTTGCAGGGCTGAGCTAATTAGCAGCTCTATCTATTGATCTACTTCCCGGAAAAATGGGCCAATTGGTCCTAGATTACATCAGTAGCTCTGAAAGGCTTTATGTAGAGGCACTTCCTAAAGTATCTGCCTTAAGTATTTAAATTTAGCTGAGGCTTGAGTGATTTAGGATGGGATCTTGTTGTTAGGAAGATTGTATCTGAAAGGTGGGGGAAATGCAAGGAAGCAGCAATTGTTTGAGAAATGTTTTCTCAAAGGTACAGTATCAGGGACTTCCAAAGAAACAGCTTAGCGAGGTGTGGTGCTCAGGAGTTCTACAGACTCCATTATGTTAACGGAGTACTCTGGCAGGGTGAGATAATCAAAGAGGCATGTCCTTGTTATGAGACGTCCAGATAATTGCCTGGAGTAACTCATAGATTTGCACACAGATTGTTTTGCCTTAGGCTTGCTTTCACCTTGGACACTCTGCTATCCACTCATACAAACATGGAAACTGGCATTTTGCAGCACATAGCATGAGAAACAATATGAAATCCAGTATTTCATAAGGCGGGGTATACAGGGTAGGGTTACACTATTTACAGTTAAAATTTCTCTAGTTACTGTTTAGGTTGGTTTTTAGGTAACCATACATAAAACCTATATAGAGAGTGGGGACAAAAGACTTGGAAAATTCAACCTTCTTATTCACTTTGTGTGCGAGGCATAATCCATGCTGAGATTGTTTCATTTCAGAGATGTAGCTATAATGGGGCGGCATGGGGACAAGTGCCCCAGGTGGGTCACTGTTAGGTCACGTGGGGGTGGCAAATCACCTCCCACACCTCTCCTCCTCCCCCCCTTGGCCCTGCCAGGTCCCACCAGGCTCCCCAAGACTGCCAACATGCCGCCTAACGTTGTGAATGGTGGGCGCCTGACCCCGGCATGATAGAGGCCTTCTCTCCACACACGCCACCCCAAAAGCCGACCTAGATTTGTGAGTTGGGGCATGTGATGGTGACTTTGAGATGACCTGATGCAAAAAAAACTTTGGTCATGGTGGGGGAGGGCAGCCACCCTTATGGGAGGGGCGGAAAACTCAGATTTTGCCCCAGTTTACGTAACAGTTCACAGGAGAAGGTATGAAAGAGTCCCCCTTTTATGCAAAGTAGTCTCCAACAGTGAAATTCACCTGAAATGAAAAAAGAAGTTGGTTCTTTAAAATCATAATTTCAGTTTACTGTTGACGACTTCCACAATTTGAACAGAGGTAAGACCAAATCGCAGCTGAAAATGCAATTACTCATTCAATCATTCTCCCTACCCCTAAGATCCCCTTCCCCTTTTCAACTTGTCATAGAAAATGTGAACAAATGCTGGGTTTTATTACTGGCTGTAGAATCAGGAAAAATAAACAGTATGTTTATTTAAAATACATAACACTACATGTTATTTAAAATAAATAGGGAAAATGATGAACAATTTATTTACTTTATTTGTAGTCTGCCTTTCTTTTGAGACTCAGTGGATTACAAAATTTGAACAATGCACTAAAAACAATAGTGTTAAATAGTGCTGTATAGATGAAGGGTTAAATAGTGCTGTATAGATGAAGACATAATGACAAGTCCATTAATATAAACAAATCATGACTTGGACTGTGTGACAGCTAGCCCTGAAATGTTTTGTTGATGTTTTACGCTGGCTGAGTGATAATATTTCTCTCAAAAGAAACTTGAAAGAAAAAAGGAACATTTCATGGAGTTAAATTGTGGTCAAAGCTCGGCAGCCCCCTTTTGGCAACCAAGAAGAAGTGCAGTGATAACTTCATGAACATGAATAAAAATAGCCAGTCTCTCATTTTGAGAAAAATCACCCAATTTTGCTAAAACACAGACTTCAGGGCTCTATTTTTAAATTTATGGGCAAAATGAAGACTTGAATAGTAAGTTTTTTTTCATGGCTGGGAAAAATGAGATTCTCCTGGCTAGACACTAACTGACAACATATTAGTCTGAAGGCAAGCTGTTGAGGCACTATGTTGTCCTGTTGTAGCAATAACAAAATTACTAAAGCATAATTCAAGGCAGTTTTTTCAAGGCAGTTTTCTCTCTCTCTCTCTCTCTCTCTCTCTCTCTCTCTCTCTGGCCAATGGTAGAGTCCAGGGAATTCTTTGTAAAAGGGATCCTTCACGTTCACTGTGGTGGTACTGTATGTGTAGATTGGGTCTGAGGGTCTGCATGTGAAGTGTTTGGAGGATTCAGTACTATTTCTTGTTGAAATGTCTTGATTTTTGACTTAGGATAAACGATGCCTTCATCTGCAGTGATTTTCCATTAAAAAATTAATTCAGTTTATCACATTGGCCCTTTCAGCACAACACAAATAAAACATTTTGAGGAAAGAAATAAAATGTTTCTTCAGACAAGTTACACACATCTTTTAGCCCAAAATGTTTTGGAAATGTTTCATTTCTGCCTTAAATTGTTTTTACTTGGATACGGTAAGCTAACGATCTTTTTTCACAAAATGTTTTCAAAACATTTCCTGCTTGCTGTGCAAATATCAGGAAATATTTTATTTCTCCCACTCCATTTTTAAGCTCTCACTTTCATTTCTTTGCTGCCTGCCCTTTTCTGCTGCTTCAGTAATCTCTGTGCTGTCCACCATTTGCTGAAGTTTCCTACTGTGTTTTCTCATCTGGCATTGAAGAAGAAGAGTTTGGATTCATACGCACATTCCTCTCCTTTAAGGAGACTCAAGGTGGCTTACAAGCTCCTTTACCTTACACTCCCCACAACAGAAACCTTGTGAGGTAGGTGGGACTGAGAGAGTTCCAAAGGTCATCGAGCAGTAATGTAGGAGTGGGGGAACACATCTGGTTCACCAGATAAACCTCTGCCACTCAGGTGGAGGAGTGGGAATCAAACATGGTTCTCTGGATTAGAATCCACCCTCTGTTAACCATTACACCAGCTGTCCTCCTTTTACGTCATTGCTGTGCACTAATAAATTCATTTTTGCCTACCAATTATATGAACATGCCGTTTTTCCTTTTAAAATGTTTTTTGTGTGTGAGGTAGATTCAATGCTATTTAGATACGACATGCTACGTAGGAACGGCAAGGCTACACAGATTTCGAGTCTCCACAGCTTCAAAGATACATCTCTGTGTTCAAAAAAACATTTTCAACAGAAATACTTAATTTTTCCAAGACAAAACTCATGAAAATGATTCTTTTCCAAATGTTTCCAAAACATTTGGCAGATGTTTTAATGCTTTCTGTAAAAAAAAAGCCATTGTTTGCCCAAGCTTAAGTTCAGCTGGACTATACAGATCAGTAATTCTTCATATTACGTAGGGTCCAGTGAAACTTACTGATTCCTTATTTTGTATTTATTCCCCCTTACGCAACCACACATACCCTCTTCCTGTTTGCACCCTTCTGCAGATATATCTGCTGGTTGAACGTGATGGAGCAGATGGAGCAGATAGAGTATAGGGCTGGGATAACCAGGTTCAAATCTCGACTCTTCCATTGAAGTTTGCTGGTGACCCTAGGGCAGTCACACACACTCAGCCTAACTTACCTTACAGGGTTGTTGTGAGGAGAAAATGGAGAAGAAAATAACAATATAAGCTGCTGTTGGTCATTCTCGTGAGAATATAGATGAAGGAAATAATTTTTTGTCCATGTGACAAAATACATCTCCCAAAAAGGTATGCCACTAAACAGATATTCTGACTTACGGTAGTTTGGATGCAACAGTACAAAGCCCATCAAGAATTCACTGAACTCTTCAGACTAAGCCTACATATGTTTCAGCCATGCCTAACAAAATCTTTGTCTTCAGCTCTTCTGATTTTTGAGTCACCCACTGTTTATCTGTGTTTACAGTGTTGGGCTCTGCTCCAGTCCTATATGGGATCAGAACACCATGACATTGGAGGGTATCTAAATTATTTAGTGACTTTGCGTTAGGAAGAAGAGGCAGCTGTTTTTAAGTTATGCAATCTAGCAAGAAAATTGTATTTCTGCTTACATGGATGTATTGCGCGTCTGCTTCCACTTACAGTTCATTTTTCTAGCTGTACAGAAAATGCCTGTTTGGATAGCAGCAGAACAAACTTAACTTCACTTTTGTCTATTTTTGGAGAATTTCTTTATCAAGTATTTTTCTCTTTTTTTGTTATTCCATTCTTATTAATCCTTGGGTTGTGGGTTAGTATGGCTGGGGTGAGCGTTTGTTGTCTTTTACAGGGCAGTTTTTAGTAAAAAAAGAAAAGAAAAGAAAAAGAACTAACATTTGGTGTGTTCAGTAAACTATTACCAAACCTGACTACTTGTTCTTTCCCATCTGAAGATCCTGAAATACATTCCTAGAGAAATGTTTAATTCTATACCAGGAAATCCCATTGCCAAAAGATTGACCACTAGTCTGATCCAGCTGGGTTCTTCATATGTATTGAATCCCAAGTTGTCAGTGTCCTATCCATAGAAATTTTGTCATTCTCTTATTAGAACCACCTGGAAGTTACAAGATAGTGGACTAACTTTCAAGTGTCACAGAACTCATTCTCTGACTGTTGAACAAAAAAGGAAGGAGGGGCTTGTCTGGAATCATGCAAACTTTTTAGATGGTTTTTGCAGAATAATTGAGTTAGCTTGTGATTACTGCAGAACATTTCAGATTGCTCTTCTGCCCTAAAGCCAATTTCATCTAGCTGAATATTAATATAAGTGGGAAATGGCTAAAACTAGATTCTTATTCCCTTTCCTTCAGCATGACTATAAATAGATCCTTAATTATTTGAAACAAAATTAAGTCTTTATTAAAACATATTGCAAGATTCCCTGGAATTCTAACACCAACTCTGCTTTAGTGAGCTATTACTTGGCTGTAGAATACTAGTTTGAGCTTATTCATCGAACTCACAAATTATTTTCAGCCATGTGTGCCATCTTGTGGCCATTATTCTTCATCCTATATATATTTTATGATTTGTAGCTTTACAAGTCTGATATTTTACATTTTTCACCTGATAATTCTTCTATGAATTTTAGAAAAAAACCTTACTGCTAGCTCCAGTCCATTCCCTATTTCTGCCCCATTTTGCCTTCTGTTAATCTATTAGCCTTACTAATATAAAACAAATGTAGGCAAATGAAACTTCTAACAGAGCCTTTTCCAGGGCCAGAGAAGTGAGGGGATGTGCAAGACCAGCTCTTAGGTAACATGTGTGCTCATCTGGCCAGGCTGGACATTAACTAATGAGCTGGCAATAAGGGAGTGTTGGAGGTTGAAAGGAATTATGCCAGCTGGCTGGGGTAGTTTAGCTAAGCAAGGATGCTGGTTTGGATTGCAAGATGAGAAAGGCATGCTCTACTGTGGCCAGACAGTATTCAAGTATGCTAAACTGAAGAAAAAAAACCGGAAAAATGTTGTGTGGGATTTGGGGTGGTGGTGGTAATTATGAACCCCTAAATGAAAGAAAATTGGATGCCTATAAAATTGGAACACCTGACCCAGTCTTCACCAAACATGGGGGTTCTTATAAAGAGAGGTATCTGCAGCTCCACTGCAAATCCGGTGCTTCTAACTTGGAAAACAACCCCCTCCCCAGAGCCCTGAACAGATTTGCCATAGACATGGAGCCATTCCCTTTACAAGTTGAAGGGAATGGAGGTTAAGCTAGTTAATGAGGATTTTTTCAAGGCTTGACGAGGGATGACTATTTTTAAGACAGAGGAACCAAATTTACCATATAGCTGATGGTATAAAAGAACCCCTGAGTTTGGTGAAGTTTGGGTCAGGGGATCCAAATTTGGCCCCCCAAATTTGCCTCCATTGTTTCTAAGGGAGGATAGATGTAGGCATCCCCTTTGGGGGTCTATAAAATTGGACCCCCTCACCTAATTTTCACCAAACCTGGGGGTTTCTATAATCTATACTACAAATTTGGTGGCTCTACCTCAAAACCTGCCCTCCACAGGGCCCTGCAAATATCTCCCATGGGGTTTAATAGACCTGAACATTTTTGGATATTTTTTAAAAAGCCAGAAAAAAAATACCCCATAAACAGTCTGCCTAGTAAACATTGTGATGTGATGTTACCCCATGGGTCATTTATTTATTTATTTACTAGCAGGGCACCCGTGCTTCGCTACGCATACTTCATCACAGGCTCTCTATGAATTTCGGGGTGACATTCAGCATACTTCTTTACAGCCTGTTTGTAAACTTTGGGGTGACATGCAGCATATTTCCTCACAGCCTTCTGTGGACTGATGGGTTTCGCTCTCTTTCAACTGGTGGGCTCATGTGGAATCAGCCATTGTATATTTGGGATGCAGAAAGGAATTGGATGTTCTGCAATTGGATGCTGATGAGTGAGAAGGCTGTGAAGAGGTTCAGGGTAGGGTTGAAGGGCAGGGAGTTGGACTGTACCGCCACTGCAGCACATTCCTGGGGGACTCATCCCGCCACTTCAGAACACAACACAAGCACAGGGTGATCAGAGGCCGAGAACAATAAACTTGTCTCCACAGTAAGCAATCTGATGTCCATTTGCAAAAACCGACAAATGTTTAGTAGTCCAAGGTGATAGTGTGGTTTGTAATCTGTTTTGATAGTATTTGGCTGTAGCAGTGTTGTTATCGTGAGGATGGGTGGAGGAGTACTTTTTCACAGCCTGTCTTTTAACTTCGGGGTGACATTCAGCATACTTTTTTGCAGCCTGTTTGTGAACTTTGGGGTGACATGCAGCATATTTCCTCACAGCCTGTCTGTGGACTGATGGGTTTGTTTTCAAATAGATTCATGGGCGTTGTGGAGGGCGGTGGTAGAGTGCAGTTAGTGAAGGTCATGAAGCTGGTGGTGTTGAACTGTCACCCTTAGAATGTTCGTGCAGCATGTCTGTGGACTGAGCGGTTGGTTTGCCCTAGAATGTTCGCGCAGATGGCCAGAGATGAGCAGTTAAAACAGCAAATAGGTAATAAATCGAGTGAATATTTTGGGAAATCCTTTCTTAGTGAGCACTTGGAGTACATAAAGAACAGGTGTGCCAAATTTCATGTGTGTGGCTTTGGTGGTTTTTGAGTTCTGTTGATGAGTCGATGAGTCAGTGAGTGGTATTTTGCATGTATATATATACAGATATTTGTTTATAGTTTATATTTAGTATACCGCCCACCCCCAGAGGGCTCTCAGCAGTGTACAACATCGGATAAAACAGTAAAACTATTCAAACATATAGATTAGTTAAAACCGTCCTTAGATGACGAAAACAGCCTAATTCCTGGAAGTGATCAGAAAACCTACAACCCACCCTCAGGGAAGGTACTCACTTCAGCAGCCACCATCCCCCACCCCCCCAGGCCTGGTGGAACAACTCTGTTTTGCAGGCCCTGTGGAACTGCTGAAGACCTCACAGGGCCTGGATGGTTGGAGGCAGAGTGTTCCACCAGGCTTGGCCAAGGCACTCAAGGCCCTGGCCCAGGTGGAGGCCAGCCACATGATAGAGGGGCCGGGGACAACCAATAAGTTGGCCTCTGCCAAACGGCTGATTCAGGACATAAGGGGACAGATGGTCCTTGAGGTAATGACCCGGTGCTTGCATAGGAGGCCATTATAGTGAGAAAAATTATATTTTCTAAGGGGGAAAGCTTATGAAAGCTGTATTTGCTTCTAAAGTTTGGTATATTGTAGATTCCCTTACCCCAGCATGTATTTGAAATAAGTATTTAGTCAGATTTGTTTTGGCTAGCATTTTTTAGATTGTATTAGTAATCCAGGTTTTCCTGGCATGTTGAACAAGAAGGTGAAAAGAAACGTAATAATCCCTAGAAAGATCTTAATTTCATTGTTTTCCCCAAAACAACTTGGAAGTACATTTGAACAACTGGTTTGTTTTGTTTTCATGCAGAAATGGCAGTGCATTGAAGACACATCTGGCAAACTTCGTATTCACAAGTGCAAGGTGCCCAGTGACATCCTTGCCATCAGAAAGAGAACTCGAAGCATACACTCTTGGGGATACAGCAGCAATGAAAACGAATGTGACTGTGGTGAACCTGAATACCGCAACAGCAGAGCCCAAAGGAAAATTCAAAGACCCTTTTTGAGAAATCCTGGTGCACAAAGTAGGTGACAGGAGTAGATCGTGAGCTTTCAGAAAAGTCAAGCAATATTGTTGCAAATTTAAAATCTGGCATATTTACATGCAAGATACTGATTAATAAAAATGATGCTGGTATAATGTGATTATTCGATATAAGTGCATTAAGTTGAATATAGTAATCAAGAACCTCATCCAGCATTGGCAGAATGGTAACAACTAAGGGCATGTATTGCTTGCCTTTGTGTCCTCACTGAAGAGGGCAATATTAGAAAGTGAGTCAGTTTAGGGGCCTGTGAGATGCTGGCCAGTGCAGTGGCGAGATGATGGCTATGGAATTGCCATTGAAGTTCATGGGCCCCTGCCCTTTGTGACCACTAGAAAGTCCTCAGAAACTTTCTGTAGAGGGGTCCCCAATCTTTCTCAATCTGCATACATCTTTGGAATACTAATACATGTTGGTAGAGCAAGCCATAAAATGGCAGCAACAAGAGGTGGCGCCAAACAAGAAAATGTCCAGGAGTGTGGTCATGCATAATTCTGATATTGACTCTTGAACATTTCAGGACTAAGTTCTGCTTAACAGGATGCCTTTTTACATGAACATATTGTATGGGATTCACCATGCAAAGTGGCCATGGCTGTGGAGTAATCTGTTCTTTGTGCTCTCATTTAGCTGAGTTAATGTGCTTCCAGGGAGTCCTTTAGTTAGCTTTTAAAAGTACTGAATTGAGCCACCAACATCAACTATGAACATGCTTACTTGTGGGGGACGGGTAAGAATTTCTAGTATGTTTTAAAGGTTCAACAAAAAGTATAGATTTCATAACTGTATCTGCAATGGGTATCTGAGGAAGTGTGCATGCACATGAAAGCTTATATGAAGACTAACACTTTGTTGGTCTTAAAGATGCCACTAAACTCAAACTTTTTCTCTGCTGTATCAGATTAACATGGCTAACCTCCTGAATCTGCAATGCAGAGTTCCTAAACATGTTGTTTTCAAAATATATATAATATATATATGGCTCAGATTAGGAGCCACATGTGTTTATAAAGACTAGTTCTTGTTTTGATGGCTTTTTATTGTATTATATTTATTTACTTCATTTATAGCCCACCTTTTTCATTAAGACTCAAGGAGGATTACAAAAGACAATTTGATCAGATGGCACAAAACATGTATTAGCAATGCAGTAGGACTGGGATTATAGAAATTAAAAAACAATGAAACAGAAAATGATCAGACTCATTACATACTATAAACAATTAAGAGAATGGATTACAAAGATACTAGACAGTGCAGTAAAAACATGATGATAAATAGAATAAATATTTCCCTATATTACCTTTCTAGACTATTATAAAATAACCCTTCTGGACTGTTCCATTATACTTTAGTTCATATCCCTTTATAAAATTGCACTTTCACACATTTTGCAGAAGGCAGGTGTAACATATCCAGGCACTTAGGCACATTCAGGTTGTAGAATGTTGACAGCCCAAAGGGTTAACATGGAACTCCATGTGATTGGCTAGAGAGAACTACAGAGCATTCTTTGCGAGAGCATTGAGAGTTCTGAGGGGAGAACTGATTTGAATGCCAGTGTAAATGGTTGTTCTGCTGTAGCTTCCTTCTCTAAAGGCTGAGGGCCAGTTCTGAGTGATCTGAGCTACTCTGATTAAGTGCCAGTAAGGACAGCTTTAAATTAGGGAATCTGTGCCAAGGTTCTGATAGGCTAGTTTGTGGAGAATTTAAGTGACTGTAACAACTTGAAGGCACTAAAGATAGTAACCTGTGTGAAGATGTAAACTGTGTGAACTGTAAAAAGATAATGAAACAACTTGTAAGATATTAACCTCTCAGAAACCAGTTTCTTCTATATAATTTCAGTTTTATCCTCTGTCAGAAAAACTTCATGATTTCTTGTGAATAAAAACTTTTGATTCTTTGTTTAAACTTTGCAAGCCCCTGGTGCCAGTTTATTATCTTTCTCTGAAAGAAAGGAAAAGATTATTTTGGTGTCCTTGCAGAGCTGCCATTCTTACTGTTTAATTTAATTTGTGGAATTGGGAAAATGCAAAGTGTATATACGAAGTCTACATTATCACATTCACATTACTGTGTTGCATATTGACAAACAAAAGGGCAATTCAGTTAAAGCATAATTGACCATAGAATTTTGGAGGAAAAATATCCTCAGAGCACCACTCAGTCCCACTCTCCCTCTCATAGCAGGTCTTCTTGCCAGCACACTCCACAGCAGAGAATTTGTATGTTCAGGCAGGTGCAGCTTATCTATTTGCCGGATGGCAACCGCAGAAGCTTTGCTCAGTTGAACAAAGCTGTTGTGATGGAGTGCCCAAGTTAGAGGGAGAACATAGGCTATGATTTTCCAAGCAACCACTTAGGACGGTATGCAGGTAATTGCTTACTAAATCTTTAATCTGCTGCCAAGTGCATGAGAGAATTTTACAACATATGCACACTTATAAAAATCCAGGCAGTGTGTTAAAATTTTCACTGGCAGAACATCATAGGGCCAGCTCTCATTGGCACATTACTCTTGTTTGAGTCCCTCCATTTTTGTAAAGTGCTGTACCAGTGAAGGTGTATTGTGTCTTTCCCCCTGTACCTGTGGGAATCTTTTCTTACCACTTTTGAGAGTCTTGCAAAAGTAGCAACAGAAGGCCATGGTGTGGTGATAGAGTACACACATTGAATGTAGAAACGTGTACATTTATTAGTTAAAATATGTCAGTAAGTGTTAAGAAAGACATTGCTTGTCTGATACTCTGAAGAATGGATGCTAGTCAGAACAGGTAATACTGAACCAAAGGAATGGATGGTATAAGTCTCCTTCATATGTTCATGACTCTATTTGAGCTAGCATTGACATGTGAGAGTTCAGGTGGCTGCAGAATACCAATGCAGGGAAATAATATGTGTTGTTTGGATGGAGGTATATTGCGGTAAGTATGAATTTACTGCCACTTATTCTGCATCAGTCTAAGGTCCACCTTGGGGGGGGGGGCGCATTGAAATAATATACTGTTTAGTTATCTAATGGTATGGCTGTGTTCTTTTTGCAACATAGAATACAAACCCCGATTTGTTCACACTCGCCAGACTCGTTCCTTGTCTGTGGAATTAGAAGGGGAAATATATGATATTAACCTGGAGGAAGAGGAACTTCACATTCTTCAGCCCAAAAGCATCGTTAAGCGGCATGGAAGTCACAGTGCAGAAGATACCTCTGGCAATGCAGGAATGCTAGCAGATGGGATCAACACTATTGGCCAACCAGAGTCTGTCAGAGTGACACACAAGTAAGAGCGATTTTGCTGCTATTATGATGATTGGGGGTTTTTTTTAGGAACACAAAGCTGCCTGTTACAGTAAGACCATTAGTCTGTCAATGTCAGTATTGCCTAATATGACTGACAGTATCGTAATCTACTGCCTAATCTTTTTTTTAATTGAGATGCTAGAGATTGAACCTGTAGCTCCCCCACAAAGCACCATCAGTGTACATGGAGGTTTACAGATTAGCATCAGCAAAGATGGAGGTACATGGAGGTTTACAGATTAGCATCAGCAAAGCCTACCCTCAGAGTTTACAATCTTACAATCTAAATGTTGACCATGGAGGATAGAAAGACAAAGGTAATGCAAATAGAGATAAGTATACTTAGGCTACATTTTGATTGTGGATCCAGACTTGGAGGTTAAGCCAGAGAATTCACAAGTTAAGGAAGGGTTTGAAGGAAAAGGGGTAACTGACTCCATGTAGACATTCACGGAGGACCTTTAGGCATGAATGAGCAGCATCATTTAAAAGAAAAGGGAAAATCAAGCCATCTGGTATACATGGAGGAGCAAAGAACTTGATCCAGAGTATGTTGGGTTTTTAGAATATTGGTAATACAGGCCCCTTCTGCACATGCGGAATAATGCATATTCAATCCACTTACACAATTGTTTGAAAATGGATTTTGCTATTCCACACAGTAAAATCCAGCTTCAAAATGGATTGAAAGTGCATTATTCTGCATGTGCAGAAGGGGCTACAAACAAAATATAGATTAAAGGAGTGGGGAAAGCTTTTCTGCCGTTGATAGATGAAAAGTAACCCTTCATTTGAACAATAAACTATGTGACCAGAAAGAAATTCACCCAGATCTCCTTTACCCCATTCCTTCCAATGTTAACTTTCTAACATTAAAAAAATCAGTATTGTATAACTGGAGTGTTTTATTGGCAGGGCTTGAATTGTGTTTCTTCTCATTTTAAGTTTTATCTAATCACAATTTGTAATCCTTTTGATAATCATACCTAAAGATGCGATGCTACAGGATCAGAGGCCTTACATCAATTATTTGAATTCTTTTTTTTTGTTATAAGAGCAGTGGTTGACCAGATTACCTCATGCCAGTTGTCTTTTATAGGATTCTGGAAATGCAGCAATACGTGTTATTGTTTAATTTCATCACCGTTGCACACACAAGTCAGTAGTGAATAATTTTCACAGGTAATTTTCTTCTACCTATTTTGTCTTTGTAGGTGCTTTATCCTTCCAAATGATTCCATTCATTGTGAGAGGGAAATATACCAATCAGCCAGAGCCTGGAAGGACCACAAAGCCTACATAGACAAAGAGGTGAGAAGACCATTTCCTTCACTGAGAACTTGTACTTATACCTTGCCATGGAATAATGTGGCAAAAGTAAATCAGCTAAAATGTTGCATTAGAAAATGAACGATCGAGGTCCTTCTTATACAGAAACAGACGGGATGGCCACGAATGGGGTCATCATAACTTGGTCTGAGTTAACCCTTATTGGAAATAAGCACTGGTTTTAATGTGGAAACATGTTCAAGATGTATCATTAGGAGTGCAAAAGGTGTAACAGAGAATCTTCGTCATTATTCCTGCATATTTATGCCATTTGCAGATTGAGGCTCTCCAAGATAAAATCAAGAATTTGAGAGAAGTTAGAGGACATCTAAAAAGACAAAAACCTGATGAATGTGATTGCAGCAAAAAGAGGTAGAGAATTGTCTTTTTCATGTATGCTGGTTGCACGGCAACCATATATGAATAAAATCAGTGTACTGTGTTAATGGGCCTGATTTTTGTGGTATAAGGTGTAGCATAACTATAAAGACCATTTTGCTCAACTTCTATTCCTATTCTTTTTTCCTCTGTTTAATAAACATCAACTGTACGGAATGCCAAATGCAACAGATAAATATATTTGTGGGAAAAGAACTTGAAATAAGTGGTCCCAATAAATTCAGAATAGAGCTTTTGGTTTTCTAAAGAGACAATTTTATATAATGAGTTTGGACTATATTAATTGCTGTAAATTTTTGTTGGAGCCATTTCACTAGCAGCGATGCTTTGCTCTAGTGGGAGGAGCTTTTTTTAACACAAGATCCTATTGTGTCAGAAAGGATTCATTGCATTTGAGAAAAGTACAGTTGGTAGCAGACACTGGTAGCAGTGTCTATGGGATCTAATCCAATATTTTGTATTTATGTGATTGTCTCTATAAACAAACTGGATTCCATTCTATAATAGAATTTTATATAAATGGTTGAAATTGTTTAGTAACTGATACATGAAAGTTTTTTTTAATGAAGCTGCTAGTGTAATGGGTTTTCTACAGACATTTCAAGGAATTTAAACTATATATATAGCATTATAATTATAATTATAGTTGTATATGTATATGTGTGTATATATATAGTTATGCACATAGCTATAACTATATATCTTAAGGGTTAATATTATGAAAATTTTATTTTCCCATGAGCCCTTCGGGGGAGGGCGGTCTATAAACCCAATTAATAATAATAATAATAATAATAATGATGATGATGATGATAATGATAATGATAATGATAATGATAATGATAATGATAATGATGATGATGATGATAATGTTTCCTTTTAGCTATTACAATAAAGAAAAGGGAGCAAAGCCTCAAGAGAATCATAAGAGTCACCTTCATCCATTCAAGTAAGCCCCTCTCTTTTTCTCCCTGTTCACAAGTGTATGCTTGATTTTTATTTGTATGTCCATTGAGCGATTCTCATGTTACATTCAATGCATGTACAGCTGAGCATGTGATTGAAAGCACACATTTATCTAGATATATACCCTTTTCATGATAAAGAAGACAGCATGGGCATGCGTTCTCCAGTGGAAAGCTTCATGCATTAACAGTAATGTGTTTAGTACTGGTGGAAAGTGCCATCAAGTCACAGCCAACTTAGGGTGATCTCGCAGGGTATTCAAAGCAAGAGAAGTTCAGAGTTGGTTTGCCATTGCCTCATTCTGTATAGCAACCCTGAACTTCCTTGGTGATCTCCCATCTAAATATTTACCAGGGCCAACACTCCTTAGGAGCTAAGGTTTGATGTGACCAGGCTAGAATTCATCTAGTAGCAGCATTTAAGCATGGCTATCTACCATATGAATTACTTCCTCAGGGAAGTAAGTAGAGGTAGAACAAGCCAGTTTTGCTCTTTCTCCTTCAATGAAACATGCTTTTTTCTTGTTCCATTAGGGACTAGAAGAAGTGTTAGCATTACGCCCTTATTCATTATATGTGCTTGCATTTGACTAGGGAAGCAGCTCAAGAGGTGGATGGCAAGCTTCAGCTCTTCAAAGAGAACCGCAGGAGGAAGAAAGAAAAGAAAGGCAAAAAGCGCCAGAAAAAAGGAGATGAGTGCAGCCTTCCTGGACTCACATGCTTTACGCATGATAACAATCACTGGCAGACCGCTCCATTCTGGAATTGTGAGGACCATTTCCAGCAGATAGGTTGGAATAGGGGAGGGTATAAATGCTTGAGGGCTTGGAAGGCACAGACTCATTTGTTCTGGAGCACATCTGAATAGGAGAAATATGACAAGCCTACCAAATACAGGTTGTACTTGAAGAAAAATTAGTGATTTATGTCAGATTTGAAGAGAATAGATTTTTTAAAAAACTTGAATTTAATAATCAAATTATAGGGTTTTTAAATGTAGTTCTATAAAATGAAATCCATTCATATTGGTGGTGGGGGTGGAACATGCTGTCTGGTTGCAGGTGTCTTATGAGAACCCATGGGGGTTTTAAGGCAAGAGACATTCAAAGGTGGTTTGCCATTGTCTGCCTCTGCATAGCAACCCTAGGCTTCTTTGGCAGATCTCCCATCCAAACCAGCGCTGACCCTGCTAAATAGGCAAAATAGCGCCCAGACCCCCTCTCTTGCACACCCCCAGAGGGCCCCGCTACCACAAACCCCCCATGGCTTGGCGGGGGGCAGGGCTCAGGGGCGGGGACCCTGTCATATTGCCTCTGCATAGCCTGCACAGAGGCCTCGGGGGTCCTTCTTTTAGCAGGTCCCAGTCCTGCCTTGGACTATCTTTTCAAGTTATGGTGAGCATTTCAACAACATACCTATGAGCCTTTGCTAAATGTGTAATTTGTAATTTTCAGATGCAAAACCACAAAACCGATATCCCAAAGCATCATTCTCTAATAACATTCTAAAGACTGAATGCATAAGGTGGATCTGTTTTTCTGTGTATGAACTGCCCTTTCTAGATGGAGGTGAATTGACATACCCAGCTATAGTTTGCTTAAGGCTGTCTTCTTCCCTTCCAACAGTGGGATCATTTTGTGCTTGCACAAGCTCAAACAACAACACTTACTGGTGTTTGCGAACAGTTAATGAAACACATAACTTCCTCTTCTGTGAGTTTGCTACAGGATTCTTGGAGTATTTTGACATGAATACTGACCCCTACCAGGTACATTCATTTTGAAAACTTCTCAGAAACAAAGCATCATCCTCAAGTTAGTTAAGCCTGTATGCTTGCATTCAAGGCTAAGTGGTCACTTGTAAAGCTGCCATTGGTTTGTTGGATTGTAATAGTGTCTCCTCTGACTGGCAGTGGTTCTCCCAAACCTGCCACCTGGGATCCTTTTACAGGACATATCAGAGCTAGAACATGTGGCCTTCTGCATTCAAATCACATGCACTTCAGCTGACCCATGGTCCCTCTGGTGTGACACTTTGTACTTGTGCCAAATGCAGCAGGGAAAGATTTATATACTTAGTATGGAAATAGTGTGGTGCAAATGTTATGCACTAAACAGCCATAAGTTGGCTTCAGTGCAATTGTGTGGGTTTATAAATAGCTTGAAGATCATATCCATTGTATGCAATGCCATTGAAGATGCTAATAAAATCATATTTTTTCCTATTGGTATCAAGCTGACCAATACTGTACATACCATAGAAAGAGGCATTTTGAACCAATTACACATACAACTGATGGAGCTACGAAGTTGCCAAGGTTATAAGCAGTGCAATCCAAGGCCAAAGGGACTAAACACAGGTAACAACAAATTCTTTTAAGCTGCTTTGAATTTCTTAAAGATTCTTTTTCTTTTCCCAGCTACCAGGGAAATGGTAGAATGTGCCTTATGAAGTGCCTTCTAAATTATGCTTTCCAGACCTCTGTTGACCTGGTATTCACACAAGACAGAGTGAGACCAGAGACCATCTTCTTTGCATTTATTTGTGAGCAACACAGCTGTAATTTTGCCCATGACAAAAGAGGAATTTCCCAAGGGATCAGCCCTGCCAAAGGGCATCATGCCTTAATACTGAGCCTCAAGCCCCAAACAACTGGATCCTTAGAACAGCAGCCTTTCCCCAAGATGGCGGGGCAAAAGAGGGCCTGCGTGAGCCCCACCCCCGCCTTATATAGCGAGGAGGCAGCCCGGACGAATGACGCCGAGGCGCTGCGCCCTCGTGCCAGTTGCCCACCAGTCAGCAGGCTTGCCTTTGCTGATCTTATCCCAAGGGGACTGGCCCGCCCCCCAGACGAGCTGGAAGGGAAGGGGAGCACGCCGCCCTTCCCCTGGTGGCAAATGTCGGCTGTGGTGAGTCCCTGCCGCCCCCTTATCTCAGTTAAACTTCCCTTCAGTTGACTCAGTTTTTTAAAATTCAATTTTTCAAAAGTTTTGCTTTGTTTCTTTTACAAAAAAAAACACCCCACCCCTCTCTTATCATTGATTATGTTTACATTTTCTGCTTTAGAATATTTCTAGAGCATTCCTTACCTGGTATCTTTGTTGGACTTTCACTTTACCTATTTATAACACAATAAATTTCTTTTTAGGAATTAGATGCTGTGCATGGAAAGCTACATTGTGAATGATTTTTACCAAATCTAAACACTAACAAAAGTTACTCTTGTATTTTCCTATATCAGGAAATAAAGATGGAGGAAGCTATGATCCACACAGGTATCCAACCCTTTATTATTCTCCTCAGCAGCTTCTTTCCAAATAATTGCATGGCCCAATCCATTTCAACTAATGCCTGCATTCTGTGCATTGCATCTTGCATAGCTTTTGCTGAATGAGTGCCTAACAGTGTAGATCACCCAGCCATTGGTTTTACCAATTTTATTCACATGGCCTCTTACCTCGGTACATTTTGCATCACTCTTTCTGCAACCCCACATGGCTCATTTTACATTAATCCTGCTGCTGTGTTAGGAAATTCATTCATCACCATCTTAAACTGGGGGGAGAAGGGGCAGCACAGTTATTATGCACACTCCTTTGAAAGGTATGTTGTTTCATGTGATTCTTTTTATTGCCTGTGAAAGTGGAAGTGCTTGTTTCTGTTACAGCAATATACCATTCCCTAGAACTTGTATTTTAAAACATGCTCACAAAGAAGTGCTTGGTTGTTATAGTCACTATTAGCAAATATACGGTAGTTAAACAAATACAATACACTGCATAACAATTAACTATGTGATACGAATTGGTATTTTCAAAGCTGTGGTTATATAGGTACTGACTTCCAAAATTTGGACCTCAGCCAGGATATTTGGATGCTTAAGTACCATTTCGACAAGTGATATGTAAACCATAATTTTTGCTTGTAACAGAAAGAACAAGTTTGTATTTAATAGAATGGAATGCTGTAGCACTACTGAAAATTTGTAGAGACTGATGCGTTTAGTGCTAGAATGGGAGACTACCATGGCTATAAAAGGCTGACTTTCAAATAATACTTGTTTGAGTGAATCAGTGGAACGTTATAATCATGTTTCACAAACCTGTTTGCAGCATTATTCTAATGTAAGAAATAAATCGCGTCCCAGGCTTCAGCCTGGCGACGCCGTTGCGGCGGGGGAGGAAGGAGTGCAATACCTCCTTCCTGCTGCCGGCTGAGGCAGTCATGTGGCGTGTAACTGCCACATGACGAGGGCCTGGCATCCTATAAAGGGCTGCGCCGGCAGTGATCGGCCTCTTTCAAGGCCGGCAGCGTTATTCTAATGTTAGAAATAAATCTTATAGTTTTCTTGCTGTTACTTTCAGGTAGCTTGTAATTACTACTCTAATTTCTGCCATGACTTTTACTTTTCTGTCTAGTAGTAGAAATTTGCTGTATTATTTTCTCCTGTTTATTTGTCCTACTCTGAGCAATTCCAAGCTGGCCTCTATTGAAGCCAGTTCTGTAGAACAATCCCATTTCCAAAGTCCGTAGTGGGAGACGTGCTAGTGCTGGAAACAAACATTGTTTTAAGTGTATATTTCTACATTTTGCTGATGTGTGGATGGTATTTTTTTTCTTGGAAATTTAAGGATAATTCAGCTAATTACTGCAGGATCAAAGATATGATTTTTTTTAAAAAAATGATACTAATAGTTGAGTAGAAAGGTTAATGAAAAAAATAAATGGAGGTTCACATTTTCAGTCAATATGGTAATATCAAGCTTTTTTATTTAAAAACCAAACTAGAAGCTGATTCATTTGACTGGTGTACTTAGTGAGAGTCAAATTCCTTCTGACTCCCCTTAGCTCAGTTTAACTACCTTCTCATAAATTTATTTTAAATTTTTTATATTTATATCCCGCCTTTCCACAATGCTCAAGGCAGATTACAAAATACAAACATACACAAAGCCATAGTTAAATATATTAATTAAAATGTTTCCACACTAAAACTGCTAGTGAAACTGCATAGATGATAATCAGGAGTTCAAGGGTTTTTAAGGTTTAAGTTATATACCAAAAGTATCTTTCCAGCTAATTCTTTAGCTGTTCTGTGTGGCTGATAAGAAGTGTCCTCTTCTAAATAAGTGCAAAATTTATCTGGAAACTTTTCATATATTGGAACCATTGACCATTGGATATGCTCACCATTTTTTGTGCCATCAAGTCACAGCTGACTTTTGGCAACCCGGTAGGGTTTTCAAGGCATTGAGAGGCTAGTTTGCCACTGCCTGCTTCCACATCAGGACCCTGGTATTCCTTGGAGGTTGCTCATCCAAATATTAAGCAGGATTGACCTGCTTAGTTTCTGAAATCTGAGGAGATCAGGCTAGCCTGGGGCCTTATATATAAGATTTAAAGTATGCTAACAATTTGACAGAAGTATATACTTAGGCACTGGAAGAAGCTTTGACTTGGAACAGACCCCTCAATTTCTGTTTTGTAATATGTGATGTAAAGATACATAAGCAAAGGCCATGCAGTTTACTCATAACCGCCCTGAGCCCTAGAGGGGCCGGCAGGATATAAATCGAATAAAACAAACAAACTGTACTGATTACAAGACTTAATTGAGCCTGATTCCATTCACATATTCTCACATGTGGATCCCATTGTGTTCAATGGGGTTTATTTTCAGATAATTGTATGTCTACTGGATTGCATCTTCTCTCAAAGATTTCCTCTAGCTAGGCCAGTCAGATCTCTTAAGAGAAAACCTTTATCTCTGACACTTCTATCTCAGACATAAGATGAACACCTCGAAATTTTGCACAGTTGAACTCTTGAATGTCGCTCTTCATAATGTTTTTAATCTACTGAATGTAACAGGACTTGATAACAAGTTGCAAATTAGTAAGTGGGGGGGGGTGTCTCTATATTTCTTCTTCTGTGAAGATTCATAATGGACATGAAGTGCATAGTTTTCTGCTGTTGAAATCAGCCACAAATTAGGCTGAAAATCAGAACATATTACAGTTAAGTGTGCCATTGAACAAGTGACAAATATTTGTTTGCTGGAATTCCAGAATCTGAGGTAATGAAAGCATGTTAGAGATAGTGTGTGTTAACCTCTGTAACATTTTTATCTGACAGTGATGTGCCACATTAACAGTCCATTAAATCAAACCCCAACTAGCAGCAGTTGGTATGCCTGGGGTTTTAACAAGAGCCACTCATTGAAGATACTGGGGTGATCTTTCATTTTCTTTCCCAATCTGTGAGAGATCTCCTGGCAGTGGAAAAATTGGGATGTGTGTTTGTCTACTACCCATAGACACCTCTCCCATCAGGAAATAGATCATCCAGAAGCCACTGCAGTACCTGGAGTTAAAAGGAGCATGTATGGCTGTTATTGAGTTATTCCCAGAGGTGTAGCACCAACGGGGCAGGGTGGAACATGACGCCTGGGTGGACCCATGGCAGAGCCATATGGAGGAGGCATGGCAGGGGCGTTCTGGAATGGGGTGGGGGCAGGCGGCGGCGCAGCAGTGGTGCAGGGCACACACATGCCCCGGGCAGAGTTTCCCCTCGATTCACCTCTTGTTATTCCTCTTGTTCAAAAATGCGAGATTATCTTACCTTTCCCTTCATCATTACAGAGACCTTGGTCCATTCTTCACAACAAAAATAAAACGTTTTGAAATCTGAAAATGTTTTCTGCGGGATGTAATTTTCCCCAGGGACATTTTCTCTGCTGGGATCACTGCTGGGTGACCTTTCACTGATTTAAGTACATGAATCAACTCGGCTTTGCCTGCCGATTTCATCAACATGTGGCTTTCCCTTTTTTTATTTTCAGGGAGGCAGCTTCGAAGCTACGGAGACTTGATACAAAAATTGCCACATAGGCGCGCATGTAGAGTCTCCATAACTTTGAAGCTGCCTTCCTGAAAATAAAAAGGGGGAAATGACACACTGCCAAAGATCTACCTGATCTCCCCCCACCCATGCTCTTCCAGCCCGGTTTTGTACCCCCTCCGCATTGGCACTATGCCACTGCTCCCAAGTCCCTCATCCATTTCTCGTAGGGCTTGGTCTCCAGGCCCTTGATCATCCTCGTTGCTCTCCTCCACATTTGCTCCATTCTGTCCCCATCCTTTTTTAAGTGAGGCCTCCAGAACTGTACCAAATGCTCCAGATGAAGCCTGACTAATGCAGTATACTGCAGGACTATGACATCTTGTGATTTGGATGTTAAACCTCCGTTGATACACCCTAAGATCACATTGGCCTGTTTTGCTGCTGCATCCTATTTAGCTTACAATCCATCCATTCGCCAAGACCTTGTTCACACCCAGTGCTTCTCCAAGTGTGACCTCAACCAGTATGGGTGATAGATCTTACTTGCAAAGAACCGTTTTCATCTGAAATGCTTAATTTTCCTGTACTGTGTGGGAGAAAAAAGCCAAAACAGTTCCTTTTAAAATGTTCCCAAATGGTCTGTGCAGAAGTGACCCTTTGGGGACAATCTCTCATTTCTTTCCAAAATGACCTGAGCACAGTTTTCTTGTACTCCTTTTTACCTTATGAAAACTGATCTTCCTTAAAATGAGAAGAACAGTGGTGTGACTATGTCCAAAAAGAGTACACAAGAGGAGTCCTTTGCCTTTAATCTTCTTGCATCATTAATGGCTTTGTTGGTGTTCTCATAATATTGGCTGATTTGCTGCTGGAAAAGTATCATGCTATACAAAACCTTGCCTCTATGTTTTGTTAGGCACATTAAAAATCCTTTAAAAGATTGCTGTTATTGTATTGTGGAAGGCTTTCACAGCCAGAATCAATTGGGTATTGTGGGTTTTCTGTGCTGTGTACCCATGGCAGTGGAAAAATCGGGAATAGTTTTTGTTCCTAATGTTTTGCCTACATGTTTCGCTCCTAACATTTCACGTTTCTCTGCGAATGTTTCGTGATTGCATATGCAGTTGTGAATGTGATTGTAAATGCAACTGTTAATGAATTTCACCCAAACAAATGAAAATGTACCCACCCTGTGAGGTGGACAAAATATATGATGATGATGATGATGATGATATCCATTCAGTCATTCTCGACCCTTGGCGACCCAATATGCAAGCTCTTTCTACATTTTTCGATTAAACAAAACATATACCCCACCATAATCACTCTACATTGTGCCACAGAAAGAAATGCATCTTACTGTAACATGCCTCTGAAGATGCCAGCCATAGATCTGGGCAAAACATTAGGATCAAAAACTTCCAAACCATGGCCAGAAAATGCACAACATCCAACTGTTCCTGTTCTCAGCCTACTTTGCTGTGAAGTTAAGAATTTGGCCATTCACAAGGGTATAATGGAGAAAGTCATGGGGATGGATGCAACCTTCTAACTAGGTGTGGCTATTTTCCTAATGGAACACCATGTATTAATTTTTATTGTGAAGCCTTAAACATGTTGAACTGTGTAGTTTAACATGAAAAATAAAATAATTGCTGTGCTGATTTTCTTTACTGAATGTATTAAATGCAGGCCAAAAGCTGAGACTTCCTCAGTTTTGATTTTAAAAAGGATTAGGAGGGCTTGGTTGAGTCAGGAAGTAGAGCTTCAATAAGAGAAGAAGAGTTGGATTTCTATTCCCCCTTTCTCTCTTGTAAGGAGACTCAAAGGGTCTTACAAACTCCTTTCCCTTCCCCCTCACAACAAACACCCTGTGAGGTAGGTGGGGCTGAGAGAGCTCAGAAGAACTGTGACTAGCCCAAGGTCACCCAGCTGGCGTGTGTTGGAGTGCACAGGTGTTCCCCAGATAAGCCTCCACAGCTCAAGCGGCAGAGCGGGGAATCAAACCCGGTTCCTCCAGATTAGAGTACACCTGCTCTTAACCACTACGCCACTGCTGCTCCCAACAGATAGGTTAACTACTTCCACACGTACACTCTGCTCTTGGTGTGGGCTGCTCCTGTCATTTTTTTACATCTATTTGCATTTGACTCTTTCTTGGTTAAGTTTTTAAATGTGCACCTTTTACATCTACAGTACATGTATGTGTGTGTGTGTGTGTGTGTGTGTGTGTATAATATGACTTTTACATTCTTTCCTTTTTCCATGGTAAGTTGATGTACTGAAACTGTGAAGAGGGATGTCTGTGAAGAGGGATGTCAAAAAGCAAAGCCACATGAAAACAAGATAATAGCAAATGTGTTTGAACTTTAGACTGCTGTCAACCATTTCTTCATCTTTTCTTACAGAGGACAGTTATGGCATGGATGGGAAGGCTAAATTGCCAAACTTCACGGAAAATGTCAACTGGCAAGGACTGGAAGATTTGTACAGCATAAACGAAAGCTTATATGAACCCAGGATTGACTACCAACTTAATCCTGACGACTGGACAAATTACTTGAAGGATATAGATAGAATCTTTGCACTGCTGAACAGTTACTCTGAGCATAACGGAAGAGCAAAGACTCCGACTGCTCATCCCAGTGGATATTTGGATGAATCCTCCACACCATTGTCCTTGCTGGAAATGAGCTCTGCTGGATCAGACGAAGGTTCGAGTTGGTTGACAGCCCAAGAGGAACAGCCTATCATGCCAACAGATTTGGGGGCCCTGGCTGTAAGAGCAGTTATGTTACGTCAGAACAGCACTCTTGAATTAAGCAATGACATTCCTGAAAAAAGGAAACCAAATCCCACACACTGGAATAGTCACCAAGGCAAAACATTGCTCGTGGACGAAGACACAGTTAGTCTCGAAATGGATTATAGTGGAAATGATTTGACAAAGCTGGAGTCTAAACATAGCTTCATCTTACAGCCAGTTAGCATTTTTCAGAAAGATTCTGCCCCAGACAGTAACTCTGCAGAAGACATTTTTGAAGAACAGATCTACTTGCCCATAAACTCAGATGAAGCAGTAATTCATCGGGCTTTAAACACATCAATTATGGAGCATAAAACTGAGAAGGTGTTGAGAAAAAGGGAACATTTTCCGGAAGAATCTTCACAGCTTATAGCTATAGAAGGCAGTGCCTCATTCCCCCTTTCCTCTGATTAGGTCATGCAAACCATATACATTTTTCTTTATTATGGCTTTGTTGGAAAATAAAAGTAATCCTGACTACTGACATTCCACATTTTATAATCAGTGTATTTCATAGCAAATTAATGAGACTTGAAATGGGTGTTTCACATACATCATGAAACCTGCTATATTGTTTAGCGGTAGTGGAAGGAAATTTGTTAAAGTCATTTTTGCTGTGCAAACTCTATTTTCCAAACTGCTATGAAGACTTCCTCAAATAATAGTCAGGAGTTTTATATTTTCTTACTTCTGAGAATGGTTCCCCACTAATGAATGTTTCTGCCCACTTTTGTTGTCTGAACAACACATTTTTTTTGATTTGAGAAAAATTTAACCACCAGAATTTCATGTCAGAGTAAAATTATATTGCACTTTTATAATGTGTGCCATGCCCTTTATTAATCTGATCCTTTGCATTCTTTCTGTGTTAACGATATGTAGTAGCAATCCAATAAAGCAGGATGATAGAGAAGGAGGATGCAGCATGGAGTGTGAAGATCAGTTATCCAAATCAGAAGTAATTTTAAAATGTAAATATTTACATTCAGACTGACTTACCTTGGTCGTTCCTAATGAAAGGTTAATAACAGGAGTTAAATTGTCTTCATTTGTCACAGTCTGAGTTTTGCTAATTAAGCTCTGAATTCTCAAATGCTTTTTTATTGCAAATGAATGGTAGTTTCCATTAATCAAAAGAGAGCCATGACATGCTCAAAGAAGTCCTTCTGTAGACCGGAGAAGTATCATGCAGTTCTTCTCCCAAGAAGCTCCAATTCCAAGAAGGCATCTGAGCAAGCAGAAATATGCCTGTATTACTGCTGTGTTTTACAGTGGACTTGCCTTGTTTTATGACGTGAAACGCATGGCACAGCTCCTATTCCCCGCCCCCCTTGCTTTTTGCACATCCTAGTGCAAGACCGCGCAGTCAGTTCCCTTATATCTTTGTAGTCATAATGCTTGACTGTAGTCATGCATCTTATACACAGGACTCCTTGAATGTCCAAGGCACACATAGACTACATGGCATGTTTACCAGCTTTTGGCCATTAATTTCAATAGAGAAAAGAAATTCCACCTGTGCCTCCATCAACCAATAAAGTGAATAATTAAATGAGTATACACCTGAGCACTGTAGTACATTTGAACTGAACAGTTGAGAGGCATGGTAAAAATCATGTACAGTGCATGTACAAAGCACTAATTTTTTTTGTTTTAATACGCAATTCCTTCTAAAGTTCATTGCTAAACTTTGCTGTAGTTTTTCTTCTCTCGGCTGCTTGAATACTGTTTGAAATTTTTAGACAAAAAAGAACAAACGACCTACCATAAAATACAGCAACACAAATCATCTCAAAATCATGTTTTTCCAGTGTCTAATTGATACATAAGGTTATGTGTTATGTATGTTATTGGGAAAAGGGTGTTTTTGAAAAATGTCTTTTATATAGGCATTTAATGACTTCCGGGAAAAGATTGTGATAGACTCTGTAAACTTGTTAATAGTAACCGAGTGGTTTATCGTGTATTTGTTATGAGCTGAGTGACAAAACAAACTTATTTATGGTCATGAATGCTTGTGTATATATATATATATATATATATATAATTTTTTTATATTATAGGGCTTATGTTTTTATAAAATATTCTGCAATACATTTATAGAACAATTCTGACTTCAGGAAAATCTGGAAGCTATATTTCTTGAAACAGCCACTATGCCTATTATAAAAAAAAACTTGCAAAAATGCAATGTCATAGAAAGATACCCTCTATAAAATGAATAAACAAATTTGATTATGAACCCCTGCATAAAAACTTAAGAGGAGTGGGAACAGAAATACATGATTATCTAGCAGTAAATGTTTTGATAATGCGTAATAATGATGTATGATGCTTTACAGAGTTTTGAACCATTATTTCAGTAAGCTTTACAGTGACCTAAAGGTAGGTGAATATTATTGCCAGGTACAGTAAATATGGTAGTGGGGAGTTGAGATTTGAATTGGGGTCTCAAGAAATTTCCAGTGGTCATTTTTCTTTGGTACTGTTTTAAATACTGCATCGTTGGTGATCAATAGTTGAGGCTGTTTTTCTTTTAAGAATTAGGACTGAAGAACTCATAGTGACCACTATATTTTCACTTGGCAATATATTTGAGCCAAAATTCCATTTTTAAGCTTCTGGAAATTGAGTTGTGTGCAGCTGTTACTTTTCAAAGATTTGTTCTATTGTATTAACTGGGATTTTAAATAATGGAGCAAGGAACTGGGAACATGTACAGCTCAATAATTTCAATGTATCCACATAACATAAACCAGTACAAAGGTCTATCCTTGCAACCTGCCACTTCTAAAAGTAGAATCGTTCAACAACTTGACTAGGAGAAACAAGGAAGTGTGATAAAGCAGACAGACCCTGAAGGGGCAAGTCATAACTTCAGTCTCCGTGGTCATGATTGAGACATGTTATCAGAAGCACACACATACTCTTATTTTACTAACATCTTCTTCCAAAGGCACATAAATTGCTCAGTGAGAGGAGCAGCATTGCCGTTCCTTATCAGCCATTGGATGTCACTGTAACACCATTCAAGTCTGCTCTGGTGCAGTGCATTCAATTTCTGCTGTGACAATAGTACTTAACAGTTCTAAGAGGTAAAACTGCCCCTTGAAAGCTGCTTTGGTAATATACTCGACAGCTTATCTTCAGTCTTCATGAAAAATTAGGTTTCTGTGTCATTTGACAACTCTTTCACTTCAGATGTAAGATTGGTGTCTGTGTGGTACAGCTGAATGATAGTGACTTTGTTTACAGTTGTAATTTGTGTAAAGTCAAGACAGATTTATTTGAACTGAGGCAATTTAAAATCAGTAGCTTAAGCCACTAAAGACGAAAGACCAAATTTAAGTCACTGGATTGTATCTCAGTACTCTGTGTGGCTGAGAGACTTGTATCCTGCCAATGAAATATTCCCTTTGTGAACACAATGCTGTGCCAAGCTTTGCTGGGTGGAGTATTTGGAATACAACCCATAGGTTGAAGTTTCCATTTGGAATGCATATTGTCTGAACAATCATGGTTTCTATACTGTGTCTCACCAAAAGAAGAAACCAAAATTGTAACTTCATTTGCAACATGCTGGATTGTCTTTGTTTTTGAACACTTTGTTTGGGTCCTAGTGCTTACCTAGTTCTGTTAGGTAGGCACTAGTAGGACCCAAATGGAGCATTCTAAAACAAAGACAATCCAGCATGTGGCAAATGAAGTTACAATTTTGGCTTTGGTGAGACACAGTATATAACAAGTAAAACACTGACATCCTGATCCAGAGAAGGGGATCTCCACTTCAGGTAGGGATCTGCAATTGTAAATTGGAATCTGTATTCAAATGTTTATTTGCCACCAATAGAGCATGAGCAACAGTTGGTAGGGTTCTGTGACGCTATCTCCAATTCTTCCTCGTAAAGTTTTCTACTTCCCCCTCCTTTCCATGACTACAAAACAAATACAATGTTCAGAATGATATAGTTCTACTCCTTGGAGTAATTTATCACACAATAAAAGAATATTTGTTAATGAGAACTCATTTTTATTTCAAAATCTTATGTGTTTAAGGGTTCCCTTGCAAATACATTTCCAGAACAAAACCTGTACATATTGTTGGTTTTGCAATATCTTGCAGTTTAAAATATTATTTTTGAAAATGTTGCTCCACTGAGAAGTAACTATTCATTTTAAAAAATCTAAACCAACCTACTTTACATTAAACAAGTTCACCAAATGAGTTTTTTTTAATCACAGGCACAATTGATACAAATGCCTTCCCTTTGTTTACACTCGCGTACCAACACAGCCTTTTTAACTAGCTTGCCCTTAATACTAAAATGTTTCCTGTTCAGGCATCACATTTTGGTAATAATATACAGGATACTGCTGTTTTATTCAAAGTCAAAAGCCAACGTGGCCTTGCTTCAGTGGGAGTGTGCAGCAGCAAAACAAAGTAACACATTCAAAATTGCATATTTCTTGGAACAGTTCCTTTTAATTCATCCCTGTAAAAAAATTTTTCATTTCACCCAGAAGTATTGCATCTTTTCAGCAAGTTTCAAGCATACATTTAGTAACTGTCCACTGCACAAAAGATTTGTGCCAACCTAATTATCTTCTAAATTTTACAATTCCAAGAATATGGCTTGTCTGTCTCCATTGCTGAGCAGAGCTGTAAAGCAATATAGTGGAATCATTAACATTCTGAAGCAATATGTTACACTTGCAGCTTTGGCAAGGGCCAGGAACGCACAGATTGACCGAGCTATAAACAAAATCAGGACTTCAGGTAAGCCTACTGGTTTCATTTTTGCTTTAATGCAGCTAAATGGCCAGCTTCCAGGGCAACAGTGCTCAGCCTAATGATTATGGATATTTATTTTGTTAGAAAACAATTAGAATGCTATAAGGTAACAACATGCAGTTATTGAAATCAGTTCTTGTGCCCTTGGAAGCATAAACTTTATTAGCACCAGACAGACCGATCTTTATGTTTGTTAACATGTTATGCATTCAGTTGAGTGTGTTGCAGCGGAGAGACCATTTTCCTTCCCTACCTCATAAAGGATGGGAAGGGGGCTAGAATCCTAATGGCTGGGCTTTTCACCCTCCAACTTACAACCATGCATCTGAGTATAAAGATATTAATAAGATGCACTATTAATCTGTGAACTACACAATGTTTTTAAATGTATAGATATGCTCAGACTGTTAACACTGAGGCAACTTGGGAGAAAGTTTCAAATGGTGAAGGAGAAGATAACGCTGAATTGACTGGAGACAGGCAGAAGAATCTTTTTAAAAACAACAGAGGCAATATTAGGCTTGTATAGTAGTATTAGCTCTTTATACTGTTATAGACATTTATCTATGTTACTACTTATGGCTGTCTACTTCCCTATATATTGTATGTACATAACTGCAATATCAAAACATTAAGACTTAATGTTTATGTACAGGAAAAAACAATACTTTGAAATATTGTTTGCTACTCCAAAAGACTGTTTTGAGTACTTCTTCCACAGCTGAAAATGATGCTGTTAGTGGACCAGTGACTTAGTACCAGACCAAGGGATACAATTAAAGGCCCACTGCAGTTTTGGCAATCATAGTGACTGACGTGTCCAAGAAACATGGCCTGAATCAAAGATACAAGTCTTAGCCCAGTTCTTGTTTGGTTCATAAGTTTGAAATTAGTAGGTTTGCAATAGGATGGCTCAGTTTAGAACGTTTCCAAACAGGTGCAGATCTACTGCAGACTCTCTGCACCAACGGCTTGAAAAAACTGACATTCAACCACCAACTAGCGCTGTAAATTCCTTTTTTGCTCACTTTCCACCCCCATCTCTCCTCCCTGCGCTTTTCCCAGCCAGTAAATCACTTGATCTTTGCAATTACATATGCACTTCGCAGCAAAAATCTTAGTTTCTGAATAGGATGCCAAGCAACCTTGAGTTCTGACTGTTTCCACTGTTTAATGTACTTCCATTCTATATTATGAGACAGAACAAAACAGTATTTTTCTTCCTGTATGCAGGTATATATTTTTCCCTGAACAGATTCCTGGCTATTGCAACCCAAAAAAACTGAAGGGTATACATAAACGAATGTGTATGCTAGACAGACTTTATTTTTTCCTAACAGCAACCTTATATCAAAGACCATGTGAATATCCCCTGAGTTTCAGGATCAGCATGGCCAGTGACACCAGAAGCTGCTTCCGGAAAATAGTCACAGAAGCCCCCTCTGCACTGAATTCATTTGGAAGCCCTTTAACTGCAGGAAGGAAAAACTAACTATACTGCAATGGAACCCCTTCTCAACTACTGAAGGATACCAGTCAGCTGGCAGAGCTAACAACAATTTAGCACCTGTAGAACTTCTAAGCAACCATCTTACAATGGTCAAAAGAAGTAGGCCAGCTGGGAATGATCTCACTGATAAACATATGGTCTCTAAACTGCACCCTTAAACGTGGGTCAGAAATTGTTTTTATGCAATGGGATTTAAACAACAAATTTAATGAAATAGCTGGCTTCTTGGTGGTTTCAGGAGGATCCTTGCTCAGTTGAACAATACTTTTCCTTTGAGGTGTTTATAAAAAGGAAAGTCTGTACCATACTAAAAACTGTAATACTCAGATTCCCCTTGAGGTGCCACTCGTCCAAGTTTGTTTTCAATTGGGACCTGAAGAATTGATGTGAAAAGAGTAGAGGAATAATTCCATAAATAGTTGCAAGAATATGCAAAGAATGAACCTGTCTTTAAATATTGGTTTGTCATGCTTTATCATTACAGTTTTGTAACCGGTATGCTAATTTGTTACTAACCAAGTGCGAAACAAAAATGGAGCATACTGAAGTTAAATGAAAATTGTGAGGCTAAAGTTATTACATTTGAACATTTCAGACCTTTCCTCTATATACATATACTGCTGTATGGCTTCTAGTAGAACTGCAGGATAAATGACATAAGGAGGCTAATTGTACATGGTATGACTCATATTCCAGTTCAGTTGAATGAAAGATTTTTTTTTTGGGGGGGGGGGGAAGTCCCAAGACAAAAAGCCAGTCAGAAATGCATAGATAAGAGACAGGTTTTAGTTGTGCTTGAAAACAAAGTAATCACATCTCCCCAGTCATGGATACATTTTACTATCACATCTCCAATGCATTGCTGTCAGTCATCTTTAGTCTTTCACAATTAAGGAGGTGTTGCCATGGTAAAAATTCATTTGACCGTGTTAGGATTTAGCAGGCATAACAGAAGTCCTCACGAACACAGCTCAAAACTCAGATTTCCAAGGGAAGAAAGAGCAACCTGGGGTTGGTCTGAGGGAGCCAGCCCTCAGATGAATCACAGCTTCGTGCTTTATGCTGTGTTGGAATATCATCTTTTGCAAATAAGATGAGGAAAGAGAAGGCACAGGTGTTTCAAAAGGCGCCATACATAGATCATACACACAGCAAGCTGAGGTGGCCAAAACTGGCCTATATTGCAGCAGTGGCAGCTTCTTCCACAGCCTTGTCAACAGCGACATTTATTGCTTCTGAAAGGGGTCCAGGATATGTCTGTGCTAAATAGTGCATTCCACTGCTCAGAGCAAGATCTTCAACACGCTCAGCGCGAGAGCTGAAAGTGGGGCAGGATCTAGTCCTTGCACAGTTTTGTTGAGCTGAAGAGTTAGCCACCAACTCGCTCACTGTGTGGATAGGTGAATCCCTCCACCTATGCCTTTGCAGTTTCTCTTCTTTATACTTCAGTGAGTACCAGGCAAGGGAAATGAACAAGAATCCCAGGCATTTGAGACCAGCGGCCAGCCCAAAATAGACAAAGCGAAATGACGTCACATCGTACTCCCAACATGAACCTTGTACACCACACTCCTGCTGCCACAACATACAGGTCGTGTCAATGACTGCTCCAAAGTAAATTGGTGTTGGAATGTATGCTGAAATAAATTGGAATTGGAGAATGGTTAGGAACAGGAGGCTATTAAATCAGGAATGGATTCAAAGTATAGTATTGTAACGTGAGTCTACTCTGGTAAAGCGATTCCTGTACAATGAAAATTAAAATGCTCCAAACATGACTAAGAAAAGGAACAAGACACACTGTGAGAAAGAGGTTTATGAACTACATGGTACAGAAGTCAAGGACAGACTCAAATTTTAAGCAAGGCCTCTTTCAAAACTGCCTTGATAATCCATTTGATCAGCCAGTTACTAATGGATTTTTGGTGTCGTTTTAGACACAACCATTCTGGCTGCTCACGTATTTTTAAAATCTTTCCAAAGCCGCTTGTGCCCTGTTGGCATCCCAGGGTTCAGCCTTTTTTAAATGAAAACTGCTTTCTCCTGTTTTCAGTTCTTTCTTGCGCTTCTGAATCGTTGCAGTGTGCTGTTTAAAATGTCTGGAGCGCTTCCAACAGGACCGCTTCTTTCATGCCTTTTTTCATGGTGTGTTCTTTTTCAGCTTTTAAAAAACATTCTGAGATTAGTACTATAGAACTGAGATTAACGCTATAGCAGTAATCTTAGTTTTTAAAAAGGCCAAAAAAGAACATGCCATGCAAAAAAAGCAGGGAGAAAAAGTGTGGCACTGTTTGAAATGGCCAGAGTATTTCAGATCACTTTAGAGAGGGCCCATTAGTGGATTGAAATCACATGTATGATACCTCAGCTCCATTTTGCTTTACTCAGAATCAGGTCAACAGCAGATAACATTTAGTTTAGAATGGTAATCTGAAAGGGTCCTAAGCAATTTACCTGAATGGGGCTAAATTAAATACTGCTTCTGTGCTTCTCCCTGTTGTACCTTTGTACTTTCAACATGGCTTCATGAGGATTCAGAACTTACCCAGGGTTCTTAACAAGACAAACTGCATCCCGAGGGCAAAAGGCCGCTCACCATCATCTACTGACCTGAAAAGGGCCCAGGAGAGAATTTAAAGAGTTAAAACTAGGATAACAACACTGTGAAGTACCTGTCTTCAGTCTTTAAGCACTTCTTTAACCCCCCTTTTTGTATAAGCCAATAAAGTGAACCCATTTGCCCAAATGCCATAGATATTGCACAAGCAGACACCAAGCCAGTATAACAGAAAATCAGTCTCTGAACCAACAGAAAGAAATGTGCCTGCAGCTGAGGGACCACAATGAAAAACATCTTGTGTAGCCTGACTCGACAAATGTGTGCATCTTGCTTTATCTTCCATTCCTTTATTTTCCCATCTTTAAAGAATTCAGGGTGGGCTAACAAATCCACATTCTAACCTCCTATCCAATAAAACTCACAAGGCTGACCACCTCTTTCCATTTTGAGGTCTTAAAAAACTCTTAAACATTGTTAATAATACAATTGTCAAAAGAGGTAAACAGTGGCCAAGCCCTTCTATGTAACATATAGGTGAAAAGATGACATGTCAGCTTTATGGTGTAGTGGCTAGAGCAGCGATACCCAACCAGGGTTCTGTGGTACCCGGGGGTGCTGTGAGCATGTCCCAAGGGTACCGCGGCAACGCTACTGGCCCCCCTCACTTTTGTGGTGTCTCCCGCCGGGGCCAGCAAGGACATGAAGCTGACCCAGGAGGCAGAGCCTGCCGCAAGGTCAGCAGCCAATTCCTGCACCCCCCTCTCCCCAGTGCTTCCCTTCGTCCTGGGAGGGGAAGGTGGGGGGGTGGCAAGCAGGAGCACTGGGAGGGGAAGGTGGGGGGATGGCAGGGGTATCGTGAGATATGAAGAGTGAGGTCAAGGGTACCGTGATGTCAAAAAGGTTGGGAAACACTGGGCTAGAGGGTTGAACTGGGAGTGAAAAAGCCCAGGTTTAAATTCCAGTTTGCTATGAAACTTACTAGGTGATCTTGGGCAAGCATCTCTCTCTGTTATGCTAACCTAGGTTGTTGTGAGGATAAAATGGAGAAGGAGAGAACTAAGTGTACCACCTTGAGCCCCTCAGAAGTAGGGCAGGCTAAAAATACATAGATGTATCACTCCTTCCCCTCTTTAAAGGAAATTTATTTTGTACGCATCTGACATTTCCCAATTTGCTCTGGCAGTCTGGGATTCTGCTTGGCACAATCACAATGTCTGATAATGTCCAACAATACTTTATATAACATAGAACTGTCAAAAATCCGCTTTCAAACAGTAGCTAACCAGCTGCCTTTGCAGGTCAGCAAACAGGGTACAAGAAGCCAAGGTGTTCCCATCCTAGCACTAGTATTCAAAGGCTTTCCTTTATTCACTATGTTAGTAGCTGTTGATGAACCTATCCTTCATGAATTTGCCTTACCCTCTTCAAATGGTATCTGTGCTCACGAGAATCGCTGCCTCCTCTAGCTATGTATTTCATAAATTAACCATTAATTCACATACTTCCTTTTGTCCTTCCTGAATCTATGGTACAGAATCAACTCTATTAGGTGCTCCCAAGTTCAAGTATTATGGGACAGGAATAAAAAGGTCTGTCCACTTTGAACACCTTCTGCTATATCCCCTCTTAGTTGTTTTTTTCTAAACTAAAACTTAGCAGCCATGAGAAAAATGCTTAGGGTTTCTGTGTGATGTGTCAGATTTTTGCAAAAGGAAGGAATTTAGAAATGTGAATGCTTTTTTATAAAGCAATTGACGATACAACTGCTGAAGGACATTAGTCAAATCAAAGAGTCTACCATGCCAACACCTGAGGGTGGTTTTTCAGAAAAATGGTTCAGTGGATTCACCAACTGTGAACCCAGTCCCTCTGTACTTTCCATTTCCTTCTTGCTTCCAAGTTCACTTGTAAAATGCAAATAGGCACCCCATCCTAACTCAGGAGTGTTAAACATGACTTGCCCCAAAACTGATGATGATACAGACACTGGCTTTATAGTAGGTGACTGCTAATGTTTCAGATGCCTCTCACCTGAGTGTTACTATGATTGCAGATGGCTGGGCACATGCTGTGATAAGCGTAACTATGAAGAGGAAAACAAGGAATGGGATAAGCGTATTGCAGGTTCGGTCGCACTTTCCGGACACAGCGTAACCATTCTCATTGAGATACGTTTTGACAATCACCACTCTTAGCTGGCTGCGCTGTCCCACCGTAGGTGGTGTGATAACTTGTCGGCTTTGAACACAGGCACATTCTGTGTAATTCCTTACCTGCGAAATGCAAGAGAAGAAGCATCAAACACCAACATTTTTTGTCGCATTTTTACTAGGAAACAATACTGAATATAGGCAAAATGACATGGGCTTCCCGATTCTATGTCTTACAATGCTAATGAAGAGAGAAATGACAGAAAGCCTTAATCTCTTTCCCCGTCCCACCCACACTATTTTCATGTTATGTCATATTTGAGATTCAAGTCCAGGAACACCTTAGAGACCAGCCATATTTTCAGGGTATGAGCTTCAGATACTCGAAAGCTTATACCCAAAAATCTTGTTGGTCTCTAAAGATGCTACTAGACTCGAAAGTAGCTTTTTTTCCTGCAGACTGACCTCTGAAACAATGAGAATGTACATTTGCAGAGGTCGTGTGAAATTTTGTCACATCAAAGCCCACAGGAGAAGTCAGAACAGATGATCAAAACCAAGGAATTTAGACCTTCTGAGATACAACATTTGTCAGGTGAAGTTCAAAGGAAGGCATAAGGTAATACCAGGATGCCCCAAGCCTTTTGAGCCTGTGAGCATCTTGGAAGTGAGAGGAAGTGATGATAATCACCCCAAACAACTGCCATGGAAGGTAGAGCCAAACCCAAAATCTCCCTTCTCACTTTGAAAAAGACTCTCAGGAGAATAAAGAGAAATGAAGGGAAGCCTGGCAGAGAGTGAGAACGAGTCTGAGGAATAAAGGGGGAAGGAAAGTCTGAAGGGTGAATTAAACCACAAGCTAAGAAGTAGAATTGGTTTTTACACCCCGCTTTTCTCCACTACAAAGAGTCCCAAAGCAGCTCCCAATTGCCTCCCCCACAACAGCAATTTTGTGAAAAAGTTGGGGCTCAGAGAGTTCTGAGGAAACTGTGGCTAGTCCAAGATCACCCAGGAGGCTGCATATGGAGGAGTGGAGAAACAAACCTGGTTCTTCAGATTAGAATCCACTGTTCATGTGAATGAGCAGGGAACCAAACAAGGTGCCAAGATCCTCTATGGATGCTATTATATGGAAAACACTTTTTTATGAATAAGGGCAGCCAAAGCCATGCCTTTCATTGGTCATGATTACTTTCTGAAAAGCTTAGTAGACACCAGGGGAGATGCCTGCAGGTCTTGTGGTATCTATGAACACCACACTGGGGAACCCTGGGTTAGATACTATTAGAACTGGGCAGATCATGAGATGCTGGAGGACTCACCAGCATAAGAGAACAAGAAAAACTTGACTATTCATGGACTAGCAATTAATGAGCAGGGAAATGGAGGTCACATTAAAACAGACAAGGGAGGCTTGTTCCAGCTTAGCAGGTGACTGCTCAAACAATCTAGAAAAGCACAAGGATACAGGAAATCACTACAATACAATAAAGGCAATGAGGAGTAAGGTATTTGAACTGAGGAACTCTCAAGACCTTTCCATCAACAGAAAAGACTCAGAGCTCACTCCCTGTTGATTTCACATCTGGTCAGGTTGGAGACAAAACGTACTGCTTCTACCAGATTGGATCTGTTGCCAATGAAACATAAAATAGCAGTGCGGGGCTGAATGGCTAATAATAGGGTCTGGGTCTCAACAACTGCCCAACCAAGCCAGCTACCAACAACATGACAGCAGGAACCAACTATTGTGTATCCTGTTAAGGAATCTAGAAGCTTGACTTGAAAAGTCTGCCATCATGGGCATGAGCCTCACAACTCACAAAATCCAAATGTATTGTCTTCTGATGAGAGGAAGCATCCTTGTACCAAGCCCTGAGAAGGAGACCATTTGAGATATTTATGACAAGGCAAGGGCCACTGTTTTGGAGAAGCAGATATTATTGGAGAAATACCCATGGTTATTAAGAGCATGTTTAAGAAGATCTTTTTTAAGAGCGTAGAGCATTTTCTTACAAGCTGGTAAGAACAGAAACACTGGATTTCTTGAAGAAATGGGTAGTTATTCTGATTAAAAGGAATACACTCTTTTTAAACCTACGCATTGCATCCTGGATTTTGTTCTAAAGCATCACTGATCAAGGCTGGGACAATTACTTAGATGGGATGAAACTCTCATAAACTAACAGGTTGTTAGGGAGAAATGCCAGAATGAACTGTTTATGTAACCCCCATGCCCAGAATGGGTTGAACGAGCAAGGGGGTGGAGACTCAGAGCAGCAGAAAGGCTGCAGAGCTCTTTGGAGAAGACAAGGCTACCAGACTCGGACCTTGATTTCTATAAGCCCTTAACACCTTGTTAAGGTAAACTGCAATATTGTTGGGAACTACTGGGAAGGTAGTTGTTTTTGCTATGTTGTAAATGTTGGAGTTTATTGTTTCAGGGCTTCTTTTTGTGGTTGTAATGGGTGAGAGTTCTCCTGGAAACCTTCATCATGTTGCATCCTGTTCATCAAGCCCTTGGAGTCTTCAGGAGCCAACCCACTTGCAAAGAAGAATTGGACTTGGCAGTATCAGTGGACTGTAACTAGAAGGACTTGAAATGCAACCTGAACAGGACCTTGAATTGTAATGTTAAATGTTGATGTTTAATGTTATTTGTAAAGAGAAGTAAACTGTTTTGTTTAAATTTGGTTCTTTGCAACTCCTTCCAAGTACTGCCCCACAGAATCCACAAGCTGAGGTTACATTTACACTGGAATAAAGTTATGGCAGACACTTGCCTCACTGTACAACACATCATTGTGTGGTAGTTGAGTGACTGACTCACCCCTGCAGTATGATTTCCACTGTTGGTACAGCCAGCCAGGCAAGGGTTGAAATATGTGATTCCATCTGACCCACAGACAGGTTCATATTCATGGATTTTGCAGCCACAGTTGACATTACAGCTACCAGTTAGATTCCTATGTGCCATGGTGAGAGTTGGACTGCAAAAAGGCAAGTGCAGTACATGTTAACAGCAGAAAATGATAACCATATGTGAACATTTTTCCAACGAGCACAGAAATATATATAATATTTCAAAATTACAAAGAAATGGTGCAGCCATGCACCTTTCTTCTGGTGAATGCATGCTCCGTACGACCCCACCAGTAGCCCCAGTGCTTGGTGTGGAACATGTTTAAAACATGAAGAAGACGAATGGGCAGCAAATGTCCATGGCTGAATAAGCACTGAGACTTGCTAAAATTGTTAAACCTTTAGAAGAACACTCCTTATGAAACAAAAATCAGCCAGACTTCTACAAACAGAACCATTCAGATGGGTGGGGGAGTGAATGGGTAAACATTACTTCCTTAACCTTCAAAAAACAAAACTCATCCTTGACAAATCCCTACCAAACACTTGAATAAGCTTTGCAGACAAGCTGTATGTATATAAATATGCAGTTTGCCCGACAGCACATGGTATTCAAAGTCTGATGTATGGGTTTAGGCGCCTGGTGATGACCTTTCTCTTCAGCCAGGCATGTGGTTAGTCTTCCTGGATGCCCCCTCCACGAAGCTGCTGGTTGGGAGGGTTAGAGTTGGGTTTTTAACTTTTGTCGGCTGGGTTTTTAACAGATGTATTTATTTAACGGGATGTTTTCAATGCTATAGCTGCCTAGAGATCCTATATATAGATGGAGTATAAATGTAAATGAATAAATAAATAATATTGCTAGCACTGATGCTGAGATATAATGCACGGAATGTCCTTGTGCTTTCTGATGACATTGGAAAATTAAAGCACATCAGCAAACTCAAGGCTGAATGTGTCAACTTAAATTTGCAGGATGTTTTTTTAACCTGAAGCTTCCAGTAGTTTTCCATTTTCTGCAGTCAATTGTGAGCACTCAGAGTAAGCACAAGATAATCAGAAAAAGAGCGGGAGGTCAGCTATTACCCAGAGCTGAACGCTGCATTTTATACTAAACCATCCTGTCATAGCCATTTCCCCAACTTCTTCTCACTGTACTGGCACTCTGTGCAGCCTTAGGATGCATGCGTCTCAAAAAGCAAGGCTATTTATTGTGCTTGGCTTAGCTCAAATAACAGGTTTTTTATATAAAGAATCCACATTTGATCCCATACACAAGGGACAAAACACTGGCATAAGTGGGGCATGGGGGGGGGGAGAAGAGGAGGAGGAGGAGGATTAGTATTAGTTTGGATTTATACTCTACCTTTCTCTCCTGGAAACTCCTTCTCTCCTCTCTGCACAACAAGCACCTTGTGAGGTAGGTGGGGCTGAGAGAGATTGAAGAGAACTACGACAAGCCCAAGGTCACTCAGCAGGCTTCATGTGGAGGAGTGGGGAAACAAATCCAGTTGGCGAGATTAAGAATCCATTGCCATTGTTGAGGAGTGGGGAATCAAATCTGATTCTCCAGATTAGAGTCCACCCCTCTTCACCACCACACCACACTGGCTGATGCCAGGGAGCTGTGCAGCTACAGCAGCCACACCTGCCGGCACACCCTCTGCTGCTGTAAAGAACTACAATTCTCCATTGTTCTCGTGGGAGGGGGAAAAATCACTGCTACATTTCTATGCATGTACAACCTAAAAAAGAAAAAAGTCACTTACCCTGTGGTGTATGGTATATTAATGCCGCCTAGATTAATACTTTCACATCCAACAATGAAGAGTGTTGAAAAGCACAGCAAGGACACACCGCTGCAGATCATCGCCAGTTTGGCAGACTCTCTGGCACCAAGTTTGAGTTTTTTAATAATGTACCCTCCAATAACAATACCAACACCAGCACTTGGGACAATGATCACACCTGGATTAATGGAAAGAACAGAATTAAAATATTTACTGTAAACCCTGAAAAAAAAAGATTTTCACCCAGAGATGCTATATTTCCACACTATCAACCATGTTGTTTAAAGCCCACTTTTTTCAAACAGTGACCAATGTAAAGGGCTGGAGAACGTGTGCCCTGCGCCCCTCCATGCCCCCGCCACACCTCAGAATGCCCACACCATGCCAACACACCGATGCATGCCCAGTGTGTCATGCCTCCCCGCCCCCTTGGCGCTATGCCATTGCCAGTGTGTACCACTCAGATCACAGGGAGAAAGGCACAAATTCTTGTAAAGCTTTACATGCATATACCAAAATTCCCTGCATGTAAAATTTAGTCTTTGGTCAAACAAGGATTCTACTCCAGACTTTTCCATAACATACTCATATTATGTGCCTAGGAACATTTTTGCCATGGGAAAGCATTTCATCCTGTGAACTCCTACTTGCAACTGAACATGGTATAGCCCAAGGCACAAGTTTACCAGTGCATCTGCTATCTCTGAAAATTAGGCTTAATTCTCTCCAAGCAAACAAGTGTCAGAATTTTAAATACCTTGCAATGATGTCAAAAGATTAATAAAAGCCTCCTTATGATTTTCCCAGAGGCGGCAGAAACACTATAAATAGAAGTATTGTTAGGCACAACAGAAATATTGCTTTGTTTTTACACTTGCCTAAGAGTGAAACATGCTCCAAGTGTTGTGGTAAAATGTGTGCAATTCAGATGGGAAATGATACAATTTTGGAGTCAAACGGGGCATTTAATTTATATGACTGAGAATTATCTTAAAGACTGTTATTAACTTTTTAACAATCCACCTTGTCAAAAAAGATTTTAATAATAATACAACTTTGAACATTGTATTTGTTTTCCTTCACAATAAACTGTTTGTGATCACAGAAACTCTTTAAGTGTCAGACCTATTAACTGCATAGCAGGTGCACATCAGGAACTGATTGGTTCTGAGCTGTGGTTTCACAATAAGCTGAACAGTAATGCAGCATACTCAAGTGATGTCACAGAAAAAAGAAGTAGAGGTGGGGGGTAAGGTATGGGTTAGTAAAGATACCCATCAGGATCCACTACCTAGGCAAAACAGGTATTAGCAGAATTAGGTGCTTCTGCCCATTTTTGCCACAAGGACATTTTCCAGGACGTTATGATTTGCTATCTAAACACATACTGAATGAATCAGAAGTCCAGCTCAGCTACTCATAGCATGTTTCAGTTGGTGTTAGCTTAGAAAAGTGACATGTACCTTTCCTAATTACTTCCCTGAGCAATAATTTGAGTTAGGTATTACCTATATATCGGGGTGGCCAACCTATGGCACTCCAGATGTTCATGGACTACAATTCCCATCAGCCTCTGCCAGCATGGCCAGTCAGCCATGCTGGCAGGGGCTGATGGGAACTGTAGTCCATGAACATCTGGAGTCCCATAGGTTGGCCACCCCTGCAATATTATGGCTTCAAAACAGGTTTGCGTATTTCAGCACAAAGTGATAGTGACAATTACTGAAGCCCAGAGTATATCTAACTGTGATAGTAGGCCTTATGACTTATGTTAATAAGATGTAACGTTGGAACTCTCATTAAGCAGCTAATTTTCATAAGGAATGGCACCAATAAATCAGAAATGACAAACTGGCCTACTGACAAACTTTGGCTGGGGTCAATGGCCATGGTTCAAAACAAAATAAGAAATGGAAGAAGAAAGCTTTTCTTCCAAGGAATCAAAATGCTTTTTCACCGCATAGATTCCACAGCACCACCCAACAGCCATATAATTCCTGTCACACTTGTTTATATTTATTTCTGCCTAGGGACTTTGGTGATGGGCAGGGGGAAAAATGTACAGTAAATTAGTCGTTCTTAATTGCTGCATTTTAACTTAAATTATTTACAGTCTATTATATAACTGTTATTTTATGTTGTTCACCACCCAGAGCCCTTCGGGGGTTGGGCGGTCTATAAGACTGAGAAATAAATAATAATAAATAAATAAATAAATAAATAAATTTCAAGAGATACCCAGAAAAGCATATTTTTGTATCCTTACTGACAAAGAACTCTTTAAGTGATCTAAGTTGGCCCATGAGAATATATTCACTTACCAATATCTACCTTATTCCTGGGACTGACATTAACAAGATTTCACCTATATAATGTTCTATCTATCCTGACTTTTATATTTTAAAGAATATACATAATGCCAGGCAATGATGTCATCATGGTTTTTGAATACCCCATAAAGCATAGTAATATCATTCAAAAGGTTAAGGAAGCTTCTGTACTAGTCTGTCAATCAAAATAAAGCCTTTATTTACATATATAACGTACAACCTCTGTGCCCTATGGAGGTGTGTTCAGGGCTCTTCCCATTTCCCATTATATCAATTTTACAAGACTTTTCTCCTTCACCTTCTTGCATGAACATATCCAGACGTACAAGGTGTCTACTATTTGCTTTTACTTTTCCTGACACCAGATCTTGCCCAATTGCTTCCATTGCTACTCTTCAGTCTTTGCTATATAGTTTTAACTCCTGATGCTAGAACTGTAGCTTTGGAATATAAAGAATGTGGATTTCCATTCAAGGATTCTTGAGCAATAACATCTTGCCAACCTACAATATACCTCAGTCTGTTTTAGTTTTGCTAAATGGTTCTTTATGAGAACAGTTTTGATTTCTTTTATTAGTCTGATATGTTGCCCTTCCCCTTGCAGGCTCAGGGCAGCTTCCAACATTTTGTAAATACAGAGAATAACACCAGAATACAGTTCAATGTTAAAGCCTAATCTAAAAATCAATGGCGACAGATATATAACCGCTCAGATCCAAACTGAAAGGAAAGGGAGCAGGGAGGGGAGGCCAGCAATGGAAAACTGTAGCTGCCTCAACAGTGCCTGATGGAACAGTTCTGTCTTACAGGTCCTGCGGAACTGCATCAAATCCCGCAGGGCCTGAGTCTTCCATTAGGTTGGGGCCAGGGCTGAGAAAGCCCTGGCCCTGGTTGAAGATAGCTGGCCATCTTTCAGGCCAGGGACCACCAGTACATTGTCATTTTCTGAGCGCAGTGATCTTTGGGGGAGATGGTCCATAGGTAGGCTAGTCCCAGACTGCTTAGGGCTTTGAAGGTGAGTATAAAACCTTCAACCTGATCTGGTAGCCTACCCATAGCTAATGCAGATGGTGGAGCACTGGTTAAATATGTGCCTGCCATGGAGTCCCAGTAAGGACCTGTGCTGTGGCATTCTACACCAGCTGGCATTTCCAGAGCAGACCCAAGGCAAACCCTGCATAGATAAATTGCAATAATCCGATATAGATGTGACTGTTGCATGGATTATTGTGGCCAGGTTGGCTTGGGACAGATAAGGGGGCAATTGTTTAGCCTGGCGGAGATGGTAAAAAGCAAGGCAAGTTATGTCAAGAAGGCAAGTTATGTCAAGAAGGCATCAAGGAGCACAACCAGGCACTTGGAAGTTAGTGTAGGCCTCATTTACATGCTATCAAGAGTCAGCAGTTGGCAGTCCTCTCCTGACCATCTTCAACCAGCCACAGGACCTCCACCTTAGCTGGATGTGGTTCAACTGACTCTCTTTCAACCATTCCACCACAGCCTTCAAGCAACTGGCCAATACTTGGAGCAGCATCAAGCAGGATCAGCAGATATAGCTGGGTGTCAACAGCAGATTGGTGACACCCCAGCCAAAACTCCAGACCAACCCAGCAAGAGGGCACATATAGATGCTGAATAATATCAGTGAGAGAACTGCCCTTTGAAAGACTCCACAGAACAAGAATGGCATGTAGATAGTCTCTCACTGATTGCTACCCTCTGCCCCTGATCCTGGAGAAATAAGCAAAGCCACTGAAATGCTGACCTACGAACTCCAGCATCACAAGGTGGCTGGCCAAGATTTTATGATGGATCAAGTTGAACACTGCTGTCAAGTCTAGCAATAACTGTAGCCTCAGTCCAGATGTCACAGGAAGTCATCCATGAGGACAGTCAGAGTGATCTCTGTCCCATGACCAGCATGGAAACAGGATTGGAAAGGGTCCTAGGTCCTAGGCAGCAGGAACCAGTGGACATTGTCTACTTGGATTTCCAAAAGGCTTTTGACAAAGTTCCTCACCAGAGACTGTTGAGAAAACTCAGCAATGAAGGAATAAGAGGGGAAGTCCTCCTATGGATTAAAAACTGGTTGAGGAACAGGAAACAAAGGGTGGGTATAAATGGGAAGTTCTCACAACGGAGAGATGTAGGGAGTGGTGTCCCCCAAGGATCCGTTTTGGGACCAGTGCTCTTTAACTTATTCATAAATGACCTGGAAGTAGGGGTGGGTAGTGTGGTGGCCAAGTTTGCAGATGATACCAAATTATGTAGGGTGGTAAGAACCACCAAAGGATTGCGAAAGAGCTCCAAGCGGACCCTTGATAAATTAGGTAAGTGGGCTAAGAAATGGCAAAATGCAGTTCAATGTAGCAAATGCGGTAAGTGATGCACATAGGGGCAAAAAATCCAAACTTCACATACATGCTACAGGGATCAGTGCTATCAGTCACAGACCAGGAAAGGGATTTGGGCGTCTTAGTTGATAGTTCCATGGGAATGTCAACTCAATGCATGGCAGCTGTGAAAAAGGAAAACTCTATGCTGGGGATAATTAGGAAAGGAGTTGATAATAAAACTGCAAGGGATTGTCTTGCCCTTATATAAAGCAGTGGTGCGACCGCACTTGGAGTAATTGTGTTCAGTTCTGGTCACCACATCTCAAAAAGGATATCGAAGAGATAGAAAAAAGTGCAGAGAGGAGAAGCCAGGATGATTGAAGGATTGGAGCACCTTCCTTATGAGGAGAGGCTGCAGCGTTTGGGACTCTTTAGTTTGGAGAGGAGACGTCTGAGGGGGGATATGATTGAAGTCTATAAAATTATGCATGGGACAGAAAATGTTGACAGAGAAATTTTTCTCTCTTTCTCACAATACTAGAACCAGGGGGCATCCATTGAAAATGCTGGGGGGAAGAATTAGGACTAATAAAAGGAAACACTTCTTCACGCAACGGGTGATTGGTGTTTGGAATATGCTGCCACAGGAGGTGGTGATGGCCACTAACCTGGATAGCTTTAAAAGGGGCTTGGACAGATTTATGGAGGAGAAGTCAGCAGCAGCAGCTGCAGGCCATTGCTTTCACATCCTGCATGTGAGCTCCCAAAGGCACCTGGTGGGCCACTGCGAGTAGCAGAATGCTGGACTAGATGGACTCTGGTCTGATCCAGCAGGCTAGTTCTTATGTTCTTAAGTTTCCACCAGAAAAGCCTGGATATATCAGTCACTGCCATTACATTAATTTTTTAAAAAAGAAGTTAGGACAATTCATTTGGAATCGTATTAGAAACCAAAAAAAGGTGACTACACTCTTTTTCTTATAGTATGATTTTTAAATTGTGTGTGTGGGGGGGTTCTTTCTTTCTTTCTTTCTTTCTTTCTTTCTTTCTTTCTTTCTTTCTTTCTTTCTTTCTTTCTTTCTTTTTTTGCTGCTCCAGTGATAAAATTTAGGTTTTTGTGTAAGTTAAGTGCATATGTAGGAGACAGATTATGAAAATAAAGTCTCTCAACAGCTGTTGACTATGATGGCTACAATTGGGATATGCATGTGTACCGGAAGCATCTCTCTAAGTTATGGGATGATCTTGCTTGTGACTGTCACTGCTGAAGATAAAAGACTGGATTAGATGGCCCTTATGTTTGATGCAGGTCAGCAATTATGTTCTTATGAACTTCAGTTTAAATAACCTAACAGCAGTGCAGAGGTGTAGCTCCAAGGGAAAGGGGGGGTGATGCACCGGGCGCATGCCCCTGTGGGGGTGGTGGCGCGGGCGTTCTGGGGGCATGGTGGGGTGTTCTGGGGCTGGGGCGGAGGATGTACCAGTGCACCGGGAGCTTTTCCCCCTTTGCTACGCCTCTGCAGCAGTGCCAATAAGAATAGCTACAGTCAGAGCTGAGATGAAAAGTATGATATGGATGGACCATTTGGCTACTGAGTGGGTGAGTCAGATATGCTAGAACAGTAAAATGGCTTTTAAGATGTTAATAATCAGTTCACATGCCAGCGTTGCATATTCCCTCCTTTATCTCTTCCTCATCCCCAATAAGAAAGCTTCAGCGTACGATAGATATTACAAGACATTATTATAAATTGTTCCAGAGTGATTGCAAACATAAAAAGAAAAGCTAGAAACAGCACTGCTGAAAGTCCTTCCACTGGTCCTCTTCCTGTAAAAGAACCCTGACAAAGTTTCCTGATTAACAGGCAAAGCCTTACCAGTATAAATGCTGGCATTGGAAGCTGGGATGCCAAACTGTGACTCGATGAACTTGGGAATGAAGGTAATGAAAGCAGTAACAATGGCACACTCAGCTGTGTATGACAAACTCACAAAAAGGAATGTCACGTTGCTTAAGATCCTGACAGCTGCTCTTGGAAGCTCTACAAAATGACAACAACAAAATGCCACATGAATGTTATACATAATGAATGGGAAATGAAACCAATTTTGGCTTGCTTGGAAATGAATTATAGAGAATGTTACCCACACAATTACAACATGATTCTTCCTATGGGTTTCAATATCTGGATACAAAAGATCATCGCTTTTGGTACAATGCTTCCAAAATGCACAGTGTGCTCACACAAGTCACACCTACACCTACACATGCGGCTGAGATAGGTATGCTGAGTTCAGTTCAGCAGTACATTGATGCTGAAGGATAAGATGTTATGCTGCAGTTTTGGGGGCCCCTATTATGGCTACTTTTACATTCAGGTGAACAGAAGCAATGCTGTCATGGGCAGGAGCCCCGGTATAGATTCCTGATACAAGTCCATGGCATCTCATATTACCTTAGCATGAGAACATTCCTCCAGGGTAAGATGACTGCCCTGATTTGTGGATAGAAAATTAGGTGGCCTAACTTATGGATAGACCAATCAATAAAATACTTTCCATGTTACAGTTTTACTTCTGGGAACATTCGGAGACTGAAAATGAGAGAAATGGCCATGTGCCGTAAGTCTGCCACCATGTCTAATAAATGTCACTGCATGTCCAGGGTATTAAAATCACTATTTCAACAACAGCACTCCCATCAGGAAAGTGGTGACACATTTGGTAGAACATGTAGGATTGAACACTGTATGGCTCGTGGAATCCAGAAAATAGATTTCTTTGTATCTCAGCAGTTTTTAACAAGTATGTCTTTCTTACAATTACGATCACTGGACCTCCTTGTCAAGAACATTCAGCTTCACTTTCCAAATTTTTCTGCTCATTATCTCTTAGCAACTCCTCTCCTGACTCTTGGCCAGTCAGCCTTACAGCGTCCACCTTACCAGGCTATGGAATCCTTCCCTTTCTATCCTGAAAATCCCTCCCCCTTATCCTTTGGTAACTTTTGATTTCATTTTAGGCAGTTTCACACCTATCCCTTCTCTCTGCATTCATTTCTCTGGACTGCTCACATTGGAGGTTCACAATTTGTATGAAAGCATAACTTTACTTGGGCATTAAATCCATACAACTAAACACCAGGACTGTGCAAATATGATGGTTTTCTTGGTTTGCTACACATAAATTGCTAGTTGTGCTATTGCCACTAAGAAGTTCAGTCCCACTGTTATAGCTACCATCATTTTGCCTCCCCTCTTTCCAGTCTATATCTTAATAGGGAAACAGGGTCATTTGCAGGTTAAATATATGTCTCCCTTCCATTAGTTTTTTCTATGGGACAGAGGAGTAGCTGGGCCAGAGCGTGCCCGGTACACACTCTGTGTTTTCCGTCTCCCCTGCCCACAGCATCCTGTCCCTCCCCACCCCCACCCCTTACCTTAGTGCAGGCTGGAGAAGCAGACTATTCCCTTCAGGCTGAAAATGGCCTTATGGGAACTACACTTCCCATGAGACCCTGGGGCTCGCAAGGTCTCCTGGGAAGTGTAGTTCCCACCAGGCCATTTTCAGCCTGAAGGGAACAGGCCGTGTCTCCAGCATGCACTGTTTCACGAAGGCAAGGGAGGTGGGAGGGGGGCGATTTTTCGCTCCCCAGGTGCACGCCCGGTGCAACACGCACCCACTGGCCCCCTGGTAGCTCCGCCTCTGCTATAGGACACTTATTGTGCCATGTGATATTTATTTACAGTACACTACAGTATAGGCACTAGACTCAAACGATCCCTACTTCGGAATCTGGGTTCTAATTCAATACATGAAGGAGACTCTTTTCACATGCATGGCCTGACATTAGGGTCAATTTGGATAACAGTTTTTCACTTGTGGCAGAGAAGACTAAGAAAACTCACTCATGAGCAAGTCATCCATTTATGAGAAGTCTGGGATCTGTTTTCAACAAGAGTACGCTGCAACCACTACCAGACACTTGGTGAAAACTCTTGCGGTCACAGAGATGCTGAAGGACAGCACCTTGTATTGATAGTGGGCAGCTCTCACAGCAAACTGCAGAAACCAATGATGTTGAGATCAGATGGACATATATAATTGGACCCTGAACAGATGTAAACCAGGCTCCTGGTTGGAGAGTCACTTCTCAGAACCTTTTGACCTTGATCAATTAATTTGTTGATGTCTCTCAGACCAAGGATAGAGTGGAAGCCTCCATCCTTCTTTGGGATAATGTACTGACATTGAAAACCCAGCCCACTTTGGAATGAGGTTTAGAATCTGTATCTCTTCTTGAAGTACAAAGTTTAACTACCAATTGAAAACAGTATTGGGTGGGATATACAGTAAAGTAAGAAAAAAATAACTCAATTATGACAGTTATATACCCAACAAGACTCAGTTTAGTCTTATCTCTTGCAAGTCAGCCAGACATCAGCCAAAGAAACACTGGCCATGTTTGCTGTAGGGAGCTCTCATAGAGTATTGATAGACAAGTAATTCTCTATCTAGGCTATGGGGAAAAATATATTTTTTCATATAACTGTGATGTGCTGCAGAAGTCCCCACAAAACACAACCGCCCTCAATTCCAAAAATATATTTGCAAAGTAAAAATCCAAGTCTTCATTACAGACTTCCAAAGCTCAAAGCTTTTATTCTAGAAAACTAAACTAGGTCTGAACTAGTGATAAGCAAATGGATTTTAAAAAAACCATATCCCCAAGGTGGGAGCGGGGAGTGGAGCAAGAAAGGAATTTTTTAGGCAGCTAAATCTGCAGAATTGCTAAGTGAACAATTATAATGCTGCAATGTCAAAACAAGGAAAAGGTTACATTGTGAGGTAAAGCTGAAACTGCACCAATATTCATGCCGATGCCTGCAAAATGATGATGTTGTTTCATGCTGATGCCAACACTAGGATAACAAACAGCACAGGAATTACAATGATGAAGGTTAAAAGGAAAACCGTTTATGCCATAGGACAGTCACACTGGAGAAAATTCTACCTAAAGAAGCACCTTCTTCCACACATTCGCCATTCTAATAAAGAGAAGACTATGCTCTCTTTCTACACAATGGGGTACCAAAGAAGTTTAGACCACTCTCCACTCTTCCATTTTATCCTCTCAACAACCTTGTGAGTTAAGTAAGGCTGAGAATGTGCAACAGGCCCAAGGTCACCCATTGAGCTACCACAGCAGAGTACAGATTTGAGCTTGAATCTCCCAGATCGTAGTCTGACACTCTAGCCACTACGCCACATTAGCTTTCATGGGGTGACTGTTGTAAAACAGCAGCAAGCAGCTAGGCCTGGGTAAGTCAGAAGTTGCTACTTGGACTTTTCTCAGGTTGGTAGAAATACCTATTTGGTCTGTTTATGGTCCCAATCTTTGGATTTAATTGAGAATTATATATTGAGGATATATATATATATATTGATATTTACAATGATGGGGTAAAATACAATTATGTGATACAATAGAAATAAAATTGAAAAATGCTAAAATCTCTTCCAATGCTCTTGCAACTAATCACAATGTTTGCAGCTATAGCAACAGCACCAATCTCTTAAAATTCAATGGTTAGATTAACATGAATGAACAGTAAGTTATCTGGCTGTAACCAAAAGTATAACACAATAGCAGATAAAAATAATAGGAACAGAGAGAGCAGAAAAATTAACATTTCTTTCCCTCAGCTCTCTGGATTTTTTTTCCAATTCTAAATCAGAAGTAAGTAAAACCTGACATCACATGGGGCACTGAAGTTAGGTTTTGCTGCATATTAAGAATTTGTTTTAATAAATAATTTTATATCCCAACCTCATGTTCTTCACAGTACTGCTTCGGTGACTATGCTCCACTATAGGAGCTTTGCACACATCAACAGAATATTTTAAAGCTCACTTCACACAAAATGACAAGATCAACAACTGCCCACTCACATACATTCTTTGGTGGCTCCCATTTTGTGGAACAGCCTGCCTGAGGAGTCAGGAAGGCTTCCATGCTTCTATCATTCTGCAAAATGTGCAAAACAAAAATGTTCAGGAGAGCATTCTGACAGTTCCATTGATCTGTAGAGGGGCAGAATGGTCCAGAAGGGGGCCTTCACCTGGAAGTGGGTACTGCATTGCCTGTTCCTTTATCATAACACTCTGCACTGTATTGCTCACCCTATGTTGGCCTCAGCTGTTGACTGGTCGCACTGTCATTTAATTTTGTATTCTGACTCCTAGTTCATTGTTCAGTTGCATCGTTTATTATATATCTTTTACTATATGGTCATCCTGTCGCTCACTTTCCTCAGTTTTGTAATTCTAGTCCTACAGCATTATCCATCCAACGTCCTATATTGTATGATTTTTTTAAAGTTTTTCTCTCTGTGTGTGTTTACGTGTGCTGTTTAATCCAACTTGAATCTCAGTGAGAAAGGTGGGCTATAAATAAAATAGAATAAATGCCATTCAAAACACATTTTACCTTTAACATTCTTTCCAAAATCCAGTGAAGCAGGAACTTCATTGTCTGCTTGGCTTTTGCTGTTTGCCTTCTCTTTCACAATTTCATCATCGCTTGAAATATCAGAGTTCTTCATCTTTTTCTTCTTCTTTTTCTTATGGCGAGGGGGAAGTTTTTTTGGGAAGGTAAACATTGGGAGTATCACAAGGAGCATGGCAATGGCACAAAGGAGGAATCCACTCCACCTAAGGAAGGAGATTAAAAAGTAACTTGCATATTTGGTGTAATGCAAACAGTCACAGAACACACAAAAATAGCTACCATACTCTGTAACTTGTATTTATTTTAAATGATCTCTGCTGTGCAACTCTTAAGACTGTTCAAAATGCAGCTTACCAAAATTTCTAAAATAATATACAGTAAAAAATTATATATACACACACAGAGAGAGATATACATACATACAGTAAAGCCAAATTAAATGAAAATCTTAACTTTATCATCAGAGTAAAATAATAAAACAGGTGTGTAAACAATGTTAATACAACAGAATATAACTTAAAATAAGCAGGGGTATCATCATTAATAACCACACCAGATAATATTAATAGTAAAAGCCTGTGACACAAAACCCAGCAATACAAACCAATAAATGATCTAAATGTCCTAGGTAATGGGGATGTTTTTGGTGCCAGATCAATATCAAGAGATACTGTAAGCAAGAGAACAAGACACATGAAAAGAAACACATCTTTCTGTGACATTCCTCTGAAGATGCTAGCCATAGATACAGGTGAAATGTTAGGAGCAAAAAATGCTCAACCACAGCCACACAACTCAGAAAACCCACAACAATCCGAACAAGACACATTTAGACATTTTGCCTAACTGGAATGTCACAATGAATTATGGTTTCTCACAAACCAGGAAGTTTTAATATTTGAATTACACATGATCAGAGATGGGAGGAATATGAGACCCCAACAGAGACAAACTTGTTGTAACAAAACAAATTATAGTTTGTCAAGCTGAGTGCTTCTTCACCAATCATTTGAGGTGAAGAATATTTCAAGTAGTGATGGAGATTTTTCCAGAGCCATTAAAAATTATACAGAAGGCACACTGAAAAGAATCACTGAAAGATGGAGAATATTTCAGGACTGAATCGAATAATTTTCATTCATTTAAGGAAGCGTATATAGCACGTAGGCTTTTAGACAAAACAATAGAATGAATCAATTAATTTGTGGATAAAATGTCTAGCGATCTAGTTAACAATAGTGTATAGTGTTTACAGAGCCACAGACTCTAATTTGGAAAAGTGGGTTTTATTCCCCACTCCTCTGCATGAAGCCTGCTGGGTGACCTTGGGCCAATCACAGTTCTCTCAGAACTCCCTCAGTCCACACAGAGGCAGGCAATGGCAAACCCCCTCCCAACATCTAAGAACATAACAACATAAGAACAAGCCAGCTGGATCAGACCAGAGTCCATCTAGTCCAGCTCTCTGCTACTCGCAGTTGCCCACCAGGTGCCATTGGGAGCTCACATGCAGGATGTGAAAGCAATGGCCTTCTGTGGCTGTTGCTCCCGAGCACCTGGACTGTTAAGGCATTTGCAATCTCACATCAAAGAGGATCAAGATTGGTAGCCATAAATCGACTTCTCCTCCATAAATCTGTCCAAGCCCCTTTTAAAGCTATCCAGGTTAGTGGCCATCACCACCTCCTGTGGCAGCATATTCCAAACACCAATCACACGTTGCGTGAAGAAGTGTTTCCTTTTATTAGTCCTAATTCTTCCCCCCAGCATTTTCAATGGATGCCCCCTGGTTCTAGTATTGTGAGAAAGAGAGAGAAAATTCTCTCTGTCAACATTTTCTTGCTTTAAAAATCCTATGGGGTTACCATAAGTCAGCTGTCACTTAACGGCACACACACATATATGGTATGTGTCAATAATTCACAGACATTATTTCAGTAACAAAAGTGCTATGTTACCCTTCATTACAACCTGGGGGAAGGGGGTGGTGGACTGAAGCAGAACAGAACAGTAGATGGAATGCTATTCACCCAGAAAGTTTGCAACTGAGGCAAGACTTAAATTTCATGGCTTGCAAGCCACTATCCTACACCAGTCTATTCCAGGAATGGAAAACAAAAGTTCTTGATAAACAACAAGGTTTTGTATAGAGGCGCTTTGTGAAACAGGTGTGAGAGGTAGACCAGCATCTCTCCTACACATACTACCTGTTGTGCCAAAATGTCGTTGTCACATTTATTTCCTCTAACTCTTCTGTTGCCTCTAGTTTGGAAAGTAGAAGATATGTTTCAAAGGTCCAGATCTGGCTACAGCAGCTGATCTCTGGCATGGTAAATCCAGTAGAGTGTATTCTATTTCCTGATTTTTTTCATCTTGCTCATGCAATGATTCACCAGTTATTCAACAATCAAGAAGAGAGGATTTTCTAGTAAAAACTCTTCATGTATTGGATAGGAACCTTGGGACCTACATTAAACTCTGGTAGTCTGCTCAGCATTATGTGTTTAAAAATGTAGTGGAACTGGCAGAATAGTAAACCTACACACAATTCCCACATGATAATAACCAGATAGATAGGGATGGAAGATTCCCACGTTCTTAAGTAACCAGCTGCTGCCAAATTCCAAACTGCTGACACATCCATCACAAGCTGAGTACTCCATCTTTGGAACACCAATTAAAAAGCCTTTGGTAAAATTAAGAAGCCATAGGCTAATCAGTCTCTTGTAAATGTGCCTAATTATAGCACATTACCTTGTTATTTCTATCTGGCAGATGTTTGGAACTGAGTGTCTGGAAAATCTAAGGCCATGCTCAATCATATCAAGAGCTCCACTATTTTCACAATAGTTAAATTGGTATCCCCTTTCCCTGTGACTTGCATAATTACTGTTACTCCTGTTACCAACTCCCTTTCTGTTAAGACATGCAGTGCTTCTGCACTTGACAAGTTTCAAATGATCTGAGAGTCCGTGATGCCATTAAACTGCTGAAGCTAAACAGGCCATTAAACTGCTGCTCCGTGCCTAGGTGAAAAGACTTGCCTGTGAGCTCCAAGTATGCCACTGAAGGCTTTCCAAAATATTAATAAGAATGATTAACCAAGAACCTCAGCCCGCTAGAACAATAGCATCAAATTCTTGGCCAGTGGACCACAGCTTTAAAGAACTTCTGTAGAAGACTAAGAATGGTCTTACTTCATTGCACCTAGCCCCATATGACATTTCCAATAGTGTCCACCCAGATACTTCTGAAATCTTTCTAGTAGGGCATGAAGGTGATAATCATTCATGCTTGTGCTTGGCATCTGGTACTCCGAAGCATTCTGCCTCTGAACACAGAAATGCCATTTAGTTATCATGGCTAGTAGCTGTCAATAGACCAATCTTCCATTAATATTTCTAATTCTTTTCAAGGAATTTGTTATCACTGATCTCTGGTTGCTCTGACCATGACAAATGCAATCCAGCAGAGAGCCAGTGCCATGTTTCACAACATAAAGTGAATATGCCTCACTCACTTTCATTTTGTTACTTAGCCATGACTCCTACATCAATGGATATCCGCATGCATTGAAAACAAACTATTGCAACTTACCAGTTACCAATGAATCGGGGGTCACTCTGGTCGATTTGAACAGTACTTCTAGGATCAACATAAAACCCAATAAGGACTCCTCCTAATAAATATCCTGCAGCAGGGCCAAGAGCTCCCATTACATACATCATGGCTGTAAAAAAAAGAGGAAAGGACACCCAGAACACATTAATGGTACCATTAATGGTTTGTAACACATTAATGGTCACAAACAAACCAGAGAACCGAACTAGAGCACTATAACATTTCACATAACAGAAGAAAGGAAATGGAGTAAATTACTGTCATGGTATACAGTCCAGGAATACGTGGAATGTATGGGCAGCTTGCTGTCCTCCAAGAACCCTGGAAATCACTCTGTTTTGCCTCAGCTGCTGTTCTTTATAGCTGAGAGGAGAACAAGAAGGCCCAGCCAGAAGCCCTTCTCCTCACTGCAGATACGCAAGGCTCAGCCTAGGAAGGGAGTGACAACTCTACATGCTCAGAAGCAATTTGGTTACCGTATATACTCGTGTATAAGCCGAGTTTTTCAGCCCTGTTTTAAGGCTGAAAAATGCTCCCTCGGCTTATACATGAGTCACTGCCTACCAGCCTGCTCTTCAGGCCTCTGCCGAGACTGGGGGCGTGGCCGGGACAACCTCCCTGCGGCTGCACAAGCCGCTTGTTGCTGCCCTCCTCGGAGGATGAAGGGGGAACCCCAAGGCACCCCGGCTGACTGGGCTTCCTCAAATCCTGGGAGGCAGAGGGAGCTCCTGATTTGGGCAGTGACATCAGGGGGAGTCACTGCCCAAATAAGGAGCTCCCTCTGCCTCCTGGCTGGATTTGAGAAAGCCCAGCCAGAGGGCAGGTAAAGGGAGCTCCTTATTTGGTCAGTGACTCCCCCTGATGTCACTGCCCAAATAAGGAGCTCCCTCCACCTCCCGGCTTCTCACCCTCGGCTTATAGGTGAGTCAATAAGTTTTCCCAGGTTTTGGTAGTAAAATTAGGTGCCTCGGCTTATACACGGGTCAGCTTATACACGAGTATATACGGCATATTTAATATTAATATATTCAGTATTAGTAATTATATCTTATATTATTGTATGTGTGTATATTTGGAATGGTGCACAGCTTGTTCTTCAGTCATGTGGCCCTTTTGATTGGGAGTGACAGCATTTGTGCCTCTCCATGATCCTTGGCATGTGTATCATTGTTACAGAGCTTCAGAAAAGACTGAATTGCTGAACCACCGTGTGTAAAATGGCTGGAGCACTTAGGATACTAATTATCATGATTATGAACTGAAATTAATAGGACTGAAGCATCAAAGTACATAACACATGTTTTTATACATCTAATACCTGCTTGGCAGATGTAATCGTTGCATATAGAGAAAAACACATAGGTCCTCTTTGACTCACAGTCCCTACCTTGAAAAATTGTGGGCAGAGATAACTGACCCTTATCAAAGGAGTTTATGGTAAGAACTTTACTGAGACCTCATGAAGAGACGCCAAAATTGCTTGTAATGAAGCATGTAGCATCACATGGAACCTCCAAGAAACAAAGTAATGGGTCACAAGGGATGAATCAGCCCCAATTTAGGAAACCACTTAATGTCGTAGACAGGCCCTCAGGAACCAAGGATAGTCCACACACAGGTCTTAGCAGGTTCAGATGTTTAATGTGCACAGAGCAAGGAATCCAGACACGACAAGACAAGAAACTGAAACTGTAACCTGCAAACTAAACCACAACGTGGCTGCCACAAGCTAGCTCATCTGCAATCTCTCTTTTATAGCCAGTCTCCCATTCCCTTGTGCAATAATCTCCTGCAGCTGGGTTACTCTAGTCTGGCTCCTGAAAAGATTCTGCATCTTCTCTAGCTCACCTGCTGCTGCATCTCCTTTGCTGTAAGCTAACACATAGTCTCCTCCTGCGTTGCTCCTGGGGCCCCAACCAGCAGGGCAATGCTGTTTCCCTTCCTCGCTCAAAGGTGTTTCCCAGCCAGTGCTGTGCAAACGGCACCGGGTTGGAGGCGCTGCATTTAGGTGCCTCCTGCTTTCCCCACACTTACCTTCTCTCCCTGCAGAGCTCCACAAAAACGAGGAGACCCGCCCACGCTGCCCTTTGACCCCCGGGGTCAGAGGGCAGCATGGGCACATCCCCTTGTCCCTGCGGAAGAGAACGTAAGTGTGGGGAAACAAAATGGAGGTGCCTCTGTGCAGATGTGCCGCTGCTGGCCACGGCTGCTCTGGGGTCCCTCGCACCTCAGCAAGTGAACGGCCCCGGGGCCACACTGGCATCGTATATACCGGTGTGCAGCCACTGTGGGGGCCCCTGCAGAACAGGCCAAAGAAACACAGACGGAATTCATTCAGACCAATGTATTCAGAGAGGTGGCGAAAAGAAGAACTGAAGACAACAGATACTTTTTCCTATCAGATATTAAAATTGCAACCTGCTCCCTACGTCCAGGAATTATGGGAAGGGCAATGCCCTCCTCTCCTCAAGTGTGAATGAAAGTAATCACTGCATAGCTGAATCAGCAACTGATCTTAATAGATCTCATTTTCCATATGCACAATTTCTAAATATGCCAGAGAGATTTTCTGTGGATCAAAGCCAGGGAAGATAAAAAAGAGGTCTAGCCTCCAAACACAAAGTGATTAAGAGAATTATTCATGTTCTTTAATGCTTTTCATTAAGCAGAACATTTGTATAGACATGATTTAAAACTAATTATTCTTTCCCAGACTTCCGCTAGCAAACTATACTATGCCTTTAAATCAATACACGGAGACTGACATGGAAGCCAAAGGGCTTTCTGCTTCTCTGCACTGATTTTGAATGCTAACTGTGTTACAGTTCTTGAATTATTAAATAGTGCATGTTCAATCAAAAAGATTTTTTTGCCGGCAAATTGCTTGTTACATGCTGAACAGCAACACCTGAGCATAAATCCTACAGAATAAGACCATTGGCCAAACTAGAAGAAGAGTTTGGATTTATATCCCCCCTTTCTCTCCTATAGGAGACTCAAAGGGGCTTACAATCTCCTTGCCCTTCCCCCCTCACAACAAACACCCTGTGAGGTGTGTGGGGCTGAGAGAACTCTGAAAGGCTGTGACTAGCCCAAAGTCACCCAGCTGGCATGTGTTGGAGTGCACAGGCTAATCTGAATTCCCCAGATAAGCCTCCACAACTCAAGCGGCAGAGCGGAGAATCAAACCCGGTTCCTCCAGACAGATCAGAGTGCACCTGCTCTTGGCCACTATGCCACTGCTGCTCTCAAAACTAGCTCAGTTTTGTCTATTCGCACTGGTAAATCAAAAAGGATGTGATGTCAGTGCCCATTCACTTGGCAATTTTATTTTTTTCCAGACTTTAAGTTTCCTTTCTATTATGCATGTGCCCAAAATAATTAAATGTGATTTTAAAATGGTATGTAATATCAACTGAATCAGAAAAAAAAATCAGAAACTTTAAAAATCTTGTTAAAACCTGTAATAAATCAATAAAAAAGTAAAGATAGACAATAGGAACCAATAAACCAAATTAAATCTACAACGATAAACAGCACCAGAGTAAATATGGAAGTGGTTGGTGGAATGAATAAGCCTTCATCAATACATTTCTGAAATTTAGCTAAGAGGCTAGGTATTCTGCCCCCAGGGAATGCATTCATTAACTGTGGAGCCACTGGCAGAGCTAACAGCATCCTAAACATTCACTTGAAGCTATGTCTCATTGATTCCAGTTGAGCTTAATCCCAAAAAACAGCATACAAGAATTACAAAACAAAACTCAGCTCAACTATTTTAGTTCTTCTGATGCTGCTTCTATAAGCCTTCTGCATTTAAATCAAGAACGTGCAGCAGCTGTTCAATGCATGCAGTCATGCTTAGTGACTTTGAAGTCTAGTTTCACAGAATTACTGTACTGTGGAGATAAAAATAACAAATGCAGGCTCCTTTCCATTAGAGGTGGGAATGCTGCCTAAAATCTTAAAAATATTTTAAAGGTACTGTATGCTTTCAAGATCCATGTTTCTGTAAATATCCTTTACTGGCAATATCAATATTAAACACTGAACACTTTAAAAGAAAGATCTAACACTTAACTCTTTAATGCATAAACTGGAGTTAGGGAGAACAGTTTACACTTGGGCATATAGGGTGACTGCTTAAGTTGGTGAGGAATCAGAAACATTTCTGCTGGAAACTGTGGAAATTGAAGAACTCATAGAGGATACCAGCAATCTCTCCTCCTTGGCCACTTATTCAGGGTTGGTGGAGGAAAGGTTAGGTTCCATGAAACCAATGAGAACTAATAGAATATTGGGGAGAGACAGCTGGAAAATAGCAGTTAAAGTAGTAGTTGGGAGTTGGCAATGAGGAAAGGAGTGAGTCTGGCTGAGTGAAATTGTGGAGAAGAGCAGTTTACAGCAGGCTGAAAAGAGTCAATTTATAGCAAAGGACCCCAATCACTGAAATAAGGAAACAGTTAAAACATCTACCTTACTTTCTTCAATGTTATGTTAGTAGCATAAATAAAAGTTAACTTCATTTAAAATATATACATTATTTTATTTATTATTTATTATTTAAATTTATAGACTGCCCAATCCCCAAGGGGGATATCCAATGTGTGTATGTGTGTGTGTGTGTGTATTCTAATGTGTGTATATATATATACATACATACATACATACATATATACATACATACATACATACATACATACATACATACATATGTTATGTTATGTTAGTAGCATAAATAAGTTAACTTCATTTTATATATATACATTAGAATATATACACACACACACGTACGTACATACATACATATACATGTACATATGTATACACATATACATAATATATACACACATATATAAACATACACATATACATATACATATATATACATATACATCACCTCTTTTCCTTCTAAACATGTCTCTTATGAAAGACAGGTCAAATTCATTGTTCTGAATCATCATGGAGAGGCGAGTAACTTTACGCCTCATGTATCTGGTATTGCACAGTACTGTAGAAGATGTGGGGAAAACAGGGGCCCCTGCATTGTCAGCTCTCGAGATGCTATGGGGATTAGATGGGCAATGAGCTTCCTTCTCAGACAGTGGCCATCTTTGACAAGTTCCACACACACCCCATATCTACCAGTTCCTATTTGAATTGAAATAGTGCATTTATCAAACCTCTTGCTCCAAGTAAAGGTTGCCCACCAGAACCACTAAGACACCCCAAGCAAATTCAATATGCTAGTGTCCACATAGGAGCCATGAAGCAGTCCATGGTTACATTCATGATATATCAGCATTTCCCAATCAGTGTTAGTCGATGTCAGTACTCCTGACTTTTCAAGTATGTAACTGGTACAGCAATCCCTCTCCAATAGTAAGGGACCTTCTATCATGACTGCCCATTCTTAATGATACCACAGCTGATAATATGTTATGTTATGTTAAATTTAATTTATATATCATAGCACCATTGGTTTCAATTACTAAGGAATAAAGATTGTCTATTGCCCAGTGTCATTGGTGGTAGCAAGCCAGCAGATAAATGAAAACTGCAGAATGTCCTACCCATATAAATGTATTCTTGGCAATTATGATACCCACACGTTATCTTTAAATCTCTTAAATCAGTCACGTGCCTATGTAATAAATTAATCATATTTCCTTTCCTTTGGTAATAGTACTATTTTGGATGCCTCAGATTTACATTAATATAAATGAGAGTCCTGCCAAAGGAAGAGACTGCTTTTAAAAGAGGGAGCAATCTATTTTCCAATTCAATCTATGGTACGTTAGCTTGCCAAAATTAATTTTCCTGAACCATTTAAAGCATGTGCACAAATGTAACTTAAATCAATGTTCCATTGCTCCAAAGGTTAGACAAATGATATGATGTGTGGAAACAGTGTGCAATAATTTGTGTCACTCACTGGACAGAGTACCTTCTGCAAGCTTACTATTATTTTAAATGTTAAGACGATCAAACATTACCAATAGCCTAAAAAGAATAGAGAGAACTCAGGCCACTGACAGTAGGCTAAGGACCAAAAAACCTAGGAACCGCTACTACAACACCTTATTGACTTTTGAAATTGATTGCGACATAGGATTGCTAGCTCTTGATGGGATGTATCTGGAGATTTTTGGGGTAGCTCATGGGATTTGAGAAGGGACTTCAGTGGAGTATAATGCCATAGAGTCCAAAGTGGCCGTTTCCTCTAGTGAACCAATCTTTGTTGCCTAGAGATCAGCTGTAATCCCAAGAGATCTCCAGACATCACCTGGAGGATGGCAACCCTGCTGCTACAAGATATGAGTCAACAAACAATTGATTAGACAAAGTCATGCAGAACAGGACTATTTGTGTCTGTTAGCTAAGTGGGATCATTAAATCAAATTTCCACATTCAGAAATACATTGCTAAAGGATCAGACTGTAGAGACAGAAATCGCCATTATGAATGTAGAATTCTAACACTATTTGGTCAGTAAAATAAATAATTTATTTATTAAAATATGTATCTTCCTTCTTCATGACTCAAAGGGGTTTACAAATCACAAAACAAAAACATGCAGAATGAAATAAAACCACAAAAGACACACCATCCCTAAAAAAATATCTGCAGTCTATACCCCATGAAAAGCTGTGGCAAATAGAATGGCCTTTCAATGCCCAACAACAATTTCTAGAGACAGGTCCCCATCACCACATTAAGAAGCCCATTTAATTCAGTAGGAGCTACAACAGAAAAGGCACAGGCAGAGACGTATCAGGAGGAAATGGCGCCCAGAGACAACCCCTTCACTGGGCACACCCTATGGGCCCCTCCCCTGTGCTCAAGGGCATGGCTTGGGGGCACTGAGCCCCGCCCCCCGTTGCAGGCCGGCTCCTGAGCCAGTCTGCAGGGAGGTGGGGGTGGGCTTGGTGGCATGTGGCTGGGGTGCGTGCCTTTTGGTTATGTTGGGTGCTGGGCAACCCCCCCCCCCAATGTGACTAAAAGGCATGCACTTGGGGACATGGGTGACCCCATGTCCATATAGGCCATATGCCTCTGGGCACAGGCTCTAGCCTAGTTGACACCAGGTGGGCCAACTTAAGCAGAGACACAACTAGCACAACTTTCAGCTTCAATTGCACATAAGGTCAAATGGCAAGAGACTGTCCTTTAGAAATATATTTAACTAATTCTGAGAATGTGTATGGAATGTCCTGCCTAAGGTTGACCAGCCAACCACTGGTAACAGCAAAAAGGTCCGAGGCAGGGACAACATAATTTGCATCACTTTCAGCACAAACCCAGAAGTGATATCACTGCATAAAACAGACAGTGATGTCACTTTGGTATTTGCACAGGTAATGATGTAGTAGCTCATTTTTCTTCAGCTGGTAAACCTGCTGCGGATTTACTTGGGCAAAAAAGATCATTCCACTGTAGTACATGCACTGATGATGTAGGGCTGTCCTTGAAGAGTATTTGGCAGTTACTGTTGGTCCAGAATGCTGACTGACATGGATCATAGAAACCATATAATTCCAATCTTATTCCACCTTTACTGGCCCTCAATTAGCTTCCAGGATCAATTCAAGGTGCTACTATTGACCTTTAGAGCCCTATACAGCTTGAGACCAATATATCTTAAGGGCCACCTAGTCCCATGTGAACCTTATCTAATTATTGTGGTCATCCTCAGGAGCACTTATTTTGGCGCAGTTGCTATCTGAGGCTAGATGGATAGCAACCCAAGAAGACCTCAGCTGTACTGTCAAAATATGGAATTCCACCCACACACATACCACTGGGACATGTCTCTACCCCCCCATACAAACTTCTTCCTCCAGTGTGTGAAGACTCACATGTGTTTTAATTGTGGATTGTGTTTTGTTTAAATTGCTGCTTTAAATTATTTTTATACTAGATATTTCAAAAACTTGTTTTTAAATGTTTTTCCCTTGGCTTTATCCATTGTGGGTCCTAAGATAAGTAGAAAGACAGCATGAAAATGTTTTAAATAATAAATATTAATGGAACAGTGAGGGAAGTAAACCCCTGGTTTACTGCTCCTCCATTCTATCATCACAATTAGGTAAGGATGAGAGATTCATTCAATACTCAATATTGTTTACAAAAATAATATCCTGTCTTTCTGCTCAACTACAGCCATTAAGTTGGCTGACAATTAAAATAAAGCATTATAGAGATACATCATAAAACCAATAAAAACCAAAATTATAAACACAGAGACAGCAATTAAAACCTAAAACAGGAAGGAGAGATCATTGAGGGAACTCAAGACGAAAGTAAAAAAAATTCCTGATGGCTAAAGACTGGCAGAAGGGGATATTGACTGGCCAAAGTCACACAATGGGCTTCATCAGAAAGCAGGAATTGAAACTGAGTTTTTAAAGCCTAATCACATTATCTAACTATTACGATGTAACCTATTTTGGTTCTTATTGGAGAAAAAGGCAGGTTATAAATGAAGTAAATGAATAAGTCATACTGGCTCTCTTATTAAAGCAGCATTATAAAAGTCTAGAGACTTCTGAAAACAAAAGAATACACAATAGTGCTTCTATTCAACTGAAAGATTTTTCATTTAGATTACTGATTGAAAATGAATGTTAAAGCAGTAGTTAAAAACCACCAGAAAGCCTTCAGCCCAGTTTCCTCACATGTATTCTGTAAACATTTTCAAATGCCAGTACAAATCAAAAGCTATGTATTTTCATAATTTAAAAGTCACCAAAGAAGCTCTAGGGTGCATTTGTAGAAGCAATAATTACTTTGATTTTCAATTTACATAGTGATCCACCTCATTTTGCGAATGTCCTATTTTGCCCCAGTAATTACAATTGTACATTTTTAACAATGATGTTTTTGCCTCTAGAAAGAAACCAAATCACATGGACTTTAATTTGCATGAATGAATTGAGGAATATTAAAATCTGTTATCCAACATCACACAAATAGACCTGAATATATCCTGGGTCTATCCTTTGCGGCAAAGACAAATTGAATAATACTAGCTATATTATCCTTGTATCTATTGCTTTTCAAAATACCTTTTTTAGCCCAGTCATGCAAGATACTGCAATGGCAACCCAGTGATAAGTGTGCAGGACTGTTATACTGACACTTCTCCACAACTGGTGGAGCCACACTGAATATTCAGTTGCTATATTAAGCTGATGAAGATGAGGCATGGAGATTTATGTAGGGGAAGGGGAGATAAATTTTCCTCCCTCACCCAAAACACTAGGAAGTTGAACGACAGGAGATTCAGAATGGACAAGAAGTATTTCTAAACTCAATAAGTGATTAAAATGTGGAATTCACTGCCAGATGATATAGTGATGGCTACAGGCATCCATCATTTCAATAAAGGATTACAGTCCAATCCAGATGTGGGGGAACATTTGGGAGCCATGAAGGGCCCCAGCAGAGTGTTTGCCCACCCTGCCAGTGTAATGAGCACTTATCTCAGTGGAGAGGGAAAAAATGTGCCACTGTCCGGGCACCACACAGCTCTGCAACAGATAAACCAGAAAGCAGGCACTGCCAGGCTATGCTAGTGCCCAAGTGGACGCCGGTACGGGGTGATGGGCTCGGGGCATTCCCAGAGTTGCAATATATCCTTGGGACTGGAGATCACTAGGAAATTGCTCTCGAAGGACTGAAGGGTCCTCCATGGGCAATATGGGGAGATGCGCCCAGGGCAAGTGTGCCCTAAACAAGAGGCCCTAAAGGTTAATACCAGAACCTTCAAGACAATCCAGAATTCAACTGGTAACTAGTGCAGTTGGTACAGAACAGGTCTTATGTGGTCTCTCATCGGAGTTCCAGTGAGTACTCTAGCTGCCGCATTCTGAACCAACTGCAGTTTCCAGAGTAGTCTCAGGGTTAGGCCAACTTAGAACGAGTTACAGTAGCCTAGCCTGGAGGTGACTGTTGCATGGATCACTGTGGCAAGGTCAGTGCAGGACAGGTAAGGGCCAACTGCTTAGTTTGATGGAGTTGGGAAAAAAGCCCATGTGGCTGTGACCTGGGCCTCTATAGAGAGGGTTGACTCCAAGATCACCCCCAGGTTCCTGGCCGATGGAGGAAGTGTTAAAGCCTTACCACCTAATACAGGTAGCTAAAACTCCATTTCTTGCACATCCAGGGACGGAGTGAGGGGGAACTGCATCCAGGGCAAGCGCGCCCTGTGCCCATTCTACGGTGACGTCCATCACGCCACGCCCCCGCCATGCTCCTGCCACAGCACTGCCTGGGGCGTCCCACCCCCATCCTGTTGGTCCTATGTCACTGCACACATCCTGTCCCAGCAACAAGACCCCCCTCTAACATAACCATCCCACCACAGTCTCCAAACACTCAGCAAAAACATCTGGGGCAGCGACCAGCTAGCCCTCCATCAACATAAAAAGCTGGGTGTCATCTGAATACAGATGCTGTGATTTCTATGAATTATATTCTAAAATGAAGTTAATTACTTGCAATGTCTAATGTATGCATCTTTCATTTGCTTGCCATTTTTAAAATATCAGCTTGCTGGATAATATCTACATCCAAATCCCCAGAAAACCCACCCTGTGATAAATTACATTTTTATTCTTTTCATCTTTGTAGCGCATAAACCATAACAGTGAAGGAGTAAAACTTGGACAAGTCCATATTCTGGAAAGGAGGAGAAATTTGCATTCGCAATTCTGAAGCAAAAAACACTGCACATATCAAGCCACTATATAGTTAACACAGGAGATTGGATCATTCCAGTTCACTGTAGCTCTGTTGGCACCAGCATCTTCCTCTGGTTTAAGAAGCATTCTGCTGATGGTGGAGGAAGTTATTGCACTGGAAGAATGCTGAGTACAACAGTCGCTTATGAAAGGGAGAAACAGAAAGGACAGTATTTCTAGGCTCCAACCTTAGGATCTTAAGTGGGTCCCAAATACACACTGACAATTAATTTTGTTCTACATAGCAAGAAGTTTCACTGCGAAACAGAATCTATGATTCAACAAGTTTCTTTTGTTACACCTAATAAAATTACCCCTGTGTTATTTGCAGGAATATTAATAGACTGTGTTCTAATTTTGTCTCTTTCTTGCATGGAAGACGCCTCATCAAAAAGAATATGACAAAAATGGAACATCTATAAATCCTGCCTTGCATTCCCACTTCCTTGTGAGGAAGACTGTCACAGGGCATTCTCAACAGGTCAGTTTCCCTGTGTGGGTAGGATTTGTTAATTTTTGTTACAAACTCACTGGAACCAATTAGGCATTCATGAAGGCACAGATAGACTCAAAAAGATCCCCGAAGTAGTAATGACATCCTTGTAATCCACCCCTCAACAACACATTTCTGTTCTTCTTTGGCTACATTCAAACCTCTACAAACTGGACCTTTCATCCCCTACCATTCAGGTCAGCAGAAATTAAGCTGCTTTCCACCATAGATTTTGGAACTTTTCTTGATAAATCAGTAATAGTCATTAAGAAAACACATAATCCATCAAAAAGCAGGCTAAACAAGAATTCCTCTTCTCACTAGAGTACGACATAGCGCATAAAAATATAAAAATGCACCTTAGCACCCTACACCACCACTGCCTTCCAGTCCTACTATGGAGCTGAGGACAATTCAGCACGGATGTTTTCTTTTAACACAATTAGAAGAGTTCACACAGGCATATGTGACACTACACCAGGGGTAGGGAACCTGCGGCTCTCCAGATGTTCAGGAACTACAATTCCCATCAGCCCCTACCAGCATGGCCAATTGGCCAATTGGCCATGCTGACAGAGGCTGATGGGAATTGTAGTTCCTGAACATCTGGAGAGCCGCAGGTTCCCTACCCCTGCACTACACCATTTATGAAGGTAGTGTACCATGAGGTTCCACACTTTCTTAACGTATGATTGCCAACAGAAGTCCAGTGCATATAACAACCCTATGCGTTCATTGAATGTGGAGGGAAGGAGAGTGGGAGTGAGTATGGGGGCCCCGCCCCTACCCCTTCCTGCATGATTGCCTGGTCGTCTAAAAGGGCAACCATGTGGAGGAAATGGTCATGCAAACTCTCCCTTCCTGTGTTCAGTGACTCTGATTTTGGAATGTCATTGATCACAGAGGAGAAGAGTTCATACAGCCACATCCTTTGCACGGCCACCCTCGCAGATGACCAGGGGATCATGTGGAGACAGGATAAGAACACTTGTTCCTGCTATTCCTCCTCAGGTGTTCTGTGAACTCATGAGGCTGCTGTGCACACTGCTATAGAGAAAACAAAAAAACAACTATGTGGGGAAACTTCACCCATAATTCTGCCACACAGTTTAGTAATTTGGATTCAATCTGACAGCAGCACCAAGAGTGGCCCCCAAAACATTAGCTCAAGGTAGAAGTATGGCTGATAACTGACAGTTCTGTTTGCTCTAGGCAAAGGGGGAAAGGTCAACTGGGAGAGTGAAAAGAACAGTTTAAAACCTCTGGAACAGGGATCTGCAACCTGCGGCTCTCCAGATGTTTGTGGACCACAATTCCCATCAGCCCCTGCCACCATGGCCAATTGGCCATGGTGGCAGGGGCTGATGGGAATTGTGGTCCACAAACATCTGGAGAGCCGCAGGTTGCAGACCCCTGCTCTGGAAAGACCTTCTGAAGCATAATGAAGCTGCTGTGTACTAAATCATATCATTGGCCCAACAAGGTCAGCATTGGGCCTTTCCCCACTTACCTTGAGCCCCACGCTACTCTCCTCAAGTAGCGCGGGGTCCCACGGCACTCCCCACGACAGGGGCAGGTGGCCGACAAGCGCAGGCCGCCCGAGCCACTATCGCCTCTGGCCCCCCCTCAGCGCCAGCAGCATCCCCTGGATGCTCTTGGTAAAAGTTGTGCTCTTTTTGATGACCCAGCTGCAGAGAGCTGGGTCAGATGAGGACGCGAGCCGGGGCACATGCCAGGGACGCCACGCGCTGAGAGCAGCGCGCTGCATAGGGGGATCCTCGAGAGTGGGGAAACACCCATTGTCTACTCAGTCAGCAACAATCCAAGGTCTCAAGCAGAAGTATTTCACTGGTGATGCTGAAGACTGAACCCGGGACATTTGCAAGCAGAGCAGAGGCCACAACCTGAGAAGGTCGATCCATCTGGGAAAACTGTGAAAGTCAAAAGACACTATGCACAAGTATGGAAAATCCCAGCAATCTGAATCTGAATCACAGTGCAGAAAGAAGATTCAATAGCCACACAGAGGCTGTCACGGAGGCTACACCCAGGTGCTGAAAGCGACTATTATCCGAAGGGAGAGTTTTCTGCACCACGGAGGCATCTGAATGGGAAGCTGCCAGCTGCACTCAGTGATCGCAACCATTAAGAATGTGGACAGTTGAGCAGGTGTAAAAGAAATGTAAAGCAACTGGGATTGTAAAGTCCACTGTCCCTGTTTGATTCATGCATCAAGATAATTAGAAGAAGAAGAAGAGTTTGGATTTATATCCCGCTTTCTCTCCTGTAGGAGACTCAAAGGGGCTTACAATCTCCTTGCCCTTCCCCCCTCACAACAAACACCCTGTGAAGTAGGTGGGGCTGAGAGAGCTCCGAGAAGCTGTGACTAGCCCAAGGTCACCCAGTTGGTGTGTGGGGGAGTACCCAGGCTAATCTGAATTCCCCAGATAAGCCTCCACAGCTCAGGTGGCAAAGCGGAGAATCAAACCTGGTTCCTCCAAATTAGATACACAAGCTCTTAACCTCCTACGCCACTGCTGCTCCGTTACTAACTACACATTATCAGTTACTAACTACACATTATGTGCTGCATGAAACCTTCAAGGGAAGCCCTTGGTGTCTTTATGCTGTTGGTTGCACTTCCAGGACAAGCCGGTTACTGAGCTTTGTGAGAATTCCAAAGGTGTCCAATGGTTTAGAAAAGTTGGAGACTCCTGTTCTAGATACTGTACTCTTGGCTTACCAAGTCTTAGAAAGTCAGTGGGGTGCAGTGCTTGGAGTGTTGGATTAGGATCTAGGAGACCCAGGTTCAAATCCCCATGCTGCCTCAAATTCCCAGGGCTTCAGAGTGACCTTGGGCCAGTCACACACTCTTGAGCCTGATCTACTTCTCAGGTTTGTTGTGAGCTTAAAACAGAGGAGAGGAGACTGATTGCAGTCCCTTTGCTTACACTGGGGAGAAAGATGGAATGCAAATGAAGATTTATTGTTGTTGTGAGTACCTGCAAAATCTGATGCAGAAGGAGAATCCATTCACATGTCCTCCCATTTACATGTAGAATGTGAAGTGTGACTGAACCATTTTTCTCTCAAACTGGACAACATATAACTGAAAACCACAGCATTACTTCACTGCATATATGCAATGTGCAGTTTGATGGAACACTTTGAGAGGAAAAATTGCAAGTGGCAAAGGGTTGGGTTAACTGCTCCCTACACAATGCTTCTCTGCTTGGAACTGCAACTTTTCTTTTCATTATAAAATTAGGAGTTTTGCATAATTTACAGTTTTCCCATTAGAGACTAAGTTGTCCAGCACGGCTTCCATTCTTGAGGGCAAACAAGCTATATAATAGACAGGTTTATGAGATGAGACCTGGAATTGTGCAGTCAGCTCTGCCGGGAGAGATCCTGATGAGTTTTTCTCTCTCCCAGCAGCTCAGCCAACCTAGATGGTTTCAGTGAAGGATCAAGCTTTCTCTTACAGATATCCAGGCTGAACCACTGTGGCCTCCTCTTGTTGTTTCTAGAAAGTGTACAGAAATGACTACTGGTCCAGAGTCAGGCATTCTGGCTGTTAGCAGGGGCAGAGTGGTAGGATCAATAATTACCTACCCACCTACCTCAGAGGATGTTTGTTGTGGCCGAGGGGGTGGGGAGAGGAGATTGTCAGCCCCTTCAAGTCTCCTTACAGGAGAGAAAGGGGGGATATAAATCCGACTCTTCTATTTTTTACCCCATGACACCATAATTCTGCAGAGAAGTGGAAGGAAAACCTGCTTCCCAAGAACACCACAGCAGGACCAAACACTTTCTTGAAGGAAAACAACAGACTGAGGAAGCAGACACCATACAGGATCAATTTAGACAAGAAACCAAAAATCTTCAAGAAATATATATCTTTCATACAGCGGGTAAAAACATTTGAGCACTCTCTGACTTCCCCTGTGAACTTACCTTTCATTTCCTGCCTTAAAATGTAACCTCTATTTCTATTACATAAAGAATGTAGATGCTGAAATCTCACTAAATCTACATCTTATATATTGCTTATCTTAATTTCTTCAATCACTTACAAACCTGACAGGATTAATTTATGTATAGAACACTAAACTGACGTTACCTCTTCATAAATCAGACACCATCATGCAAGCCCTGTGTAAAATATTGCTGAACCAATTATGTCTGCTATTTTTGAAAACTCTGCATTGCCAATATTTTGCTCATTACTTTTGCAAAATGCCTTTGAGATATTTTGAGCAAGAAAGATGCATAAAGTACCACATTCTGCTTGTTAAAGCAGATTCATTAAGGTCACCATCTGCTGAACTGAAGACATCGTCAAAGACAATATACCATCTTTAAAATGATGTTCTTTTATGGAATCTGACGGTTATAGAGACTGCTGACTGCTGATTATTGTGAACTTGTGAAAGAAGATTCAGATATTTTCCTTCATAATAATACTCTTGTACTTTAAAATGTCTTATGTAGCATTTTTCGTGTCTATACCAGATCTTCAATAACTACTAAAGATGCCTATTGTAAAACTTTCTGGATGGCTATCCAGTCTCTACAGCAAATTATGCTTGAGGTTTGTTGAACTGTTACTTGGATTATAGTTGGCTACAATCCCACTAACTATGTAACATTCATAAGAATGAACACAGATGCAACAAATTTGTAATGGAGGGATTTTGCAAGGCTATACAAAGAAATAGGAGCGCTGTGGCACCGAGTGGTAAGCTGCAGCACTGCAGTTAACCTGAGTGTGATCTCAACAGAAGTTGGTTTCAGGTAGCTGGCTCAAGGTTGACTCAGCCTTCCATCCTGACAAGGTCAGTAAAACGAGTAACCAGCTTGCTGGGAGTAAAGAGTAGACGATTGGGGGAGGCAATAGCAAACCGAACTGTAAACGTAGTCTGCCTAACAAACATTGTGATGTGACATCACCTCGTGATCAGTAAAAACCCAGTGCTTGCTCAAGGAGACTACCTTTACCTTTGTATAAACAAGAATTAGCTTTACTATTTGAATTTATATCATACTTCCAAACAGTGGATTGTCTGTATGCAGTCAGTCTTTTTGACACCAGCACATGCCTTCAGTCCTACAGGCCCCCCAAAAGGCCATCAGGCTATGCCTTTTTTTGATGGGTCAAAGGAGAGCTGCTTCTGCTTTTGCATCAGTGGAAATGTTGGTCGGATCCAAGCCTGTGTTCTCGAAATTCCTTAGAAAAGCTAAAACAAACACACACAAAAGCCACCCTGAGACCTTTGGGAGAATGGGCAGGGTAGAAGTGTGTGCAGGAAGTAAGTAAGTAAATAAGTAAATAAGAATGAGGACAGTTGAAAAAAATTAAATTACAGTGGCAAGAATGAGAGGGAACTATGCTAGTTCCCTTGGAAAAAGACTAGGCAGAAATAGGTCTATTCCGCACAGACTATTAAAAAGTTCTGCCAACATTTTAAAAATAACAGTTTTGGCTCTTTTCTCCCTGGAGAAAAAGTGTTACTATTGAAAACTTTTTCCCCCTCCACTGCTCCAACCTTCCTGCCATTTTCTGCCACTTGAGATCCTCTGTGCTGCCCACAAAACTTTCCCTTCTTGCAGTGTAGCTGCCTGCCATTTCAATGTGTGAAATGCATGAATAAAGTTTGTTTTGGCTTCCAATTCCATGGGCGGGGTCAAATGTCCCTGGGCTGCAGACATTTAGTCATTAGACAGACTACCACACCCCTCCTCCCCCCCCCCCCTGACTTCAAGACCTGGTGCAAAAAAAGTTGTTTAGTTATGGTGGGGGAAAGTAGCCGCCCATATGGGGAGGGGGGTGGAAAACTCAGATTTTGCACCTGCCTACATTTCCCCTAGATACGCCACTACATGCACATGCCATTTCTCCCTTTTTTTTTCTTTTGTTTTCAATGAGGTGTCTTCAAAGCTACAAAGACACAACATGAAAAACAGCTGCTATATACTGGGCTTGAGTCCACAAAAGATGCCAGTCCCAAGTGTACAACAGGTAACAAACAGTTAATTGTTTCCTCAGGCCTGTTATTCAATGTCACACTAATAATTCTCAAACATGGGGCAACAGAGAACAGTATGCACATAACAGCTTCACTGCACAGGATGGCTATTTCAGAACAGTCAATCCTTACTTGATCCAGACTTGGTCTACCAAAGTACATTAGAGTTTTACCCTGCATACATCACTCTCAGAAACAGACAGTCATTCACTGAAAGCACACCCCATCTTCCCATGTAGAGTGGTCATAAAATAGATCACAACAGGCCCCTCAATTTTTTGGCTTTTTGTGAGGATTAATTCTACACACAATAAGACTAGAGCTATTCATAATATACAATAGGGTTTATTTAGGAATATATTTATTTTTAACTCACACAGCATTTGCACCTATTTGAAAACATCAATATATACAACTTTCTCTGAAGTAAGCACCAGCAGTAACCCTGACATATTTTCCATATTAATTGTTTTCTTAAGACAGGGGCCTTCATGGCATAATAGAAACCCATTAGAGGAGAAAAACAGATAAAACATAGAATATCATCCTTACCTCATTGTATGCCATTCTTCCCATCTGTTTATTGGTTTTAACCATTCCACTTTTGTGGTATTATGAAGTATAATATCCTTGGTACTAATCTGTAAAGACCTTTTGCCCTTATCCAAGTCCTATTCCATTGACATCATTAGCTTTTTTCTCACATCAGACATTCCTATTGCATAACTGCCAGATAATTTTATGAGAACTGGAAGCAGATGCATCTATAGTAACATACTGCAGACTTCAAAATCATGTTATTATCTACAGTCCCCTTGGATAACATATTCCTCAGAGGGATACTCTCAATGCTTCTATTGCTAGACAGCTGCGCTAAATCAAGTTGATCTAACTGCCCATCATACTCTTAAGTATCTACAGCTTTTAATAATTTATCCAGACTACAACTATTTCTTCTGTTAAAAAAAAAGATAGCAATACCTCTTGTTATGATCACCAAAATATTACAAAACAGAATGCAAGATTTGGAGATCTTCAGAAAAGCATATAACAAAAAATAAGTGGAGAGGGAGGAAAAAATAATTATTTCAAGCCATCTTTTTTCTGGGGTGCTGTGTGGTTTCCGGGCTGTATGGCCTTGTTCTAGTAGCATTTTCTCCTGAGGTTTCGCCTGCATCTGTGGCTGGCATCTTCAGAGGATACCAACCAGATGGTGAGTTGCAAAAGGGATAGACCACTGTGGAGAGAAGGAACTGTCGGCCATTTTGATTTCTCTGTGCAGCTATCTTCGCGCCAAAAGATTTGTCAAAATGGCACTCATTGAAAATCTCCTGAGGAGATTCTCTAGGGGCTAAGCCCCAAGGGGGAGGGAGGGAGGGAGAAAACGTAAACACGGAGGAGAAAACATGGTAGGGAAAGAGCAAAGACAAGAAACACAAGGGAGAATCGCAGTAGACGAAATTAGAGCTCACTTAACCAAGAAGCCACGGAGCTCTTGAGAAAACCCTGCTCTCCTAATAGAGACAAGAACAAAACTGGAAGGAAGGGGGAGTGGAGGACAGCAAGGGAAGTGATGAAGTTTCAGTTCCTGGCTCCTAAGAATAGAGGAAAGGAAATTCCATACGAGACATC